>NC_137216.1:2748919-2968919 GCF_949987685.1 Ammodytes marinus | reverse complement strand
GGACTAGGGGTGTAACTGTCAATAAAAGTAACGGTTCGGTATATACCATCAGTTTTGATGTCACGGTTTGGTACAGTAGGTACAGTTCTCAGTTAAGAGGAAAAAGCCTTTGTTAGCTGTCACTGACTCAGCAAGTGTTTCAAATGAAATGAGACATACAAATGAAATGTATAAAAATCTTTAGAATATATACATATATATATATATATATATATATATATATATATATATATATATATATATATATATATATATATATATATATATATATATACATACATATATATATATATATATATATATATATATATATATATATATATGTATGTATGTATGTATGTATGTATGTATGTATAAATATATATATCTATATATATGTATATATATATATATATATATATATATATATATATATATATATATATATATATACATACACATATATATATATATATATATATATATATATATATATGTATGTATGTATATATATATATATATATATATATATAAAGAATACTGCTGCAAGTTCTCCAATAAATAAAATACTTGTAAAGAAAATGCAAGTTCCGCACCGCAATCAAAACAATCTATTGGATCTGCCATAATTCAGTGTTGCGGTTTACCTCTGGAACCGTGGTACCATCAGTATTTGTGATGGTTTGGTACCAACATGAGTACTGTTAGACCCCTAGTGCGAACAGGTAGCAGATTGACAGGAGATATTCACTTATTTTGACATAAAGTGATTTTTTACAAGCGTTCTCCAAAATCGCTGACCCCACCTCTCATGATGTTGATCCACTAATTGCATGGCATATTTAGAAAGAAAATGAGTGTGCTCCATTGTTTAACCCCTGACCATACCTATTTTCATGCATTAGCGCCCAACAACACATGTGATGACAACGCCTTTCGCTGCCGCAACAACGCGTGCATACCCCAGCGCTTCATCTGTGACCATGACGACGACTGTGGAGACGGATCTGATGAGTCAGTGGAATGTGGCAAGTAGATTGTTATCCTGTTCTCTCAATACTCACCAAGGGTCTATGTGCACGTCCTCATTAAAAGCTGCAGCAAGGCAAGCTGAAGAAATGCTCTCTTAACACAGCTATGTTGGATGCTGTTTGAACTCTGCTTGTTTGAACATTCCATATTGAAACAAAGGCTTCTCCATGGTAGTAAACACTAGACAGGTATTAAATGGAATGAAAAATGCAAGTAATATTCACCAGCATCATGTGCAAGTGGAGCCCAGAATAGAGTCCTTAGAGCCCTGGAGTCCTCAGAATGTGGTCGATGCATTCCTTGGACCTTAGCCAGTTTTTTAATGCAACATTTTGAGATACACTTAGATTGTTGGAAAATCGATGGGAATTATCATTTATATAAAGGATTTAATATTGTCTAAACAACGTTTACATTCCAGACTTAGTTATACGCTTTTAAGATGAAAATGCCTTGTGAAAATGTTTATTTTAGATCAGTACTTACTTTGGACTGGCCTGAGGTCATGGTATTTGGCTTGATGACGTGTAATCTTTTACCTGCTTTTCATTTGCAATAGAACAATGGCCATACAATCTTCACCTTGTACACCTTTCATTTCTTTACTATTTGCACCTCATTCTGACAAACTTACTGCTAAAACAGGAAGCCCCAAGTCAGTGCAATGTGATTGAGACAGTGTTTCTATGTGTGTTTCCTCTCCAGTGTATCGGCCCTGTGGATGGGAGGAGTTCCGCTGTGGAGACGGCCGCTGTCTGCTCAGCTCTCAGTGGGAGTGTGACGGCACGGCGGACTGTCCCGACCACTCTGACGAGCTGCCTCTCAACCTCAAGTGTCTGGCTGCAGGTAAGACACTGTCTGCTTCTCTGCTGGAAGCCCTTCATCAGTGTCAACCGGCAACACACACACACACACACACACTAGTCGCCCAGGAAAACCTGCGGGGACATATGGCGGAAAACAAAAAGGGATAGCTTCTCTTTAAAATGAAATGAATCTGTCATGATTCCATTGTCAGGTTCAAAAACATCCCCAACTGTGCTGCTGTGTGGAGAAATGAAAGGGTCTTGTGCCAGTGACAGTCATGTTTTTCTTTTGTTTTCTTCAGGAAGCTTGTGCAACGGCTCCTTCTTCATGTGCTCCAATGGACGCTGCATAGCCGATAGAAGTCTGTGTGACGGCAGGGATGACTGTGGGGACGGCTCGGACGAGAGGAACTGTAACGTGAACGAATGCTTGAACCGGAGAGTCAGCGGGTGCACACAGGACTGCCAGGATCTACCGGTGGGATACAAGGTAAGCCACCAGCGGACTAGTCACGGATGAATAGCCACCAGCCAGATCCTCCTCAAAACACACTGACTAGGTCCATAAAGTCATTCATACAGCTAAACGCTTCAACCAGGCTGCAGTACAAAAGTACCATTCCGGTAACACTTTATATTAATGGTAAATGAATGTTGCCAACATCAGTTTTTGTCCAAAAATCTCCTCATGATCCGCTACCTTTATGTGACGTGTGAGCTGAGAAACAATCCAGTTTTAATAATGGTGGATTGGATTTATATAGTGCTTTTCAAGGCACTCAAAGCGCTTTACAGGGTTCCAATACACAGCCTAGGCGCTGTAAATTGGCATGTTGCTAGCAAAGGTGTGCCCCCTTTTTACCTACCCTTTGTCTACATACAAGTTTACAGAGCCTCCACCTTTAAAGTGAGTACACTGAGTCCCACCTATGTGTGTCCTGCCTCATACAGTGTGACTTACATCATAATATAATAGTTTAGAGTTATTCACCTTAGTCTCACATTTTTTGTTTCTTGGCTTTTCCTGCCCTACAGTTCCAAGCATTAGCATCTTTAAGCAGATAAAATATGGAGCTTATATTAGTAATGGTGTGGGGACACGTGTGATTAATGGCCGACATAAATCAAGCCTAACTTTGCACATCATTACACAGATAAAGATGGGTGGGGGAGTATACTTTTTACATTTAGTCTCTCACCTTTTTGAATAACCTTGAGCGCTGTAAGGAGAGTTTAATGATATGCCAACAACCTGCCTGTGCTATAGCTCACTATGCTGAGGGCAATTGTGCTGCGCCTGGCATTAGTGGCAAGATGATGTAAGCGTTTAATCCGGGTCAAGGCTAAAAATCTGCTGGAGTGCTCCGGTGGCCATGAGGGGTTTGTCAGACTTGCAGTAGTTTATTCCTTGGTCCGTGGCCTTTTCCCTCTCCTTCTCTTCAATAAGACGGTGCTCACTGCATCAGAAAAGTGGCTTAAAGTCACAGAACACCCTCTAGTTCCTGTGGTGACATAAGGGCAGAGGTGGACAGGGAGCACATCAATGCAGACCCTGAGCTCATGCATTTTGTGGCCTGAACAGGGCAGATCAGCAGAAAATGGCCCTCAAGGTTAGAACTTTGGATAAGAAAGGGATTTGCAGTAGTTCCAGAGCAGCTGATACACACACTTTGAGTTTTTTTTTAGGGGGGGAGGGGGGGGGGGCTGTTCACTGAAGTGAGATGGACTTGTTGAGCCATGGCACACTAGGTCTTTGACATGGATTTGAAGTCATCACACATGTTGGAGGCTAGGATTTGACACCTTTTTTATTGCTGATCTGCGTTAGTAGAAAGGTACTGTTGGATTTATAGGGTGTAAAACAGCCTGTTTAAAGGTGGAGTCACTGATCCTGGAGACTGCTTGTGGTCAAAATGACTTTTAGACTAAATCAGTAAATATTTCAACACAGTCCCATACCTGTCAGGACTGTATGTGCGTTGAAAAAAACCCAGTTTTAATACACAGCCTAGGTAGCCTGGTCCTACCATACTATCGTACTTCATTTCATTTGTACAGAATGTCTGGCATCGCTCAATTGACAAAACGTTAACTCACTTGAAGGCGGGTGTCTGTTGAAGTTTTGAACTATTGGATCTGCCCAGTGCCACTCTGGATCTGCCAACCAATCGCATAAAGTTTTGTTGCACCGGCTTCTGAGCCACTCCCTCTGTTCGCTGATTGGACCGGCAAAAATCTGTCCGAGAAAACCTAAGAATATACTGCAGGCCCAGACTGACTACTGACGGGAAATGAAAATTGAGCGGAAGTACGTAGGCGGGCGATGCCAGGCTACAGCCTAGGCTCTGTAAATGGGCCTGTTGCTAGCTACGGTGGGCCCCTTTGTTTACATATCATTTGCTTACATACCTGTTTGCAGAGCCTGGGCTTTGTATTAATGCTGGATTTTTGTTTTAGCACACACACAGTACAGGTAAGGGATCGTGTGGGGATATTTTTCCATCTTTTTAAACAAGGCATGTAAAGACTGGTCAAAGAAGGAACTCAAAACACTGAAGCCAATCTGAACTTAAAACTTGAATCATTTTCTACTGAATTCCCTTTGTATTAGCTCTGTCAGAAACCGTTCTACTGAGACTCCTGTGTTATATTTCCCTCCCCATGATCAAGTGCACTATTTTGAATCTTTTTCATTGTGTTTTTTGATGTCGTCAGTGTAAATGCTGGCCTGGTTTCCACCTGAAGGATGATGGGAAGACGTGCGTGGATGTGGACGAATGCTCCAGCACCCTGCCTTGTAGTCAGCGCTGCATCAACACATACGGCTCCTACAAGTGCCTGTGTGTGGATGGCTACGAAGCCTCGGAGCGCCTCCCCGATACGTGCAAGGCTCTGTCAGGTCAGCTTAAATCTTTGATCTCTCAACTTGCACACAGAGAGAGATAGAGAAAGTCCCCCGGGTCCTTCTAACGCTTCACGTTTTCCCTCATTTCAGCTGAAGAGCCTTTTCTCATTATGGCAGACCACCATGAGATTCGCAAGCTGAGTGTGGATGGCTCAAATTACACCATCTTGAAACAGGTAAACTGCATTTCTGCTGCCCCGTGGTGCAATTTTTTTTCCCACCGGGTTGGAGAATGAGTTTTCATCATTATGATTATGACTTACTGCCAAAGTGCCAAAAGACATCAGCGGATTGTCCGTGAAAATTACCACCTTGTCTGCTGTATGCATTTAATTTTGGAATCTCCCTTGCCACCTATGGTGGGGGGGGGGGGGGGCTTAAAGTATGGCTTTCAAAGGCCTTTGCTCGGAAACACTTTAAAACACAAATTGTAATGACAGTGTAATCATGGTATCTTGTTAAATATGCGCACGAGAAACATTAAATCCTTTTTTTAACCCCGATAACATCAAAAGCTAATGCCGAGATAAGATAAGTGAAACCTAATTTAATACAAACGCAGTTTAAGGAAATAAATGTGTATTTGCTACTATTATATATAATGTCTCATCAAGTTGAAAGTATGAAAGATAAGGTGAATGATATCCTTCTGTGTTGAACAGTTTGCATCTTGCTCTGTGTGCTCCACCTGTTGTTTTTTTAAACTTCTGAAATCTGCTCATCCTTTATTCAGCTGTACATTCACCTAAGACGCTCAGCAAACCCTTTCACACTAAAGAAAATGATATATTACCTCTATTCAGCATTTAGCATCCAGCATTCCTGAGTAAGAAAATGGGTGTGTTGGTGAGTGCACTTGGGTGGCATAGTCAAAGCTACAAATGTCACTAAACCTTTGTCATCTTTATTCATTCTTTATATGGATCCCCATTAGCTATCTTGCACAACGTGGTCGCTAGCCTTCCTTAAAGTATGTTTACTCTTTCTATTAAATGTGCACTATCAAACATGCCAGCCATATGGGCAGTGGTCACTCCAAGGGGCCAAGAGAGGACCCCATGGAAAAGCTATTACAATTATTCCTTACATCTGGTACAGCTATCCTCAAATCTGACTGTCAAGTTATGTGCTGTTGAAGTGTAGACCACAGCTCTGCCCAAATTTGAAAACGGCAGATCAAATCATGAAGGACACGATGGTCCTCTCTTGCTTCAGTTGCTTGACTGATTTGCCAAGAGCCTCCTGCGCCATGGTGAAGAGTTTCCAGTCCTTCGCGTCGACAGCTTGACTTCAGGCCTTTAATCCTTGTCCTCACTGTCCATGTGGTTATTAACTGGTTATTAACTGTCAAGTTATGTGCTGTTGAAGTGTAGACCACAGCTCTGCCCAAACTTGAAAACGGCGGATCAACTCATGAAGGACACGATAGACAACTCAGTTCTTTTCATCTTCAGTTTCTTTTATTTTAGGGCAAATGAAGATGAATGGGGTCTGACAGAATAGGTTAATAACCGAGGGTAAACAGAGAACAAAGGCATTCATTGCACATAATTCCAGTTCACATTTCTTAATGTAAAGAATAAATGATAATAATAATGTTAATTTTACTTGATAAATGAAAACTTATTCAGATTAATTGAACTCAAATCACTTCAAAAGGGATAATAATTAAAGTAACAAAGTTACACCAAGGGTTACATTCATCATTCTCATCATTCTCATCATCATCATCATCATCATCATCATCATCATCATCATCATGATAGAGTACCACTAACAAAAGCACAAGTACCAAAGTACTTCTATGAAATAATATAATAAATTCAAACATTGCATCACCAAATACACACAATCAAAGCATTTGGGAAGCATGGCTACCAAACCTAAACTTCTACTATACCAGTGGTGTCTTCAATCATTGATCAGGAGCTGTGGCTGTGAGGTGTCTACAGGAGCAGGCAAGAGAGCTGACTGAGGCTGTATCTCGATTCAGGGGTTGCGGTCTACGAAGGCTGCATTTGAAGACCGATTGCGTCATAGCGGCGCGCAAAGGTTGTTCCATTTGCAAGGCTCCTCATATGCGGCCGAGAAATACAGCCTTCGTTTCACGGTTTTGAAGGCTGCATCAGATGTATCCTTCGCAGCCCAACATATCCCATGATTCATTGCGTTTTTTTCAGAGATGACATACAATAAAATAAAAAATAACAAAACAGCAACGTGTTGCTCCATCTTCTTAACTTTCATCTTCCTTTCTTTTTTTCTTGTACTTTTTTTTCTTTTCGTCTGGTAGGCAACTTCTTTTTCTTTTTTCCTCCATTGACAAGGCTGTCTCCGTTGGCAGCTATCAGGGTTGCTAGGCAGCACAGGAGCGGCGAGTCCTCACGCAAGGTAACGGCTTGTTACGCAAACCGGAAATGCTCGTAAACGGAGACCTGCGGAGACCGTCCCGTTTAACAACGCTCGTTCGGCCTTCGAATCGGCCTTCATAGGCTATAGCCTTCATAGACCGCGAGACCGCGTCCTACCAAGGAGGCGGTCTCTGTAATGGGATACAGCCTGAGCCAGCTCCAAACATTTCAGCCCATGCTTCCTGCATGGGTGCACCGGTGATTGTGCTCCCTCAGGCACTTCCTTCCTCTTACTTGGGGTTCAAACACTGATGTGTTGCCCCCTGCAAGTTTGGAGTGTCAGGGATCTGGGATTGTGGCTCTTTCCACAGTCAAGCAGGTTTTGACACACCACTGACTGTTGATTATAACAAATGGTGGGGCCGTGATTTACTGTAAATCAGCCTGCCGGTGTCCTACAGTCTCCCCTCACAGTCATATTAACCTCTTGACTCTCAGCATTCTACTGCCTGTATCGGAGTTCTCCTGAGCTACAACTCACTTTAATCACCCAATGTTAACGCTAATGGACTCCAGAGAGGGAAATACTGTATGCACATGGCTTTGCTAAGTGGTGGTGGATACTTCACTGACCTCTCATCCACCTTACCACACCATTACACACCTCGTTCAGATTGTGAATTCATGTTATTATGTACATTTTAAATGAGCCAATCATTTTAGTTAGGCTTTGTATTGCTTTTGCTGTTGGCATACTGTGCATGTGCCTTCCTGCCACAAACACAAGTGGCTCACAATATAATTGTAACACTCCTACATGTTGTTAAAGCCCATTCTGTTTCATTAACATCCTCCTACCGGCTTTTAATGTTTCACTGTGGTTAATTAAAGCAGAAACATCTGGTTCAGGCTCACACTACTGTACATACACAAGTTATACTAGGGAACAATACATTACATTACATTAGCTAAGTTGGACTTTAAATGACTGATCAATACAATGACAGCTCATGGGAGGAAATGTGATTTCAGTTCACAATATGTTCTTATTTAAAAAATAATTAAAAACATACACTTGTATTCAGTTTATTTTTTTAATATCCACATACATAATCAATCGCGAGAAGCTTGTGATTCATTTTGTAGTTGCTAGATTCCTATATTGTCTACTGGGGGAAATTAATGGAAACATATTTCTGTGTAGAGGCACTGATAAAAGAGGGGCATGCAGGGTTTGGTGTCTGTAGCTGATGTGTGGCGTGAAGAAGGCTTTCCCCCTGGGACACGTTGGCGCCTGTCTGTGAGGGTGTTGATGATCTGATGAAGACGTCTCATTTGGCTTGTCAGATTATCTGACACCCGTTCCTGGCGCCCGCAGTGCGAGACAGCGGGGAGGGGGCAACGTGTTTTCATAGTGAGCTGCTCTGACTGACAGTGGGGTCTGGTGAGCATGACAGAGAAGGGAAGTACCTTGATACCCCACTGGCTCTTTAAATACTCAGTATAGCTGAAAGCATCGCAACCTATGGGAAAACCACCTAAATCAATATTTTTGTATTGTAAATATCACATTACACACAGATTGAGTATATCAATGCCCCACCCCTGATTATTGAATTCATTTCAACTAATACTTTCAAACTAGACCACACTGGAGTGGATACATCTTTTTTTCTATATGTGACAGAGTGTGACGTGTTAGCATAGCAGCAGCTCTAGCAGTGCCTACACACGATGTGTTCAGGCACAATCAGGAGAATAGGTCACCAGCTCTTCAGCAGCTGTCAGAACAAACAATCACTGTGGTTATGTGCATAACACAAGAATAAAGACTTTGAGTATACAAATACGCCTGCCTGTATATCTGTCAGACGCATGTAATATGGGCTGAAGAAGATGGCAGAAATGTCTCCTGTAGGAGCTGGTAGGGATCATAGCAATATGTGTTTTAACAGTGTTCTTGTAAAAGTAATTTGGATTTTTTATCGGATCTACACTGTGAATTTCACATCACGAATAAGGAAAGAAGGAATTAACAAGGAATTCTTAAACCCCTTATATTATAGACTTGCATATTAATGCAACTTTAGGGATAATACC
Organism: Ammodytes marinus; assembly: GCF_949987685.1. Lineage (NCBI taxonomy): Eukaryota > Metazoa > Chordata > Actinopteri > Uranoscopiformes > Ammodytidae > Ammodytes > Ammodytes marinus. Next base: position 2,959,746 of record NC_137216.1, on the reverse strand, counting down.
ATGTAAGATGTGATGATTAATGTAATATTTATTTCATCCTCACAAGAACTCAAAATCCCTTATTGTTTAATTCTCGCCTAAGCTAAATCTGTCATTCTTATACACTTGTGCTCTCTCTCTCCCCTTTGTATTATCAGGGCCTCAACACCATCATCCACATAGACTTTGACTACAAGAAGGAATTCATCTATTGGGTGGACTCCACCAGACCCAGTGGCCGAAAGATCAACAGAATGCGCCTCAATGGGAGTGACCTCAAGGTACCTCAGGATTTATCTGCTGTGACTGCGTGTCATGTGGTGCCTTGTGCCACTTATAGGCCTTTCACACCAAAATGAACCAAGAGTCAGTTCCAGGCTGGTGTTGGGGTCAGTTCAAAACTGGTTACAGCCTTATCCCAGTTATGAACCGGTTGGTTTCACATCGACCGGAGACAGCCATGGAGCCGGCAAGAGAGCAACGTCATGACGTCACTGTAAACGTGTGTGTACGTCACCCGACGCCGCTGCTCTTGTGGCTAACGCTAAAGCTACCGCTAGCTTTAAGCACAACAACAGCGGCGAATACGTCTTATTTTTACACTTGTTGGCTCTCGCTTTGCTTTCTTAAGCAAACAGGACCCATACAGCGTATTCTCGCCGGTCAATTTGATCGCTACGTTCGGTAATTATGTTATGTTTACGTCTCGTAGTAGCGGTGTTTTTAAATATGGCGGGCATGAGGTTTGAGTTGCTCTGGTTGGTCAGGATAATCCCTCCCCCAACCGTTCGCGCAAGCAGTTCTTATCAAACCCTGCTCAATCCTGGGGTATGAGTTCCCCCGGTTTTTACGGCCCGGAGCAGGCTCTCTGGCGGTGTGAAACCAAAACACTGGCTCTAACTCCGAACAAGCCCAGAACTAGCTCCGATTTTGCGGCGGTGTGAAAGGCCTATTAGTCCAACATGACTTGGCTTTATTGTGCTTGCTCTCTGTCCAACTAGCATTTATTACTCTTTATTTGCTCCAGCCAAATGTTTTTTATTTTAATTAATTCATATAATGGTTAAGATCCACGTCAACAATACATTTTTTTCTGGAAATGAGTCATCTCTTTGAATTTGGCACACTCCCCATGTTAAGTGGCTCATTATCACTGCTCAGCTGATGGGCAACCTTTTCTATAGTCAACGTGATGGATTCTTTTCTCAGTCAGCAGCCAATAGGCCTGTTAGCATAACCGCAATGAATTTGTGTTAATGATAGTAGAAAATGGCTTTGGATAAATGTAACAAGCCTGATGATACAATGGTGCTATCTGCTATAATCACTGAGGTTTTAGTCTGGGTCATGGGATTGGAGCCCAGACACTGGGGACACTGGGCCGTCAGCAAGGCAACCTGCTGGGCCCCCGGCCCACATCTCATTATGCATTGGTGTGTGGGGGCATTAGGCTCATTCAGCTCCATTACTTCCACAGTCTCTGTTTGAGTCACTGCCACAGCTTAGCAAGAGGACTGAGTGTATGAGACACAGATCAGAAGCAGGTTAATTATAAGAGACACTGATGTCCGATGTGACTGCTATATAGGCTTGACCTGTGAGGACAAAAAGAGTTGTGGATCAAAGAGGGTTTATCCGTCTGCCAAGATAGTAGTTTTCATCTGACCTTCAAGGCAGTCTTGTTAATTCAATTGTATGGTTTGATTAAAACAATAGAGGAAAGGTTTAGGTTTTGGTCTTTTATTTTGATGATTTCTTCTATTTGTTAAAGAGGACCTATTATACTTTTCGACTTTTATGAACTATAAATGTTGTTATAATGATTTATAGTCATGTTTAACCATACTAGCGTATCAAATAATGACGTATATGCATTTAGACGTATTCCCTGCTGACCATCTGGGGTGGCTGTGCAGAGCACTAAACACTAGGGCAGCCGGTCGAGAAATCACGTGTTCAAATCGGTTCAGAATTTCCTGATATTCTTGCCATCACGAAAAGCGGATGTTTCCATGTATGGTAATGCTGCAACCTGCTGCTCAGGCAAGCTCCGGCCATGCCCCCACCTTCCTGCTCTCAAAACTCCCCGCGCGCTGGTGAAAGTGTTCCGGAAGGAAGGTAACCAATCACAACGGAGTGGGATTTGCAGGAGAGGGGGAGGGGGCGGAGAAGCACAAAGCTGAGTGTGGAGAGAGACTGCTGTGCTCGCTCAGATGAGAGGAAGAGTGTCCCGAAAATCTACATGTTTTTTTTGTGATGTGATTCATGTCAGGTTGCTCTATAGCAGTTTTTAACAAGAAATTAAGACCAGAAAAGTAGTATAATAGGAGATCTTTAAGTGTTATCTTGTGTGAAATGTAGGGTTAGGATTAACAGGACAGCTGGGCAAAGGGAAGACTGAGGAAAGACTGAGGGAACAAAAACCTCATTCATTATATTATAATAGCGATTTTATAATGATAGAACACCGGTTCCGTATGGGTGAAGTGTTCCTGGATTTTTGAATTTCATGCACATTGACTTGAGCTTGTTTTCGCTCTGATCTGTATAACAACTGTACATGTATATCAAAATACAGTCTTAATATGATTAAGTCGGTGCAGAGTTAGATTAATTGTTTTCTCACAAACGTCAGCCACAACGGTATCCGTCACACAGCAGCAGGAATGATTTGTGCTCTGCATCTGCACTCGCTAATTGGAGAAATGTGCTATGCATAATTATGCACGGATCAAACTACATTGGTGCCTTAATTAATGAGTTAAGTATTAAGAAAAACAGCTCCTCGAAAAAACAAGTGCGAAATACTAGTCCAGCTCCAGGTGAACTCATTTAGAATACAGCTGAGTATCACCAGATTCTTCAGCTCAAATATGTCACAACATCTTAGTCTTGAAACAAAACTCACAACACTGTTTTCTAAACAAGAATCATGTTAATAGAGCTGTCAGACAATCAGTTAATGCCATATGTGAGGAGCTCTGTTTGTGATGCAGGTGGCAAAATACTAGCATCTGTCTTTGTTTGAGTGAGAAGAAGACCACGTCTCACTGAGAGCATACTCAAGTCTATGAATTGATATCGTGAGCAGTAAAAATGGGTTTTGACTGATTCTGATCTTTTTTTTCACTGCATGGGTGAAATAAGTTGATCCTATACAACGGAATAACTAAACCTTGTACATGCAGCACTTTCTGTCAGTGCTGAAGTAATTGAGACATTTTTTACCTTGAATGCGTTTTTTTATTTAAAATAATTTTTTTTCTAGTTCATGACATTCGTCCATGAAATATTTTCAGTCAATACTTAGACGTGCAATAGCTCCAAACTGAAACTGATCTTCATCTACCTTCACTAATAGGTAGTCCACAAGACAGCAGTGCCCAGCGCATTGAAACTGATCTTCATCTACCTTCACTAATAGGTAGTCCACAAGACAGCAGTGCCCAGCGCATTGAAACTGATCTTCATCTACCTTCACTAATAGGTAGTCCACAAGACAGCAGTGCCCAGCGCATTGGCAGTGGATTGGATAGGGAAGAATCTGTACTGGTGTGATGCGGAACGGAAAACACTGGAAGTATCCAAAGCCAATGGCCTCTACCCGACCGTCCTGATCACTTCTGGCCTCAAGAGCCCCATAGATCTGGCTCTAGACCCCCAGACAGGGTAAGCATTGAATCAGAACTTGAATGTATCATTACAATCTCATTATAATGCTTTAGGGTTTTCTTAAAGGTGCTGTAAGCGGAATGGTTCTTTTAGCTAACTTCCTGTCAGTGACTGCAGTTAGCAGTCCCCTCGCTCGTCCCCACATCACCACATTAATGCACTGCGGTCTTCAAGCAGCAAGTTATCTAGCATCATCTCAGATCCATAAGTGTGATAAAACATGATAAAAACCATCAAAACAGACATTGGGAAGGATTTGTACCTGCTCCGCCATTGTAGGCGCATACATATTCACCCATTTGTTGGCTCTGGCGTGCACCGGCAGTGAGACCATGGAGCTTATATACTATATATGAGTGAGACGAGTGTAGCGTTCTTTCTTCTTTTCTTTTTTTTAAAGATATTTTTAAATATATTTTTTTTGGTATTTTTATGCTTTATTGATAGTGTAGAGACAGAGTTGAAATGGGGCAGAGAGGGGAGTGACATGCAGAGTACGACCGCGGGCTGGAATCGAACCCGGGTCCGCTGCTGGCCGAGGCCCATGGGGGGGACGCCCTACCAACTGAGCTAAGGGCGCCCCCTCGTTCTCTCTTCTGATTGGATAAAAATTTCGGGATCCTCCAATAAGTTTATTTGCCGATTACATGCAAAGCAGCTGACTGAGAGATCGGCTTTATGAAACGCGTACATTATGTAAGTGATCACTGTATGAATAAAGAGCGATTTAACACTTATATTAACATAAATAAACCGCTTACTTCACCTTTAACAGGGATTGGTTTCACAACATTTTTTAATAAAATATATAATAAAAATCAATATATTAAAGTTGGTTCTCTTTGGCAACAGTCATTGTTTTATAGAACGTGGAGAACTGCCGTGATTGGTTCAAACTACTTCTTGTGTTATAAGAACCGGAGCATTGCCCGCCTCTTCTAAAGCACACATTTCTGTTAGGTTTATCAAACTTAAATGACAATATCTTTCATTTGGATTGGTAAATGCTATTATAATTAGAGGTATTTTGTGGATTTTGGGTTTACAGGGACTTTAAGAGGAAAAAGGGGGAGGAGTTGCTTTATTCAGATGATAACCTTAAAGAGACTCCTTTTTGTTGGGAGCATGTTTGCTCCTGCTGCAGTACAAAGCTCTTTGAACTGTGCTGTACTCCTGACTCAGGTACTTGTTCTGGGTAGACTGCTGTGAGCCCGCTCACATCGGACGCATTGGCATGGACGGCCGGGGGCAGAGGGTCATCATCGACACAGAGATCTACAGCCCCACTGCCCTCACTATAGATTACACCACCAAGAGGCTGTACTGGGCCGACGACAACCACATCCTACTCGCCAACATGGACGGCACCCAGAGGCGCAAAGGTGAGAATGTAAGGTGTTTGTGTCAAAGGAATTGTTTTTGACGGGTTAGATTAGATGAGAAGGTTGATACCATGACTGTTACATACAAGGCTGGAGTCAGGAGCTGGTTAGCTTAAAGGAATAGTTACACTTTTTTTCCTGTAATTGTGTGTGCATTATTGATATATAAACGGGCAAAGGTTGCTCATCCAGGTTAGTTTAGCTCAAGCAATGGTAGTCAAGGGAAGCAGGTCAAAAGATTAACTTTACATCATCAGTAACGTTCCTGTGTGCTTGTTTATTTACCACCTTACGTTAACTTGCGTTCTATATTTGTACATGTTATGTCATTAAAACTAAATACATACTGGAAGGAAACCAGGCAGTGCCTTTGACGGTCTTGTATGTATTTGATTTTAAAATGGCATAACGTCTGAAAATATAGAGGGCAACATAACATGATAAATAAACAAGTCCCAACAAGCACACATGAGTTCGTACATTTTGCGGATCATGAGGAGATATTCACCAATATTGACATAAGTGTTTCCCCTTCAAATGTTGGGAAATCAAAGATGTTGGCACAGAGGTATTCAAATAATAATTATTAGAAAGAAAAACATCCACAGTTAACCTGTAAAAATGTATTTGTTGCTGATGTGACTTATTGGTACTATCAACCTCCTTGTTGTGGTAAATTATCACAGAGATTTGTACGCAAGAGAGTGTCACACAATGAATGGCACTCTGATTGCTAAAAGAAGAATGTAATTGAACTCCCCCATGGCCGTATGTGTCCCCTCTGCAGTGTCCTATGATCACATCCAGGGGGTAATGGCTCTGACTTTGTTTGAGGACTTTGTCTATTGGACGGATGGGAAGTCCAAATCGCTACGGCGTGCTCACAAGACGACCGGCGCTCAAGGCATGGAGCTCCTCAACTCCTGGCAGGCCATCAAATCCATCAAGGTCTACCACTCCCTCCGCCAGCCTGAAGGTACCACGTCCATCTGGCACTCATGTTTTCATCATATCCCTCCACGCCCAGCAGTAGTTTGGGTTGTGCTTTATAGTCTTAAGAGAGGGAATGGTTTGTGACTTTGCCCTAACACAGTTTGAACTCATTAATGTACTGCTGTCCTCCTTGTACAGTCCCCAAGCACCAGTGTCAGATCGCAAACGGAGGCTGCAGCCACCTGTGTCTCCTATCCCCCGGAGGAGAACACAAATGTGCCTGTCCCACTAATTTTTACTTGGCTGCCGACAATAAGACCTGCCTCTCCAACTGCACCTCCAGTCAGGTATCGCTTCATTTCCCTTTCCAAGTTAAGTTTGACCATGTAGCTTATCCGTATCAGCATTTCTCCCCTGAAGGCAAAATGGTTCCACTCTCACACGTACTTTCCTCTCCGTACTTGCTCTTTAGGTTCTAGGAAAATGGTTATGCATTGATTTTGACTTTGGCTTTGAAGAATGTTGGAGCTAAGGGAGCGGAGCATTTACGTTAACTTCAGATTGGGCTTTTTTTATTAAATATTTCTCTGTGTTCCTCATAGTTTCGCTGTGGGACAGATGAGTGTATCCCTTTCTGGTGGAAGTGTGACACGGTGGATGACTGTGGGGATGGTTCAGACGAACCCGTTGACTGCCGTAAGTGCCAAGTTTTACTTCAAGGTTGACTTTCAGAACAGTACTGCTTATTTTGGCGAGCATTGAGGGATATTCAAATTGAATTGGAACAGAATGGGTGTATGTTTCTGTCTTTGCTGCTTACTTACTTTGACTTTTTTCTTGTTGTAGGTGTTTGCATGTTAAGCATTTAAAGCCCCAGTAAACCCAGAAGCACAACATCCTTCTTACTATGTCAGTTGGTTGCATGATAGTAAAGCATCTGAAAACAGTTAGGCATATTCATGAATCCAAATGAAAGATATTGTCATTGAAGTTTGATACACTTTACGTTAATTCAGTTTAGATGAGGCGGTTTATGCTCTGGTTCTTATTAAAAAATTAAAAAATGTTGGACCAATCACTGCAGTTCTTTGTGATTGCTCTATAGACCATGATTTTTGCCATGGAGTCCGATTTATACGATCACGGCCACAAAGTCCTGTCAAACGGTTAAAAGGCTGTTATAAGTTTTTTTTTGTATTTATGAACATTTATTTTCAATCAGATTTTTGTAAAGGCTTTATTGAGACACCCAATTTTAGTATCATATATTGAACTATTTTGGACTAGGTTTCCGCAGGCTTTACGGGGCACCTGTTCCTACAGTAGCTCTTTTACTCTATTCAATGTTTCCATAGTCTTTGATTAAACTCTCACAGTATATAACCCGGTGATAAAGTTTTGATTATCCTTCCAACAGCGGAATTCAAATGTCAGCCTGGGCGTTTTCAGTGTGGTACTGGCCTCTGTGCTCTCCCTCCTTTCATCTGTGATGGAGAGAACGACTGTGGTGACAACTCAGATGAAGCAAATTGTGGTAAGGGTAGTAGGCTACTGTTCTGTCTGATTGCTATGCTGTTTCTGCATTTCCAATAAACCTCTCTTACTCAAAAAAGCCATTAGACAATTGTTATTAATATTATTCCAATTTATTTCTGTAGCTACTCGTACAAATTAACACAAAAAAATGTAATTTGTTGAAGAATGAATTAGTTGACCTGTCAATGCCAGTGTATATTCTAATTGATTAATACATTGAATGATATACCGTGTACAAATGCCAAATATGTGTGAGAATGTGCCACTTCATATGAATATGAACTGATTCATTGGAAGCTTTGGGTTGTTTGTCAAACAGTAGAAGTGATTGTATTCTGTCACTTTAGGTTCATAACATTGCAAGTGTCAAATGTTCTTTTTAATTGGAAATATGACATCGGCTATTCTAAGCAACTGACTAGTTAAACATAGAATAGCAATGACCTGCAGTGTCCATCTTGTTTTTCTCAAGTGTTTCCGCAAACAACAAATGAATAAACCTTCATTAGCCTACAGTGTGTGTTTACAAAGCTTTAAACAGTAAATGTACCGGTGGCACTATTCCATGTTACATGTCTTTATTTTTCGACTCATGCATTTCTTATTGATGCGACCTCACTCTGCTCTTGCCCGGGTTCTCTTCCAGAGACCTACATGTGTCTGTCAGGCCAGTTCAAATGCACCAGGAAACAGAAGTGCATCCCTCTCAACCTGCGCTGCAACGGACAGGACGACTGTGGCGATGCAGAGGACGAGACAGACTGCCGTAAGGCCCATAGTTATTTACTATCGGAATCATTCCCTGTGTTCCAATACCCATACTTCCATACTATTAAGTATGCCAGAAAAATATTTAGTATGTCCCAAAACATGCACGTCAATTGTAGCATGCAGAAAATACCTAGATGCCCCTCTAACTGTGGCATAGCATTTTGGAGTATTTGTCTTTATTCTTGACATTTCTTTACATAATGAAAAAAATCTTCCTTATCTGATTTTTTTTCTCTCTTGTGGCCCTAATACTCTTCTGTACTTCAGTATGTAGTGTAGTGTAGTAAAAAGAAAGAGTATGTGATTTGGAACGCAGGGATAGTCTTGATTGTCTGTGATCACATGATCCGTCTATCCCAACATAGCAGCACACAAAGTTGATAGCTCTATTTTAAAGGTGCTCTTCACAGTTTCAGGGGGAGGGGGTCTTGTTTACATTAGGAGAACCTGCTGTTAGTTTACAAAACAGATTTACTCTTCATGTCATTCTTAGAATTTAATAATTCAATCATCATAAATCAAAGCAAAATGATTTTGAGGAACCTGGAACCAAATGTAAGTCTAGAATATGTTTGTAAACCAAACTGTGGGCCCTGCTGCTGTAAACAACAACAGTGAAACAGTAACTTTTAAGGAAGATTTTCCAACTTCAAACAGTGTCCAGGAATATAGTTTTTCTGTGAGGAAAGTTTATTCAATTATGAGAATATACCTTAAAATAAAATTCACTTCTCTGACACAGCCAAAGTTACATAGTGCACATTTTAAGGTTTTTTATTTGTATTTATTTTCTAATTCTAGTGTCATTCTAGTAAATGAAGACACATGACCACAACTGTCTTTCTTCTACACGGTGCATGTATTTCTTTACTTGGAGAGACTACATGACATTACCCTTTACATTAGCGAGTCCTCATTAGGCATTCCGCAGACAGCCCCTTGCTGTGGCCTGTTCCTGTGCTAAGGGATTAGATATGGAATCACACAGAGGATAAGAACAGATTTCCTCTGCCGTGATGTAACTCATCAGGATATCACACTCCATTTAAGACTTTCAGACCACTGCATTTGTCTTGCATGTGATTGCAAGAAGGGTGAGAGTGTGTGTGTGGGGTGGGGGAATGCAAGAAAATAAGGAGGAGAGGATTTACAAAGAAAAAAAAAAGACTTTAATTAAAGTGGTGCTAATTACTTCACCCTTTCTTAGCCTTTCTTGTTAGACCACAATGATTGGATGTGCTTTTTTGAATGCACTTTTTGTAATGAGCATGGCACCAGTGAAATTTAAAACGCTCTCTGAAACAATGCAATGCTTTTCTAACAAGCTAAACCGCCTTATAAAACATCACTGCAGTTTTAATTATTACTCAGGTTATTTCAAAAAAAAAATCCAAATGTATTGTATAGTTACAGCTACTTATGCACATGGACCATCCATACCACTTTTTAAATCTAGGCTATGTATTGTGGGCTCATGTTTTTTGTATGGGTGGGATATGTATCTATATGTGTTGTGTTGTGTATCTATGTATGCTGTCTGCTGGAACACCTTAATTTCCCTGCTGGGATGAATAAAAATATCTTATCTTATCTTATCTTAAATAATATGGATAAATGACATTCCTCGTTTGTCTCTGCATCCAGCTGAAAGCACCTGCTCCCCGGACCAGTTCCAGTGTAAGGCCTCCATGCACTGCATCTCCAAGCTGTGGGTGTGTGACGAAGACCCCGACTGTGCCGACGGGTCAGACGAGGCTAATTGCGGTGAGTTGTGCAAAGCCACTTAACCATAAATCACACCACTTATTTCCCAGTTAAAGGCGGAAGGAAATCTGATTTAATTTAACACACGACTTCACTCCGCTCGCTCTGACTCAGTCTGTCTACTTGGTTCTCTCAGCCGAGGGAGAGGGAGAGAGAGAGAGAGAGAGAGCCGTGATGAAGGACAGCTGTCCCTCGCATCAATGGGAGTTTTAGCATCGTGATCTCAATTTGCCTGGCATGTTTTTTCGGCAGCTGTCAGTGTGTAATTACTTTGCTTCACACACAAACACACATATAACCAGACTGAGTTGCCTCTCAACAGCACAGGTTTGAGGTTACATCCATTCATTACAAGGGCAGGCAAACAACAGTTGGATCTTTCTTTTCTCTCTATACCACCAGGATAAGATTTACTCAACATGCCTCTGTAAAGATCCAGAATCATTCAACAGAGAAAGCTCCACTATAATGCAGAGCTCTGTAAAAAGTGCTACCACATAATCATTTGGACCAATTTCACTGTCCTGTTCCAAATTGAATAGACTAAATGATACCACTATGCCCTCTGATGTTTGATCAGAGACCACATATATACAGTATATGGTCATGAGAGATGATACAGGCTGTGAGCTTGTCTGGTGGCCATGTTGTGCGTGCACTGTGCCCATCTCTCCCCCTTTTGTCTCTAAACATTTTGCGTAGACTTTCAGCACTCATCTACTAGGGGACTGATAAGAATTTCTGTTTTGAGAATTGACCCTTTTTAGCATGCTTGTAATTTACTGTTGAGAAGGGTAGTGTGTTGTCCCCACTTTAAAGCTAGAGGGGATACTAAATGCAGAGTAAAGTGCAAAAAATGCTAATTTTGTAGTTGTTAAAGTGGAAGTGTTGTAGACTTGAAGATGAAGCCGCTGTCAAAAAAACATGCTGTGGACAAATGCCTCTCTATACAGAGTGAGACGGCATGTTTTACAACTCGCCGGGCAACCTTATAAAACACTGAGCTAACTCTAAGAGCGGAGAAGTCTTTATGGGCCCTCTTTGTTGAGTCATATAGGTTCATAAATCTCACAGCTAAACAGAGAGAGAGGACGTGTGCAAACTGAGCCCAGTTGGAAATGAGCAGAGAAAAGTTAAATGCTGCACGTACACAAACAAAATAGAAAGGTAAGAGAAACACATATCCAAGGCCCCTAATGATAAAGGAAAATCATAAAACAGTGTTGTTCAGTTGCAGTCTTGGGTGACAGTAAATGGAGATGCACAAAAATATGACTATCCTAGCCTCCGAGCCTGTGCAATAATGTAATTGAAACCGCAGCTCCGTTTTATTAATACTATATTTATAGTACACCGTATGCTGTATCCTTTAAATTATAAATGTAAAACACTCAAGTGCCCTTTTATTACTGAATTCAGGGTTTTAGTTTGTAAAGGGAACTAGCCTGATATGTATCATATTAGCATTTTATAATTAGTATGTCCAAGTGTCAGCTAGGGTTACAAACAGTTCCACCCAGTATTAACCCCCAATAGAGTGTATGTGTTTGGGCCAGATGTCGTTGCTTCATCGGCGTGACTTAAAAAGAATAAGAACCATTCTTGGCACTGTAACCAGTATAATGCTACTTGCACCACATTGCAATTTAAGTATTTTTGAAATAGCGATAGTGCTTTGATGTGTGGAGCTGATTCTCCATAGATTCCCTTGTACTCTCAGGGATGATGTCATGTGGAGGTTTCTGCTTAACTGCTTTAAAGGCAATTCACTTCAGGAGACCCTGATGCAATAGTATTACAGCCAATGTTTATCCCCCTGACTTTGTGTTGCTGACTGATGTTTGACTTTTGCCCTGTCTAACGTCATTATGTGTAGCGTTCGTCAGTGTCGTCTGCTAATCCCTCACCTTTAAAGTTCCATCACACCACTCCAGAGAACACAACACAGTAGAGATGTAACACTTCATAGCTTCATAGCTGTTTTTTTTTTTCGCTTTGAATTACCTCAGACATTTTAAGGGAAGTTTTTGCCTGTTAGCGCCGTAATGAGCTCTGCCTTGGCAGGGAGATATTGCATCTTTTATATGCTGCGAGTGACTGAGCTGCTTCCTAATGAATGGCTGCCTGCATGTCCTCCACTGCTGGGCTCAGCCTCTCCCTCCTAGTTCTCTCCTCCTGCTGTCATGTTGGAAAGACATCCAGGCAGAATGTTACCACACGCCCTCCCCCTCCTCCTCCTCCTTTTGACGCATCTCTTCTCTAACCCATAACAGCATTACCTTGGCTATTATCCCTGATGATGTCTGCGCCCAAATTACTTTTCAAAAACAGGGAAAAGCTTTTCACTGTGACTTTGAAAACCCCATTCCAAGGAAGAAGTATTCGCTAGAGTCAATACATTAGAAAGCATCTGCCTGTTTTTTTAAAGCAGATGCAGATTTGTGGGATCACTTGGATAATTCTAAGTCCTGGCCCAGTGATGTTTTACACTGGAATGTACGATTTAGTTTAAGGCAGACCCAGGCCCAGGTCCAGACTTAATAATGATAATGGATTGGATTTATTTAGTGCTTTTCTCGCACTTAAAGCGCTTTACAGGGTTCCAGGTATCAATCATTCACACACAGTCATACCGGTGGTGGTAAACTACAATAGTAGCCACAGCTGCCCTGGGGCAGACTGACAGAATCATGGCTGCCAATTTGTGCCTACGGCCCCCCCGACCACCACCTCAAACATACAGCAGTCATACCATTCACACGAGGCAGGATGGGTGACGTGTCCTGCCCAAGGACACAACAACCATGACACAAGTGGTAGGGTGGGAATCGAACCGCCAACCCTCCGTTCATTGGCCGACCCGCTCTACCACCTGAGCCACGGTCGCCCCGAGAGTTATTTTCACTTTGAGTACAAACAAGTCAGGGGCGCGCACACACACACACACACTAAACTTCCTGGCAGATTCACTTCAAACAGACTGTAGTAAACAACTTTCAAATGCCATTTATTTCATTTTGTGAGTGACATTTTGTAGCTTAGAACCAGAGGAGATTATCAGCCTTGACATTTTGAGTAGAAAAGCATTACCTTGGTTTTGCCCATGTCTTGTGACCACATTTACTTTCAGAGCGTGTATAAAAGATGAATACAATTTGTACAACTTGTGTGCAAGACAGTAAGAGCTCATTATTTTGCATGTTCTATCTAAAACCAATGTATTTCTGGAGTTTGTTTCCCCATTTTCACTTAACTTTTTACACTCAAAAGATTTTCTGAGATGTTCTCATTACCCATTATAAAAAATAAAATATTAAATAAATGTTGCTGAATATACATTTTGAAACAAAACAATATGAAAAATGAAAAAAGATAACAAATGGACTGTTCTGCAGTATATCCAGATCAATAACTACGCTGCTGTCCCAGTCTGACTGAGATGGCATTTTAAATATCTTCCCCTGTCATAGCTATAGCCAGGATACTTGTTAGCACTGAAATGATACTGAAACAGAAAGACTGTTTGGGTAGATAACAAAGCACAAAATACAATCCCTCAGCAACATCTGTGTTCTGAAATTCTCTTGGATGTTTTCTTGAAGAAGAAGGAAAAACTTCCAATTTTGCCAAACTCCCTGTCACAGATTGTGTGGAGGCAGATTGGTAGTGCAGTCAGGTATTTGATCTTTCGGCGTGCGTCAGCCTCTGGAGTGCATCGTGTGTTTTTGAACTTGGTGTCAGAGTTGCTCGGGGAAACCCTGAGGAAAGTGTGATTACACATAGAAAGAAGTAAGATAGCGAGCACACTTATTAGTATGCATGGCGCTTTGAAGCCATTTTCATCTTGGTGTGTTTGTTTGCTCCTGATGAAAAAAGATGAAAAGACGTGCGGACCTCATGAATTCCGCTGTGAGAATAATAACTGCGTCCCTGACCACTGGAGGTGTGACAGCCAGAACGACTGTGGAGACAACTCAGACGAGGAGCACTGCAGTGAGTACCCTGTCTGTCTGTCTGTCTGTCTGTCTGTCTGTCTGTCTGTCAGCTCACTTTGTTCCTTTATATCCACTGTTGGTTTGACGTTCACAACACACACTCAGGCATTTTGAAGAATCGTACTTCACTAGAGACACCTGAATGCCCCTCCCATCCGCCAGACCACCCTATGATTACCTCTTTCACACACAATCGCACACACGCTTGTGTCTGTATAAGCCCGGGGGAATGTTTCCTTCTATCGAATGTGCCTGTCTAAATCCTTTGCTCTTGAAGCCGCTGGACACCTATATTAAAATAGTAAAAATTAAAATATATTATCAATGGTGGGTGTATCTCAATAAGTATTATAAAACTCAGTTAAAAATAAACACCTTTTTTGCTGTCTAGACAGTTTGACAGTGTGGTTGGGCCGTATCAAAATGTATCCATTACAACAGTTATTGTTTTTTCATAGAATGTTCGGGCAGAGAACCGTTTTGATTGGTTCAAACTACTTACTGTGTAATAAGAACCAGAGCATAGCCCGCCTCATCTAAACCGAATTTCTGTAAAGTTTATCAAACTGAATTGACAATACCACTCCCAAATAATAGTTAGAAGGATTGTGAATTTGGGTTTACAGTGGATTTAATATCTGTGCTGTTTCTCTGACACTTCTGAACTCCTGATATCACCACCTGTGTACTTTACCAATCAACACCAATCCACATCATCACCTTTACTAAGAAAGTGTTATTTACTCATGAAACGCCAGTAATCCACCATGTCAAATTACAGATCTTGTGTGCATTCGGATCCTTGTGTGTGTGTGTGTGTGTGTGTGTGTGTGTGTGTGTCTGTGTGTGTGTGTGTGTGTGTCTGTGCATGCGCGCGCGTGTGTGTGTGTGTGTGTGTGTGTGCGTGCGTGTGTGCATTTGAGAGCACAGTTGTCTGCCTGCAATCATATGAGTGTGTGCATGTCCTCTCGTGTGTGTGTTTTTGCTGAGTATGCATCATGTACGTGATTTATTAAATGCTTATCCCGCATTCCTATTAATGTCACTTCAGATGCAAATAAAAGCCAGTCGGGTGTTGGATGGTGGAAGTGTTAAGCAGGTGGGCCGGGAGAGAGAGTGGAAAGGATAGCAAATCAGATTTTTGCTGCAATGCCTGCTGGGAGTTCTCTGTCGCAGCACAGCTCATAACACACACCCTGCGTTAGCTAACAGTCCATGATAACAAGGGGAGCGCCCAGACAGACAGTGGATATGATTCAGCTGTTTAGCAAAGCCCTAATATTGTCCTCCGGGATGGACTGGCACTTAAATGGCACTTACAAGATGTTTGAGCTTTGGAGAGTTGTGAGTGCAGCGATGCATTTATTTACATCTGATCAGATTTGCAACTTTATTTATTTAATTTTAATTTTTAATTTTTTGGTTTTAAGTGTCAAACATTTCAGCATCATTCATCATAGCTTCTGTGTGTGTTCTCCATGACATGAATAGTACATTAAAAGTCTCTCAAAAGTACACACATACCGACACAATACTTTAAAGAAATACAATGAAAGTAGAAAGAACAGCAGAACAGGGAGTAGGGAGCAGTCTGTTTGTTTGTTAATTGACTAATGTTCTGTGTAAACAAAATCAAGCCTTTGGGGCGTTACAAAGTGAATCCACTTTTTAAAGTATGAGGTAAATTGCTCTGATTTATAATTGACAAATGCTGTGATCTTTTCCATCTTGTAAATGTCCATTGTGATGTCCAATTTAGAGTTGAGTTAGAGTTGGGGCCAATCCGAATAGTCCAATCTCCTATCCTATAAGCCTCCTTTCCTATACCTTAACCCCTAAACGTCATCGGGGTTAAGGAGATATGAAAGGTGCTTCCTATCGAACGTAGGAAAGGAAAGCACTGTTTCAAATGAATTCGACTCCTTTTCCTAACTGACGTCATTGCGCGACGGCAAGTATTGCTGACATGAGTCACTAGCGTGAAACTACACTATTCTCCGAAAATGGACTACAACAAGCGCTCGTTTGATCCATGCGTTCTTTTCATATTGATTTTAATCAGGTTGTCGCCAACAGAGTGAGAATCACTTAGATCGGACTTGGCCAAGGGGAATATTTAAGGCCACTTGAATCCCAATTCACATGTGGAATAAAAAGAGGCTACACTTATGTTGATGTTGAAATGAACTGCCCCCAGTAACTTCATTAAATGTGAAGTTGGTATTTTCTTTTCTTATGGTGTAAATTATGTGCTACGAAAATAACTATTATGATGTTGGTCTTTTATGAGTTCTTTATTATCTTTATGGGGGAGGGAGAGGGGGTATTTTGTTTTAGCCTCTCTTCTGTTTTACCTCTCGTTCGTATTCGTGTAGAGTCTGTAAACTCCGGCGGTGGCCTGTTGCTTTAAATCTTGCCGCCGTAAAGGATTATGGGATACCACTATCTCCTTTCCTTTCGCATAGGTTGGTCCGGAGTAACCTATGCTAAAGGAGGGTTAAAGGATGAATCGAGGCTCCTTTCCTATGCCTTTCCTAAGCATTTTGAGAATTCGGATCACCTATCCGCCGAGTACTTCCAGTTCATCTCGATAGGAAAATAAATTTCCTATGCAAAAAAGACTATTCGGATTGGCCCTTGGGCTCTCCTGCGATAACCACTTCCTGGTTCAAGCCTTTTTACCTGCAACCAACAGAATGTTCAATAAGTATTTGTTCTTTTTCAACCAGGCCTTGGGTAAATTCCCAAATGTACATAGTGACTTGACTTGATTTCTAAAGGCAAGCTTTGCAACTTTCTAATACCAAATGACTGTAATTAGCAAAAATGAAAAGGCTTTACCATGGGATTGGAACACAGGACAAGTGGCCACTGCATCATGGGGTTCTATGTGTGATGTGTGTTATGCAGGTGAAAGAAACAGTTTGACATGATGTGTTTTTTCCCCCCAACTTAGAGCCAGTGACCTGTAACCACAAGGACTTTGCGTGCGCCAACGGAGACTGCATCTCCTCCCGCTTCCGCTGCGATGGAGACTACGACTGCCTGGATAATTCAGACGAGGCCAGTGTTTGAGATTTGTTTACCTATTTTCTTAGAAATCAAAGAGGCAGGTAAACCCCACAAGAGTGCTGCCAGTGAGGCATTCATATCAGCAAGAGCCTAAATCAACAAGATTATACTGCACACTTCAAAATTGCTCCAAAAGAAGAAAACACTTCAAATCCAATACTTTGCTTTCGGACTTTTTGCCTTGTTCTGTCTGAGTTCCTTCTGTCAATGTGAAGGGAATTCTAAGCAGTTGTTTTTCTTAATCCATTGATGCCTGATGCTGCGCAATGCAACATGTATCTCTTGTTTGTCGCAAAGCACCAGGCATCAATGGGTTAACCATATAACCATGATGTGCTCACTGAACTATTAAGGTGTCAATACTGGCTAATGTGAAAATGACAGTGCAGTTTACACAGAAGCTATTATTGTGAAGGACAACACAAGAATCATACTTTAGTTGATCTTAATACTTAAATACAGTGTACACAGCCTAAATGGCAGTATACATTCATGGATACTGTAATTAGTCTGGTGTTATATATCCTGGAAATGTGCGTGTAGTATCAGAGCTTTCAGCCAAAGTGCATATTAATTATCCCAATTGGATAGGGGAAAGGACATTGGATGGCTGTATTGCCACTTACAAAGAAAATAATCCAATTCTAGGCATAATTCAATGTGTCGCTAAATTCTCCAAACAATGCTGGACAGGAAATATCACTGTGATGATTTATTGAACCTTCAAGTTCATTAGTGCATTCTTCTGAATATCCTCAGCCCCCATATGCCTTTCAGCTAAACAAAGACTGCTTGTTTTGGTCACAAATAGGCTTGACTCTCTTCATGTATAAAGCTTCAAATTGCTATTGTAATTTCACACTCTCGTAATATGTGGAGAAATGATCTTAAATATGCCTTTATCTACATAGACGTCGATTACGGGGGGGATGGGGGGTACATGTACCCCCCACTTTTCGTCAAGACTCATTTTGTCCCCCCCACTTTTTAAGCCGGACATGGAGTGCGTCCAGCCGTATTAAAACACAGCGTTGCGCTCTCTCTCTCTCTCTCTCTCTCTCTCTCTCTCTCTCTCTCTCTCTCTCTCTCTCTCTCTCTCTCTCTCTCTCTCTCTCTCTCTCTCTCTCTCTCTCTCTCTCTCTCTCTCTCACACACACACACACACACACACACACACACACACACACACACACACACACACACACACACACACACTAGTTTGCACACCAGAGAAAACATGCTCCGAAGTCTCCGCTAGTTTGCACACCAGAGAAGACTGATGCATTTCAATCAGCAGCAGAGAGACAACGGCGAGTGGTTTTAAGTGTCCCGTTGTGAAGTGTAAACTGTAGGGATTACCATCCTCTATGCCCATAATGACTGTTAATGTAGCGGACACTAACAGCAGCTTGTGTCGCGGCACATGGATACTGACGATGTTGTTTACAGTGACGTGCGGTGCCTACCCTGGCGCCGTGTGCAAAAAAAAATAAAATAAAATAAAATTATATTTGTATTATTACTGTTACTGTTAATTATTTCGATCTTTACATGTAATCCGCGATTACTTTAAAAAAGTGTAGACGTTTTGATTCGAAACGTGGCAGTTAGTAAGTTATGCCAAAAAAATATTGTGCCTTTGCTGTTTCCCATTCATTGTGTACGGCAAAGAATCAGTGCCTTTGCGCCTATTCATTGAGCACGGCAAGAAAAAAGTTTTCGCGCATGCGCACTTGATTCTGTATTATTTAACATGTACGCAAATTCTTTGTGCCTTTTTTACGTAAATGGTATGCCATTGCCACATAAGCCTTTACATTACATATCATTCATGGACCAATTAAAATCGAGATATTACTAGACATTTACGCAGCTTAGGCCAACGTCATTACGTTGGGTATGCTCATTCACGTCGCATTACCCCCGCGGATTTTTAAGTCAACATTGCAGCTGCTGTGCCCGCAGATATTTCAGACTGGAGGAATTTTAACAAATTGGATTATAATTTAAAAGGGAACGGAATGAATAGCAAGAGAAAGGCCTGCGCCAGCCTTGGACGGTGTACAGCAGCAACAGGGACAAACAATGTTCGAGCATTTCAAACGGACAGGTAGCCTACATGAACGGAAGGATGCTAGCTAGCTGTGCTGTCAGTCAGACTGTCACTGGATTACTATCGTCTTGCTTATTTCTACAGCCAGGGAGTGAGATTGGTGAGTCAGAAACTTTTTTGGGGTTTATTTAATAATAAAGTTGGATGAATTGATACCGAGTGCAATCCATTCTGCATTTTATATTCAATTGAGCAGTTGTGTTTTCATTGTTACTGACGGACAAACCTAAGCTCTGCAATGTGGATAAATGGTTACATTCTGATGCTGGACAGGTCCATGGGGCATATGCTACTGGTACTTTATCTATTAAGATAAAGTTTATGGAGTGGAGTTGCCATCAGTTATGCTGTAGTCCTACATAATGATGAATGCTGTCTTTTATTTTTAAGTTGAATAGAAGTAGTACCGGTAGTTTGAATCGGCGAAGGTTTGACTTGTTGCCTTACGTTTTTTCGGCCCTCGGTGTGAGGGACGGGTCCGTTAAGTCGATGGATGCGATGTTTAATCATATAGACCAAACTACAGTAGGCTACGGGCAAACCTGAAGTCACCGTCGTGACATTTCATATACGTCCCGTCTGTGTGTGTGAGTGAGTGAGTGAGTGAGTGAGTGAGAGAGAGAGAGAAAGAAAGGGAGGAACTTATTTGAAATTGGCCGTGCGTGCCTGCTAGTGGTTTATTGTTTTTGATTTAACAATATATAGGTTTAGAGAAATCTGGCTTTCAGAACTCAGTGCCTACCCACTCACTGACCTCACCGCACGTCACTGGTTGTTTATCAAGAAGTAATTGAAGCTGATCATGGCTATGCTACTAGCTAGGTTGCCATGGAGACCGAGGCGGAGTAATATTGTTGTGCGACAGTCCAGCCGTGCTTCGGCTCGATGTGCTCAGTCGGAACTACCTTCCCAAGCTCCTTTTGTTTACGTCATGTTTGGTTGGGCTACGGGGAGCAGCTAGTGGCTCATATGTCCGCTGCTTTTTGAAAATGCTTTTTTCATCAAATGTGTCAGACATCAGTGTTTTGTAGGCTATACATTGTATTCAGTAGTGAGCGGGTATGCCGTCTTTCAGAACCGTTCATTACCTGCACTAAAGAGAAAAAAAGATGTTTCCTCATTGTCCCCCCCACTTTTGAAAATGCACTCCAGAATGCCTGTTTGTCCCCCCCACTTGTTTAGCCAAATCGACGTCCATGTTTATCTAGCATTGCACGGTGTAAAGAGAGTGTTGCAGGATGCATACTAAGAATGCCCCATCAGTGGTAATGGTGTAGTGCAATGCATAATTCAAGGACAAAGGCTAGTTAGTGCATTTGTTATGTGTCTCACTGCTGTCTGATTTGGGGGTGAGACCAGGTGAATACTATCAGGAAATCAAGCTACCCTTTAGTCAACATTCTTACACACAGTGATTATTAAATGAAGTTATTCATAGTAGCCATTATGGGGAATAATGTCAACCCTGTTATTATATACTATTGCAATAATTATTCTACAATCAAAAACAGTTGCAACTCATAGCATTCTCTCTCAGCTTTTCGGAGATACGTGCAATTTTAAATATTCAGATATAAAATATAAATGTGTTTTTTTGTTTTGACAATTCTTATTTTTTGCAAGATCACGTAAACTCTGTATTGTCTAGTCTTGAGACTAGACAATACAATTATCTATATGTATATAGATGTTGTCAATTTGTGAGTTAGGAAATATAATGTCAGAGCATTTCTCAAATCAAACATCATGAGGGTGGGTGGATATGAAAGTGTATAATAAATAAAAAGTTATCTGAGAAGCTATTGGCTCAGGTTCTCAAGCCATTTCACCAACTTTAAATGAGGATAAACGGTTTACAGTTTGCATTCCTTAGTGGTCAGGAGGTTCCAGAGTCCAGCCAAGATATTTCAAAGATTTAAAAGTGTTTTCCTACCAACAGTAAACATGCTGTGTATAATATGAAGACAGTGATTTTCTATTATATATTGACATTATGTTCTTGACTGTATTTGTTTACAGAAAGGCTGCGAGGCCCGCTGTGCAGATGACCAGTTTCGGTGTGACAACAACCTGTGCATCTCCATGAAGTGGCTGTGTGACGGCCAGGAAGACTGCAAGATGGGCGAAGACGAGAAAAACTGCCAGGGAACAGGTGCAAAACTAATATCCTCTAGGTTATAACAAAGAACCGCAGGAGAAACTATTTCAATTACACTTATTGTCTGTGTTTTTTTTGACCTTGTGATCTGTGAAATGTTTATTTGTGATTTTCTTTCCCCTGAGTTCTTACAATTCAATAGTCCTTATTTTTCTGGGTGAAGGAAAAAGGTGTTCTTGTGAAAGGCATAGCTGAAAGAGGCTCTGAGTGTGAATCAGTAAAAGGCTCAGTAAGCTTAGTGTGAGATAATAGTGAAAGAATAATAGTGTGAAAGCCATACTCTTAACACATTAAAATGGCCTATTATACAGTATAGGTTATTTGTATTAAACCGAAAATAAATCCATATGACCTGGTAAATACAGTGTAATCTACATAGATAAGTGGGAATTGGTTGAATAAATGATCAGTCTATTGAAATCGTTTCCCTAAGTATACAAAAGAAAAAGCGTGCTGCAAAATAGTACGACAATACGACAACAATTCTTTAGAAATGTCCTCTATTATCTCTGTATTTCCATGCTAATCGCAGACCTAGAACAAAAGAGTTATTATCTAAAGACTGTTGTGTGGAGGAGTAGGGAAGGCCTGCTGATTTGCGCTGTTGAGTTCAGTTATTACTGGCTATCCACTGTGAAGCAGTTTATTGGGCCGCAGGTAAAAGCCAGTGTGAGCTCTTTGACCTGCAGGACATCATCACCTGTATTTAGGAGTGATGAGTTCCAATGAGTTCTCTCTCTCTCTCCGTCTGCATTACCTTTAACGTGTTTTTCTCCACTTGTTCATAGAGGGGAAAGTGAAAAGGTCTCGCCTGAGTGATTTCTAGCTTAGAGGAGGCTGTTGACTGTTGCACTCTGCCCTTTCTCTAGTTGTCCCCTCATGTTCGGTGAACGAGTACGTGTGTGCCAGCGGAGGGTGTGTGTCAGCCAGCCTGCGGTGCGACGGACATGACAACTGTCTGGATGGCTCGGATGAGGTCAGTGCAGCTTCCCAAGATAAAAAAAAAAGCTTTTCTTTTTTATTTTAATCTGGAAACCTGCTCTAAAATACTAAAAATCAATATATGATATTAATGTTGGGAGACTCAGTTCACTTTTACAAAAAATCTGATTGAAAATAAGTGTTCATGAATATTATAAAACTAAACTTAAAAGAAAACTGTTATTAGAATTATTAAAACCAAGTATTTGAATAATTGAAACTGAGTCAGGCTTTCTGAAAAGCAGGTGAAGTTTACTTGCAAACAGCAAATGCAAGGGTCAAACAACATGTATCACAAGTGTAGCTTACATGATTGAATACAAAGATTGAACAGAAATAGCAGAGGTTTATATGGTCCAAAAAATAGGCGTATACACACTTGTTTGTGTGTCCAGGTCTTGCAAGGGAGATGATACAATTGCACTGATAAGTGCAATAAGTCCTTGGACAGAATGTGCTGTGTGTTTCACATATTGATGTGACAAGGCAGTTTTAAGAAAAACATGTTTACCACAGTGTTTGTGCCACAGAGTTCAATGTGAGGTGAATAGGTGAATAGAATGAGCATTAATATGTTATACAATCATAGAGAAATAGATTTCGTTAACAAAAACACAGCATTTCTTCTGTCTAGACCGTTTGACAGGACTGTGTGGGCGTGGCCGTATCAAACGGTCTCAACAGTTGCAACAGTCATTGTGATTATAGAATATTCGGTCAGGGGACTACCGTGATAGGTTTAAAATACTTATTTTGTCATAAGAACCAGAGCATTGCCCGCCTCCTCTAAACCACATTTCTGTAAAGTTTGTCAAACTTAAATGTTAAATGTCTCTTTAATGTTGAATGATGAATATATGCCTAACTCTTTTCAGATGCAACTGTCTCCCCTAAAGACATAGTTTACAGGGAGGGGCTTTAAGCAGTGCAGCTTCATAGTGCCGTGCAATAGTTCAGTGGCCAGGCGCTGCATACTATGTGTACTGTCCAAATATTGATTGGCCGAGGTTGGACATGAATTATTTAGTGTTTTGATTTGCTCTGATTGCAGCTGACAACATGACTAGAGGGGACATGTTGGCTGATGTGTGTCTTTGCCCCACAGGTGGGCTGTGTGAAGGAGTGCAGGGAGGATGAGTTCCTGTGTCTGAACCGGGCACACTGTATCCCCCGGCGCTGGCGCTGCGATGGCGTGTTGGACTGCATGGACCACAGTGACGAGGACACATGCAGCCAGGGTAAGAATCATGCTGCCTTCAGGCTGGACTGGGAGCTCACTGCTTTTGAGTTCACAATATCAATCAATCAATCAATCAATCAATCAATTTTCATTTATATCGCACTTGTCATACTCATGATTACCTCAAAGTGCCTTACAGAGATTGAAAACAACACAAAAATTTAAAACAGCAAATAAAATCAAGAGAAGATAATTAAAAGAAGAACCCAACCCTCACACCCCCATAGACATGCACAGAGACATACAAACTCACACACTCACACATACACTAGCTATCACTAAAGAGACATAGCCGGGCACTGACACCTGAGGCGTGGAGGAAGCTACCTTTTAATAGGACATTTCTCCTGCCTGGAAACTGAAAGAAACCACAGCAACCCTGAATTCAACATTCAACATGGCTGCTCAGCACATGAACAGCAGCAGTGAACACTTGCTTAATAAAACGTTTAAGCTCTTCTGTACTATGTGTGTCGCATCAAATCACCTGCACACATGGCACTGCTCATTTCTATCTGCATATACTGTATGTTGTTAGGATATTGGTATGAACAGTATACGACATAGACTGTTGTTATCTACTGGTATTGCTAACAATGGCTAACCCGGGGTGATTCGTAAAGGCAAACGTTCATAAGGCGATTGCTTAAGGCGAACGCTCATGCTTTGTGGGCAAACTCAAAACAAAGCTAATATTATCATTCAGCAGATAAGGCATGAACCATTTCAGTATTTAGAATAAAAGGGGACAGAACAACATCTAATTATATATGACAGGAAAGTTGAGAGCACAAAGAAGAGGTAGAGACAAACAATGAGAGTGAGAATTTAGACATCAGATGAAAGAAAAATCAATTCAGGGAAAACGCTTCATGTCAGCGTCATCATAATTTAGTAAAATTATCCGTAATTATAGTTTTGTCTTAGGCAATTTCCAAGTTCTATCCTTCACAACCTTGAGTGCCCAGTTTTTTCTGCCTAGTTTTAAGTGCTAAAAGGTATTGGGGGTGTAATTGCAGGCGCTTTCTTCTGCCGGGCTGATGAATTCATTTGCAACAACACGTTATGCAAACTCCACACGTGGGTGTGTGACGGCAAGGACGACTGTGGAGACAACTCTGACGAAGACAGCGACATGTGTGGTGGGTTGAACTCTATCACTCACCAGCCTCTCCTTTGAAGACAACTCAGGCATCATTTATTCATAAGTTACTATTTTTATTTTTTATTTAGCCTATTTATTTGTTTCAGGACAATGCACATTAATGAACATGTACAGCATTACACGTAAAAATTCCAGATTGTAGCCCGGAGGCTAATTTCCACCTTAGGGAGGTTGATGTTACAATACAAATGACAAAGATAGATAGAATAGAAAAATGTTCTATACAAATACGGAGAAACAGAAAGAAAGAAAAGTAAAACAGGATAATTCATTAGTAGGATTAGTAGGTTAGACAAATACACAGTTAATACACAACTAATAAGGTACAGCATACATTTAGAGGTGGTTGCACCTTTGGTTAGTTCTTAGCCATACCTTTACTTGGCTCTTAAAGGGTGTTCCATAATGCACTACCTTTAATAGATAGATTTTTGTCTTTCCAAAGTGGGAACATTTCATTGTCTCTTTGTACACAATTTTCAACCTGATTATTTTTTAAAGACATATCCATCATTTGTGATCTGCAGCAAAACTCCCCTGCCCTCCTACAAGGCCGTTCCGGTGCAGAAACGAGCAGGTGTGTCTGCGGGCGGACCAAGTGTGCAACAAAGTGGACGACTGCGGTGACAACTCCGATGAAGAAGAGTGTGGTGAGCGCAGGTTTCATAAATACAGATTATAGGTTTTTAAAGAATTTGTGAAAAAAGCAATGTAACAGAGTGCAGAAGTCTACTTCTATTATTTGATAACCATGTTCCCATGATTCCACAAAGGTGCAAATATCTTTGAATTGTTAAAGAAAAGCTTGAAAGATCCATTCACTGTCTGTCAACCATGACCACTGTTGGTTTCTATGAAGACATCTCAACCTCTAAAACTTCCTTCTAAACCAGTGCCGCTTGTGTGTGTTGAAAAAAAATACCTTTATTTTTTATTATTATCTGAGATTTTCAAACTCAACTAAGTAGGGTTGCTGAAATTTCCCGAAATGGCCCCTTTTCAAATCCCGGGATTTCAGAGCTCCTCACGGGATTTCCCGGGATTTCCCGTTGAAACCATTATTGCCCTTTAATACTACTTTAATGGGACTAAATCAATGCCAATAGATAAATAAATGCAGCAGAACAAGGCTATATTACATCACGTTTTATTTCTACTTAAATAACATGAAGAAAAGCCATTCAAATTAGGCAAAATATTTTCCAGAAGTTAAATAGGCCTATTGAAAACGGTGTTTTTATGAAGAAAATACGAAAAATGTTTCACAGAGGTTCAATATCAAAACATGGCCAAAAAACAGTGTTTGGCGAACAAATGTATTTCAAACAATCTATTTTTATTTCTATGAACAAAATCAGTTTAAATTGAATATTTTCCAAAGGATAGGCAAATAACAAAAAATGCACTACCGATTGCTCTTAACGTGTGAAATAAGACATGACAGAACTAACAGCCTATTCAAACTGACACGCTAAGCAAGATTACTTTCCAGCTTTCCTTTCTTTTACTTTCATGAAGTGTGACTTCAAGAAACACTGCTCAGCCTGTTTCTGAGCTTTGTCACGAACTGACACCGAGAACGCTCTTTCTTCCACGGACGTCGGCTGTATGGTGGAAAGTGCAGAGTAGAGCTGCTGCAGGCGTTTGGGTCGCTCTTTGGTTGCCTCGAAGAGCGCAAACTCTTTTGAAATTATTTTGTGGAGGTCATTCCCATACCTCTGGTCTGGCTCGGGACATTGCATGCAGTCATTAGCCTCGTTCGACTTGGAGCCGTCTTGCTCAGACCTGCGCAACTATGAAGCCCGTCTTGCTGAGCGCACAACAAAAATGCTGTGCGCTCAGCAAGCCGAGCGTCATAATTGCGCAGGTCTGAGCAAGACGGCGACATCTCTAACGAGGCTAATGACTGCCTGCTGCAGATGTGCAGTAAGGCTCTGGGTCATCGTCTGCTCGCTTGGCTCTGGCTGATACGCATATTCTTGGGTATCATCAGACTCTTCCTCGGACACAGCACTTTCAGTATTGTAGAGGCGCTGGTATTTCGTATGCCTGCCTGTCTAAAAAATACATTTCACACAAAATATTGTGTAGCCTTTGTTTTATTCATTTTAGCTTATTAAAAAAAATATCCCCCCTAAAAAAAAACGAAAAAAAAAAAAAAAACGGGAGGACGGGTCCCGCGGCCAATTTCCGGTACTCCCGGACTGACTCATTTCACGGGAATCCCGAAATCCCGGGACCCGTCCAGCAACCCTACAACTAAGGGCTAGAGTATCTGCTACTGTGTGTAAACAAGACATTTAAAGGCTACTTTGCAGAACATTTGTCTTGGAGTGTTGTGCTGAAGAAAGGGGCTAATATTCCCAAAGGTGTAAACTCTGCCGGCCCCTCTGGCGTTTTACTTTGCATCAATAGCAGCCTGCTGTGAAGGATCACACAGAGCAGAGAGAACAGGAAGAGACATATCACTCCTCTTTCACTTTTTCTATCCCTCTGTTCTCCATTCGTCTTCCTCTCTAATTCCATTGATACACTCATCCATCTTTGACCTCACTCCATTACCTCTCACCCATTTCTCCTCTCCATCCACCCCTTCAATTTTAACTTAATCCCACCTTTCCCTCTCCCTCCACTCTCCAATATCACACAGTTTTATTTTCTTCCATTTCCTTCTCTGTGTTGTGCTTGGGCTGGATGTCAAACTCTCCTTTTGTGAAAAAAAGAAGGGTGAAATCTGTGCGGTCAGTTCAAGCTTTTTGATAACCAGAAACAAAAATGATATTTTTGTAGTCCAGATGATTATCAGCTGCATCCAAAAATCATTTACATCCCTTCCCTCCATTTAAAGGTGGAGTCAGCGATTCTGGAGAACGCTTGTTGTCAACATCAGTGAATGTACAAAGCCTAGGCTCTGTAAACTCAGCACACACAGTATGAACAGGAAAGAATTGTGAGGAGATATTGACTGATTTTGACTAAACGTAATTTTGACAACAAGACATTCTCAACAATCTGCGACTACACCTTTTAAAGAAAGCTACACACTGACTCTCGGTTATTAGAGATTTAACGTTCAGAAAGAAAAGGTATTATCTGTTACCACGGCAACCTGGAACATTACAACATCACATTTCTTTTCACAATGCTGTCAAGTACAAATGAAATAATCAAGTTAGGTAAATAAGTATCAACCACCTCTGTCCTACACATTTAAAACCTTTCCCCCTTCTACTATAATACTTTTTGAAACTGAAAACAGCTCATTTGGACTTGAATAGTTGGTACTATGAGTTATGAGTTCTTGTCTTTTCAACTGGCACCGTGTGCGTGTGTGTGTGTGTGTGTGTGTGTGTGTGTGTTTGTGTGTGTGTGTGTGTGTGTGTTTGCGTGCGTGCGTGTGTGCGTGTGTGTGTACTGAAGCAGAGGTGGTGGCGGGAAGACCTCGGCCTTGTGGGAAGACAGAGTTCACCTGTGCTAACCGGCGCTGCGTGCCCATGCAGCTGCAGTGTGACCTCTACAGCGACTGTGGGGACGGCGGCTCGGACGAACAAGAATGCAAGGCCTGTAAGTAACCACGCTATGCGGCTGACTGAACCTCACCCATTCAACACATCAAAGCAGCCGGTCGGTAAGAGATGAAAAGTACCTAATGTCACCATGATGCTATCAGGAGGCTCGGGCAATCTGCTCATTCTGATGAGTGATGTTTGGTGATTTATGCTAATATATGTATTACCATGTTTGAGTAATGTCGTGTACTGTTTGAAAGACGCCGATGCCCTCCCGGCTTTTTGCACATCAAAAGAGAGAACACAGCAGGTGTCTAAGATGCAAAGAACTGAAGTGTAATCAAAGTCTTGTCTTTATTTGTAAGTCTCCAGCGGAGATGTTTGCGGAAAGAAAACAAATCCATGTGGAGAGGATGCGATTTGTAACCAGACGAATGCTAATGCTATATGTCAGTGCAAAGCCGGCTTCAAGAGGGACCAAAAGACAGGCCAATGTGAAGGTAAAGTGTAATCTCTTCCCATCATAACAGCTAACACTACAGCCATCGCTAGATTACTCACTACAAAATGTTTCAGTGGATTGGTGGGTTAACACTTTCTTTTACTTAGATCAGCCAGGTTAAGATAAGACATTAATGAAGTTGTTGTGGCTATGTGGCTATTGCACTTGTGTGACGTCAAGTCAAAACCATAGATAGTGTATAAAACCTCTCTAGATTCACATCCATAAACTGACAGTCTCTTAACAGAACACACACAATTTCAATCTCTACAGTATTATGCCAATACCAAAGATAGTATATCTGCTAAAGAATAAGCCACAACAGAACACAAGATGCTTCGTGATAGGATCAATCAAAAAATGGTAATGTTGGATAAAGTCAGGAAATAAACAAGAAACAGAGAAATTACCAGAAGTTTCAAAAATACTGTAAAATGAAAAGAGATTTGCCTTCCAACCGTAACCATCACCATAACCCTTTCAGATGAATAATATTGCATGCAATCATTGTCGTCTTAAGAAATGATCATGTTGATTATTTTGTCCAATCTTTGACCTAGTTCTTGTTCCCAGTTAATGGCTTTTTGTCTGATAGCTAGTGTCATTTACTGCCTGCGTGTCATTTCCTTTTACCATGGGGCGAGGGCACAGTTTGTTATGGAGACATCTTCAACAAAGCCTCACACTGTATTTATTGCTTATGCACATCATGTCCTGACATTATCCCATTCCGGCCTTGGCCTGACTGTTCTTTGCTGAAATGTTGTTGTCATTTATAACCCATCTTTTCCAATTCATCAGTGTAGAAAACGATGAAGAAATGTTTTTTTCTGACCTCAGAAAACTCTGAGTAAATTAGTTTTTCTTTTTCTTTTTTCAGAGATAAATGAGTGTCTGCAGTTTGACACATGTCCTCATTATTGCACAAATACGAAAGGATCCTTTAAGTGCACGTGTGACCGGAATTATAAGGAGATTAATGGCAACTGCATAGCCAAAGGTATGATCCTAAAGTTTCATTTCAAACACCCTATGTGTACCTTACATAGCTGATAATGTCATAAAGATATGACTACCTTGAAACCTTAACCTTAAAATGTGTACAGTGCAAATCAATGCGATCTTCCTTTCCTTTCAGGACCCGAAGATCGAGTTCTCTACATAGCAAATGATACGGAGATCCGAAGTTTTGTGTATCCGTTTAACCAGAGCCAAGGACTCAAACTGCTCACTCACATTGAGGACAATGCACGAATTATTGGGATGGATGCTCTGTTTCACCAGCAGAAGTTTATCTGGGCTACCCAGTTCAACCCTGGTGGGATCTTCTACAAAGACACTCTAGAAAGAGGTCAAACTAAGACTAATGTTCGAAACATTGTAAGTATATCTGTATATAGGTATATTATAAATAGTAAAAACATGCCTTTTTTGCTATCTTTATACAATACATGTCCTCTTATCATTGACAGTATGAGCATAAAGCTAACAATGCTATGGTCAATATTGCTCATGTTGTCAAATGAAGGTGATAAATCTTGAAGTTACATGTTAAGTTGTTTCTCACACCAGACTGCACTGTATGAAATTTCTTCTGGATATGTCTTATGAGACACAAGGTTAAGTGAACTTATGCACAGAGGTTGACTTTGTGTGTTTTGTTGGTTGCAGTGTTCAGACTTCCGTCGACCCAGAGACATTGCTGCTGACTGGATCACGGGCAACATTTATTGGACCGACCACTCTCGGATGCACTGGTTCAGCTATTACACAGCCCACTGGACTAAGTTACGATATTCAATTAACGTCGGGCAACTTAAGGGACCCAATTGCACCCGTCTGATAACTGACATAGCAGGAGAGCCATACGCCATTGCTGTCAACCCAGCCAGAGGGTAGGTTTAACACAAAATCTATTGTTTTCCTATTGACCTTTCTCAGGCCACATGCCCTAAATACATGTGTGTTGTAGCAGAATAAATGCAGCACATTCAGTTTGTTGCTATTGTGGAGATAAGTAAGTGTGACCCTCACAATCATCAGCAATTCAAACATCAGCTCCTATCAATAAGTGAACCCTTACCTTAGCCATAAATATAGCTATGAGATGCTAAATCAATTGTTGTAATTGTGATTAGTATGGCTTACAGCTTATGAAAACCCCAAATTCAAAATCTCAGAAAATTAGAATATTACATAAAATCAATAAAAAAAGGATTTTAAATACAGAAATGTCGGCCCTCTAGAAAGTATAATCATGCATATGTACTAAGTACTTGGTTTGGGCCCCTTTTGCACGAAGTATTGCCTAAATGCGGCGTGGCATGGATGCTATCAGTCTGTGGCACTGCTGAGGTGTTATGGAAGCCCAGGTTGCTTTGATAGTGGCCTTCAGCTCGTCTGTATTGTTGGGTCTGGTGTGTATCATCTTCCTCTTAACAATACTCCATAGTTTCTCTATTGGGTTCAGGTCAGGAGAGTTGTCTGGCCAATCAACACAGTAATACCATGGTCAGTCAATCAGTTACTTGTGGTTTTGGCACTGTGGAGAGGTGTCAAGTCTTGCTGGAAAAAGTAATTCAGCATCTCCATAAAGCTTGTCAACAGACAGGAGCATGAAGTCCTCTAAAATCTCCTGGTAGACAGCTGTGGTGACTTTGGACTTGATAACACAATCATCACTGACTGTTGAAACTTGACAGTGATTTTGATTTTGTGCCCCTCCACTCTTCCTCTAGACTGTGGGACCTTGATTTCCAAATGAAACGCAACATTTAATTTGGATCAGTGATGATTTGAGGTATCATGTCATCTGCTGCTGTTGGTCCACTGTGTTATCAAGTCCAAAGTCACCACAGCCATCTACCAGAAGAGTTTAGAGCACTTCATGCTTCTGTCTGTTGACAAGCTTTATGGTGATGACAATTTACATTTCCAGCTAGACTTGGCACCTGCCCACAGTACCATAAACCACTGGTAACTGGTTGACTGACCATGGTATTACTGTGCATGAATGGCCAGACAACTCTCCTGACCTGAACTCCATAGAGAAACTATGGACTATTGTTAAGAGGAAGATGATACACACCAGACCCAACAATACAGAGGAGCTGAAGGCCACTATCACAGCAACCTGGGCTTCCATAACACCTCAGCAGTGCCACAAACTGATAGCATCCATGCCACGCCGCATTGAGGCAATAATTCATGCAAAAGGGGCCCAAACCAAGTACTTAGTACATATGCATGATTATGCTTTATAGAGGGCCGACATTTCTGTATTTAAAAACCTTTTTTTATTGATTTTATATAATATTCTAATTTTCTGAGATTTTGAATTTAGGGTTTTTATAAACTGTAAGCCATAATCATCACAATTATAACAAATAAAGGCTTCACATATCTCACTTTGCATATAATGAGTCTGTATAAGATATTATTTTCACCTTTAAAGTTGAATTACTGAAATAAATGAACTTTTGCATTTTTCGAGTTTCACCTGTATATAGGGGTTTGTACCAGTATGTTTCCAATAATAACTGGTAAGAAACATAGTGGATGGACAAAGTAAGCCTATATATTTTCATTAATACACATTACTGTTTAATCAGTTCACACTTTTGCAAATTACAATTGCAGATTCATATTTTTGTTGAAGTTGTTAAAGAATTGACTTTTGGCCCAGTTGATTTGGCCTCTTTACTCTTCCAGATGCCTCATGTTGCTTTTAAATGAATTAAAACACAGGTGGACATTTTTGCTAGATGGATCTATTTTCAATCTTTAGGGAGGCAGTGTTACTTCAATATGTACGTAGTCACTTACCAGGTGCTAAAATAGACGCATATTATTCCTAACGCAGCTGCAGTGAATGACCTTAATCTGTTGCATCACCTATTATTTCACCTCCTCCACCACACCCACACGTGGTGGTGATACCTCACTCTCTTAATGATTCTCAAGGTTTTCCAAATGCTCTGGTCAGCCCCATCAACATCCTTTAGTAGTTGGCAAGTGGAGATGTAGGAACATTATTTGTCCCTGATGGTCATTAGTGTTAGAAGTGCACTTCCATTAGGCCATTTGGTATTACATCATCATCGAGGACAAATGCATAGATTTAAAAGGTTTCTAACAATCAATTGAACATTATCAAGCCATATGGACATTTTATGCATTCATACATTTGGCTATATAGTTGCAAAAGCATATTTTTATGAACAATGTCTGCAATATTTCACAAGGAAATGGTGTAAGGAAGGGGCTATATTTCTCTTTGTGTGTTGCAGGATGATGTATTGGAGTGTAATAGGTGATCACTCTCATATAGAGGAGTCAGCCATGGATGGCTCCTTACGCAGAGTGCTCTTGGAGAAAAATGTCCGCAGACCCACTGGTAAGTATGTCTTTCAAAGCCCATACATTTATTATTTTTTGAGGCCGAATAATCCAGTTGAATGCACTTCCTTTCACGTAAAACAAAATGCGTTTTTTGTTTTTCTAAATTTTGAGAAGCAAACAAAACGAGGACAGGCTCCCAAAAATGCCATCATATATTGAAAATCTCATCCTGTGCACATAGTAACAATTCAAATAGAATTGTCCAAAACAGAACAGGCATTGATGGTCAAAGTCAGGGAGCTATTCCTTTACAAGTACAGAAGGAAAGGTTATGAAACCATGGTAACCGCCTGTGACACATGTAATGGCCTTTCACACATGCAAGTCCCTGTATATAGTGTCATGTTTTTAATTAATAATGCAATGTAAGCTAATAGATTTGCTGAGCGCCTAATAAGCTAATGTGATATTGTATACACAGGAGCAGGTTCACACTTTCAACAACATAAACAAGACAATGACAAGAAAAGTCACAGCAAGATGCCACCTGCTGCTAAAAATGTCAAATGTAATTCTCATGAAACGACATTAGATGCATTGATTATACTTAGGTGCCTCATGGAACAAGTGTCATCAGGTCCCCAGTGTGGAGTATGCTAGAATGCATATGCTGGTGTATAATTATGGTGAATATACAATATTTACAACATAAACACAGTGCAGTCAGTTGATAAGTATAAGCTTTAATATGGGAGCCAAAGATACAGAAAGCAACAACAAGGAAATGCATAGCAAGAAGTACTTTACAGCAACCGTCAATGTGTTGGTTTTCTATAGGGAGACACTTAGTGTTGATCTAGTTTTGAAGAGTGGCTTTGGCCTCCTTTAATGTAAGGGGACAATGCTCTGTCTGGGTGAAAGAGAAATTCATCATTTTTGGGTGGAAAAAATGGCAAACCTACTTAAACGCCCCAGCCCAGGTGCTCAATTATCCGGTCAGACTTTAGGGAGGAGGTAAGAGTGAGTCACCGGCTTGAAAGTGTAATGTGAGCACGCCTACACTAAAGTGCAGTGCACAACAAGATGGTTAGCTCCAATATGTTACATTGACTCAAACAAAACCAGCGGAGAATGCAAAGAGCCAGCGGGGGGGACGGACGGACAACAAATGAAAGCGTGTTGATCTGCTACATTGGTTTATAACTATCCTGGCTTTACAGAGTCTCCTCTATTGAGAAGGATTCAATGAGGATGCTTTTTGTCATTTGTCAGGTAAATACATCTCTGTCCTTCAACCCCCCCCCCCCCCCTCCCCCCTCTCCCCACGCACAGGGCTGGCCATTGATTATTTCAACCAGAGATTATACTGGGCGGATCCCGAGCTCTCCCAGATAGGGAGCATGAGATTGGACGGCTCAGACCCCCAGGTTACCATCAGCGACAGACACGGTAAAGCTCACTGCAAAACAAAGCACAGCATCTTCTTTTTAAATACATTGTCTCCCTCGTTTTTTTTATCAAATAATTGCAGCAAAAAAAATACCACTGCTTTGTGTGTGTGTGTGTGTGTGTGTGTGTGTGTGTGTGTGTGTGTGTGTGCGCGTGTGCGTGCGTGTGTCAGAAAAATAAGCTTCTAAACTATGTGTGTGTGAAGATCAATCTTCCCACACTGTGCTTTCTTGCTGCTTCTATCCTCCACAGGCTACACGCTGTCATTAATCCAAAGGCTTCAAGTGTTAAGAAAGGCTTGCTTGATCATGTTATCTTTTCTTTCTTTTCTTTTTTCTGCTGGAATTTACAGGAATTTCCCAACCGTACAGAATCGACATATTTGAAGACTACATCTATGGAACTGGACTCAAACATGAGGTGTTCAAGATTCACAAGTATGGCAAGCAGGCGGTTGAGTTTCTCAATCTGGGGATAGAGAAGCCCACCAATGTGTTGATCTCCCACCGGTACAAACAGCAAGATGGTAAGTTGTTATAAGTAACAAGTGTATTTGTTTTGTTTATTTTGAGGAATTAGAGATTGTAAAAAAATGAGGTTGGCCCTTTAAAAGGATAACTACTATTTTTACATGTTTGCAATTGTTTTAGATTTTCATCCTAGATTTATTTAAGGTATATCATCAGATAGAATGATCTATTTACTGTTTTATACTGATTTGCTACATTGAAACTGTGTTTTAAATGTGATGTAGCTATCACCGTTTACACTTTGATTGCCATTTCTGAGGGATGCTTAGAGAGAAATTGAAAATGTGTCTCCTTGTATAACGACTGCATGTGAAGATTACTGCACACAATACTACACTTTGTCTGGGAATGGTGGAACATACCCTGGCAGAAAACGTTAGTTAAAGAGAATCCCTCCAGGTGTTGTTAAGGTGAATACTGTAGGTGTATTATTAGTGATGAGCGATCCATTACTGGGTGAAAAAAGCTTCATGTCATCGTGAATTTATTGTGAGAAATGTTGAAAATGGTACCTTTTTAAATAATTCATGTTATTACAGAAAAACAATCTTCGAAACCTGCAACATCAAAATCCCACGCGTGTTTCCCTTAAAACAGCCGATCAATACAGCCGTGTCTTGCCTCCCACTTTCCTCATGTAGGAGACACACACTTCAGTTATGTCTTACATCTTTGCTGTTAATGGTTATAGAGCATCAGACAGCTCAGTCTTGGTCAGTTTTTTTTCACTTAAAGGGCAGCTGTTCCTTTCCCCGGAGACTCATTAGGCCAGCCGCATAGTGCCCAGCCTGCAAAAAGCTATACGCCATGAAGGCTTGATATCCTCAGAAAAACATAACATCCATTTAGATGTGTAGATTTGCTTTCATCCTCTATTTTGTTCAAGAAATTGGAGCACTAATTATTTTCAGTATGTACTGTATATAGGGTTTGTACAAGTTTGTTTCCAATAATGACTGGTAAGAAACATAAAGTGGATGGACAAAGTAAGCCTATATATTTTCATCAATAAACATTACTGTTCTGTTGAATCAGTTAACAGTTTTGCAAATTACAATTGCAGATTCATATTTTTGTTGACGTTTTTAAAGAATTGACTTTTGGCCCAGTTGATTTGGCCTCTTTACTCTTCCAGATGCCTCATGTTGCTTTTAAATGAATTAAAACGATCCTATTTTAAAGACGTATATGTGTCAGAGCGAGTCACTGCTGGGTATAGTTGTTGAACCTAACACTACCCACCTTTGTGGAAGTGTTGATTCTGAATTGATCAGAATCACGCCTTTCTTATGAGATGTTTACCTTATTGTCTCCACCCGCTGTATGTGGCTCCAGGAAGAGCACTTCAAAGTGCCTCTAATCAATTAGACAAGGGGAAAATCATAACACGTTGAGAAAAGCGTTGATTATTCAATCTGGAGACGAGGCCTGTGTCAAGTTATTCATTTGCCCTTGTGCCTCTCTCTCCGCTCCCAGGAAAATAACACCCTTCAAAAACAGAAATTAAAACACTTGAAATGAATGGCTTTACTCTGAGAAAGAACAAACACACATTCCACAAAACAAACAGGCCTTCCTCATCTCAAGCCCAGACTTACTGATTACCTACTTGGCTTTTTGTTTTTGCTACTTTATCCACAGCTTCAAATCCATGCCTGAGGATGTCTTGTGATTTCATGTGTCTGCTCAACCCAACGGGGGCCAGGTGCACCTGTCCAGAGGGGAAGGTGCTGGTCAATGGCACCTGTAGTGATGGCATGGTCTCAGGTAGGGCTACGCATGCATTCTGTGAGAGTCAGTTGCAGCTATAATGCAGTGTGGCGTATATAGGTGGGACACCTTAGCTTAAGAAACTAGAATATCAAAGAAAAGTTTTTTTTTATGTTATTTAATTCAAAAAGTGAAACTGTCATATATTCTAGAATAAACACACTTTTCAGAAGGTTGACATTTTTGTACTAGGAATCCTTTTTACGATTGGTTTCATGTAACACTGTTATATTTTGAGATACTGGATTTTTTTATTCCATGAGCTGAATGAATCTAGAATATATAAAAGTTCCACTTTTTGGTCTGGTCAATTATAGTCAAACTTTTTATACGCACCTGTACACTTTAAAACTCTTAAAACACTTCAAAACCTGTCAAAATAGAATATATAATTACAATTTAGCTGGGACCATGTTTGTCTGCTCAAAACCTTGGGTTCACACCTGTACATCATAGCACTGTCTGATGTGATTGACGGCTCCACATGGCAGTACAGTATGTGATATGAGCTTTTCTGTGGAAGGTGAACTGTGCCGCCCGCCCTGTGAGAACGGAGGCCGCTGCCTAGCCAATGAGAAGGGAGAGTGGAGGTGCTACTGCTGGCCTGACTTTTCAGGGGAGCGCTGTGAGGTCAACCACTGTACAGACTACTGCCTAAACGGAGGCACCTGCATGGGCTCCCCCCTGGGTAAGTCCATTTCACAAATATACTGTCAAACCACGGCTGAATTAATCGCACAGGTGTTCCTGTTTTTGGGTCAACCCCCTAATTGATCCATCCGTTAGTTGTTGTGTGTTTGTCTCTCATTTTTGGTATTACCATCACTAAAATCCAGTATTTACGAGTAGATTTGTCCATGTTAAATCCATGGTCATTTATATTCAGCTCTGGGCAGACCAAACTTTCTGAAGAAGAAAAATGACAAACAGACGTTTTCAATTCAGAGTTTCCATTCCATTTCCTCCTGTGCACTGACCCAGTGCATGATGGTATTCAATTGCATTTGTCTTACTTTAAACGTCCAGGCCTTTCTCACTTCAGCTTACAGCCCACTGCTGCAACGTTACATCTGCTAGTTGAGCAGTTTATTGTCATTGATGCTCCTATCGAACAAGCCTCAACGATATCAACCTCCTTTCATGATTTCTAGAACTTCCAGTTCTCCCCCACAGTTTAGTGAATGCATTTAAAATGTTAAGATGTCAAAGGTGGACTTGGTTTGGGATGCACAGCCCTATTAAAAAATACTATCATTGATTTACAAGCCTGTATATCATTTTCCCATCAGAGCAATTACCCACAACATCTCCATTTCCATTTGTTATAAACATACAACGTATTTGGCCTCATATGAAAAGTACGCTCTGTGTTTCCACATAAATGTTTATAATCTCCGGGTCCTTGCTCAAGTGGTCAATAAAATGACATCTAGTAAACAATATATATAAGCGTATAGTTCAGTTTGAGTGAGCCATAGCAGTTAGGTCGGACAGTTGGACGGATAAAAAAAGTGTGCATTTGATTTGTGCTGCAAATTGTTTTCATTAAAGGTTATTCCAATTCAAAAAAGGCACTATTTCACTCTTTACCCATGATTTGAAAGTGTTTGTTATTTCCCTTCAGCCTTTTGGAGAATGGGCCTGTCCAATAGGAAGTAAAGTGGTACTTTGTATTTCGTATATTTCATCCTTTTTTGTTTTCTTTGTATTGTTTGTTTCGATTTGTTAAACCCACTCTTCGTGACATGGTAAAGAAGCCATGATAATGACTGTGGCTCAGGGTTGAACTAGAGAAGGCAGGCAGGGCTTCTCTTTTTGTCAGTCTTATTTTGTTCTTCATTCACCATCTAAGTCCAAAATACTACACACAGTATGATGAATTGTATTGCTATTTGTAGTGGACAGCTAAGAGGAAAACAAAAAAGCGTTGTAATATTTGTTTTGCTGCTAGGGGCCTTTTGTTTCGTTCATGCTTGGCAATTGTTTTGTTTGTTTTTTCTCCAAATAGAAAGAGGGTCTGGCTGCATTGAGAACACGTCTTTGAGGCAAAACAATATCGCTCTAAAGGAGAGTGACTGAAGATGAGCCAGGGTGCCAAATATAGTCAAATGAGTTTCCTCAAGTCCCCCGCTCTGGTGATAAAAGGAGACGGAAGGCAACCTCACAATCAATAAGAGGCTGGAAATTGTCCAGTTGTATCTATAAAAAACACAAGGTGTCATTGAATATGCTGCTCTCCTGTCCCGCTGACTGAATGACCCAAGCTCTAACGGAACAATTGGCAACCAAAGACCTATTTAAACTTTAGACAATGACAACTGTTCTCAATGTTCTATGGTCTTATGAGATAATGTTTTATAAAATGTATTCACAATTCACATCTGTGTGTGTAATAATGATGATTATCGAACAAGCCTCAACAATCCTTTGATCAACACATCAAAGAGATTACCAAAATTGCGTTTTTTCACCTACGGAACATATCAAAAAAACTATCCAGTCTGTCCATGGCTGATGCGGAAATATTAATACACGCCTTCGTATCTTCTCGGCTTGACTATTGTAACGTACTGTCTGGGTTGCCCAGGGCAAGTACTCGAAGCTTACAAAAGGTACAAAATGCTGCGGCGAGGCTTTTGACCAGAACTAGAAAATATGACCACATCACCCCAGTTCTTGCGTCCCCCCACTGGCTCCCGGTTCATGTCAGATCCGACTTTAAGGTGCTGCTATTGACTTATAAGGCATTAAATGGGCTTGCTCCTTCGTATTTGTCTGACCTAGTTGCACGGTATGCCCCATCACGGGCACTACGGTCTACGACTGCAGAGCTTCTGTCTGTCCCCAGAGTTAAGAAAGCTGCCGGCAGCAGGACTTTCTCGTATTGAGCTCCTTCGTTATGGAACACACTCCCGATAGAGATCAGACAATCTGAGTTTATCGAAGTGTTCAAGTCTAAACTTAAGACTTATCTCTTTGAATGAACCTTTGGTTAGCGTCACTAGTAACAACCTGAGTGCAGACCATGGGATGCCCGGTGCGGTGTGTGGGTCTGGCATGTTCCCTTTCCACTACCTCCCCTTTGGCGCGCTCCCTCCTCTCTCCCCCTTTTCCCCTCGGGGAAGGGCCGCCCGTCGGACCCGCATGAGTCGGGCCCGGCATAATATATTGTATTTAAAGGTAGTTCCCCTCCCTCCATTTTAAAGGACTCATTGGTTTTATTCTACACTTCATGCTGTTTCTTGTTTAAGGTATACTAATATTATGCCACATTAAAAAAAAAAAGCAAAACAGTTCAAAAAGACACAATCTCCTGTCCAGCAACTGAGTTAAGTGTAACAACAAGTCAGTATTATCAACCAAAGGCAGGAAGCTTGTGCTTTTCCATCTGCAGTCTACGGTGTGGGTTCCCTAATTAAATAAACTCTACAAAATAAGGAGGCACATTTATGTTCACATAGATACTTTATTAATTATTTTGAAGGTGCTATAAGAAAAACGTGACTCTTAAAGTTAGATTTTTTGACAGCAATTTTCCAAGTACTTTATTAGGGGCTGCATATTGTAACATTTCCTACAATGTCCATAAATCCCTGGTACATCCCAACCTACACAGCCTCTATCAGATGAAGTGGTACAAGCTCAAGTAAGGTTTGAACTTAGCATGTCAAGGCTTTACTTATGTAATATTTTCTTTTACAACTTGAAAAAAATGCTTGATAGACAAGGCACAATGCATCTACTACTAGAACTATGTATCTACTAGTACAATTAATGAAACTTTACTGAATACAACAGTGTGCTAAGTTGACTAAGTAGGTAATAGTGTAGGCTAGATGCTAGCGGTGATGAAGACATGTAGAGCAAAGTTAAAGGTTGAGTAAGCGGAATGGTCAGTTTAGCTAACTTCCTGTCAGTGACTGCAGTTAGCAGTCCCCTCCCTCGTCCCCACATCACCACATTAATGCACTGCGGTCTTCAAGCAGCGAGTTATCTAGCATCATCTCAGATCTGGTTGAGGCGTACGGCCGGGAGCCGGAGGTTGTTAAACAGCGGGGCGTTCTGGATGAAGTTTGGCCGACCAAGAGTCACTGTTGACGGGGCTGGGTCCAGGCACACGACCGGGGGCCGGCCTGGAAGTAGCGAATGAGCTTGGCGTTATGGATGTGGCCGAGTTAGAGTGAGTGAACGTGGGTCTGAGGGTCCTCACAGTGTGCCCTTGAAAAACATACATTTAACTATGAAATTAGCATATATTATATAGTAATATTAAAACCTACATATGTAATATGTATATAGGCCAGTATCAAATATAATATAATCGTCATTCTACACAACAATCAAATATAATATTATCGTTATTCTACACAACAATGTGCTGCCGGATCTGCGCCACCAGATGGCGCCCGCGAAGTTAAACGTTTAGCCCAACCCACATTTAGCTACATTTTAGCCCCTCCTCGTTGGTTAGTGATAGAGAGCAGAGGTGAACGGGGTGAAGGAGGGTTACTGCGTGGACATTACACTGAGAGGACAGCAGCAGAGCTACAACCCTTAATAATAATAATAATAATAATAATAATAATAATAATAATAATAATAATAATAATAATAATACATTTTATTTGTAAAGCACTTTTCATAAAGTAATCTCAAAGTGCTACAGAAACAAAATAAACAAAAGACTAAGAGAAAAAAAATCAGACACGTTAAAATCAGCAGTAGATAAAACAGCTAAAAGAGATTAAATTGCAGAGAGAGAATAAGAACAACTAGGGACGACCTAGGAAAGCCTGTCTAAACAAAAAAGTTTTAAGCCCTTTTTTAAAGGTGACCACAGACTGGGGTTGTCGTAGGTGTTCAGGGAGGGAGTTCCAGATGTGGGGGGCAGCGAAGCAGAAAGCTCGGTCTCCCATGGTGCGGAGTCGTGTGCGGGGCTGATGGAGGAGGTTGGTACTTTGAGACCAAAGGTTAAGGGTGGATGAGTGAGGGGTAAGGAGGTCTTTGAGGTATTGCGGGGCGTTGCTGTGGGTGATGAGGGCGATTTTGTATTGGATTCTTGAGGTTATGGGGAGCCAATGGAGGTCTTGAAGAATGGGGGTGATGTGGTCGTATTTGCGGGTTTTCGTCAGAGTTATAAACTGTGATGGCTATGAGATGAGCGGCTCACGCAGGTCATGGCAAAATCTGATTGGTTTAATTGAAGGAGTGAAGTGAAATAATTCAGTCAGCTGACCTAGAGATATTGAGTTGTACCAAGAGAGAGAGAGAGAGAGAGAGAGACCAAAAAGATA
Organism: Ammodytes marinus; assembly: GCF_949987685.1. Classification (NCBI taxonomy): domain Eukaryota; kingdom Metazoa; phylum Chordata; class Actinopteri; order Uranoscopiformes; family Ammodytidae; genus Ammodytes; species Ammodytes marinus. Next base: position 2,917,590 of record NC_137216.1, on the reverse strand, counting down.
AAATAAGCATGAAGATAGTCAGTCTTCCTTATTGAACCTAAGGCTAAGCTTAATTGAATCATGTTGTGTAGTCTGATTGTATTTGGAGAGCTGATGTGATAGGATTTTTCACTTTTTCCAAAATGTGTTATGCCTACCAACAATAAATCTCATTCCATACTAAATATTACTGAACAAATAAGTGGTGGGACAATAACTGTATATGTACCTTTGGCACACGCTTGTGGCCTTTGCTCTCATATCTCATTTCATAAATCATGGCACGGAGAGAATGATTTTGGGGGAAAAAATAGATTTTTAAATCTGGCCATTGTGCCTGAAGCTAAAGCTCTCTATGTACTGATCTGCTTCAGTCTGTGTTCTGATTCTCACATAAAAGCTATAGCACTGTGACTGTGAACAATCAAAACTGCTACAATCAATATCTTTATATAAGCGGTGGATTAAATGGTTGCCTGTAGTGTGTAGTGTAGTGCATTGTGATGTACACACAGAGGGTGGAGGCTGCCAGGCAACAATGGTCTGGACTCTAAACTTGGTCAGTGTATTTAAGATCCATATGGGTTCATAGCTAAAGCCCTGATTGGAAAAAGGCTTTTTGCAGGTGGGTGTCAGGGTCATCAAACGTTTACAGACGTTAGCAAGTTAAATAAAAGAAAAAAGCTGTTCACGCATAAATCGTACATGACCCCTGAATGACTACATTGTCCTGTGTGGAATTAAATTATGTGAAATGAATTGGTGTAAATATGTATGTTTTTTATTTGGTGGGGGTCGGTTGCATACTGTATTCTCACAAATTGTTAAGTTGCTCCCTTATAATGTATGAACAAAATCAACTATTCATTCATTCATTCATTCATTTATGTGGTGTGACATACAGCTGGGCTGGAAGTCATTTCACTGGTATTTAAATTGTATCTCATCCACTATCAGGAGTGTTGTATTTCCTCCACTTCCCCTTTTTAAAGTTTATTTTAGTTTGACCTTATCCGAATCAAGGATCTAAGCACATAGAGTGCTGTACGGATTGTAAAGCGGCCTGATGCAAATTGTAATTTGTAATTTCTGTATAGGATTCTTCCTGAAAATCTCCCTGTTAGAGATATTTCAGCCATGGAAAGCATGGGCACTGGGCAGAGCTAAAACACAGTGGAGGAATGATATGCATATTGTACATGTCCTGGGAACAGTTTGGGAGTCCGAAGGTGAACCTGGAGAACATAACTGAGGAAAAAGGACACCTTAGCGTTTCTCTATTGGTGCCAATCTGCGGGCAGGTTGACATGTTCACAAAAATGTGTCTTTAAGTGAGTGATAGATGGATGGAAGGATGGAGCTTTGCCTTTACTCTCTCCAAAGGACTGGATGCTTTTTTTATTGCCTCTGTTCAGTGCCTGCCTGGGAGTAGGATTTATAGATTGATGTCCAAGTGTGCACTGAAGCTGAACACAAACCAAGGTCAGCTTCGGTACAGTGGGTATTTTAGACAAACACAGGGTGTAAGGGTGTATTGTAATATTACCTATAGATAGAAAAAAACTATGCTGGCTCAAAGAAACATCAGTTAGAAAAGTTATGTTGGGAGTTGGCTAAAAAGACAATAGTTGTGAGTTGGATCAATGCATGCTCCTGCTCTATTATTAATCTTTCATTTTCCTCCTCTGTCCAGGTAAGCCTACATGCCGCTGTCCTGTTGGTTTCTCTGGCGCATTCTGTGAGAAGAGGATTTGTGACAACTACTGTTTGAATGGTGGAACATGTGACGTCACTCAGGGGAACCAGCCAGTGTGCCGCTGTATGGCCGAATATACTGGGGACCGCTGTCTTTACCGTGAGTCCTGCACCCCATTACTTGCTGTCCACATATTATTTTATTATCATAAATCTGGCCTTCATTCCATCGAAATGTGCCTCACAATTTTTGCCACAAGACAAATCGCAAATGAAAGCTTTGATTAGGATTCAGTTATGCGGCATAAACTCTATAGAAATAAGCATTTCAAAGTACACATCAAGACAACCCCCTAGAGTATTTCCACCACAAACGCCACATTGGTCTGTGTTTGCAGATAAACAATATCAAAGTGCCACGAGCAAGCAACCTGTGGGTATGCTGCGCTCAAGTGATAATGCCTTTTCTTTTGTCACTGTTTGTGGGCAAAGCAATTGCAACCGCACATCATTATATCTCCGACCATCGCTTACCCAAGGGCTGATGGATTTAATCTGCGTCTAAGATGTCCATTTGATGTCGATAATTGGTTTTCCAATCAAACCTTACTGTATGTTGCTAGTTTCTCATTACACACCCCAACCTGTCTCTCTCTGTCTCTCTCCCTCTGTCTCTCTCTCTGTGCCTCTCTCTCTGTCTCTCTCTCATCTCTCTGAATGTGCACAGACATCTGTCATCACTACTGTGTGAACTCCAAGGCCTGCACGCTCTCCAGCAGCGGCTATGTGGAGTGTGTGTGTCCTGCCAGGTTTGAGGGAAACAAGTGCGAGGTGGACAAATGTCTCCGATGCCACGGAGCTCCTTGCCTCATTAACGAGGAGACGGGAGACGTGGTGTGCAAGTGAGTGCCGGGTATCTTGCTGCTATTCTTGTCCCTCATCCATTTTTGCTGTAATGTCAGCTAGGCGTTATAGTTCTCTTCATTTTATGGAGAAGCATTCTACAGTGTATTCTGCAGTATGTATCCGCAGGCTTCTAGCTGACAGAATCTATTTGATAACATATTTAAAAATGACGTGGGCCACCCACTCTATAGCAATTTAGGTTATGGTGATGTTAGTGAATTAAAAGCTAGGTGAAATCTCTTCTTTTTTTCTATCTTTCTTTCTTTCTTTTTTTACACATGGATTATGCATATACTGTACTGTATTTGAGTCATTCTTGCTTCTTGTAAAAGTATAGTTTTCTTCTTGTCGCTAGCATCCATTATTTCTTCCCCCTCCAGTTGTACAAATGGCAGAATAGCACCGAGCTGTCAGCTGTGTGACGGATATTGTTACAATGGAGGCACCTGTCACCTGGACCCCGACACCAGCCTGCCTTTCTGTCAGTAAGTCACTGCTTAATGGGTGAAGGAAAATGCGGTGGGGGAAAAAAAATGAAATGTTCGCCAGTATTATTCACACTCTTACTGTTTCCATTCAAATGATGGCTCTGTGCCCGAGAAAGGCCTGGCTTTAGATCGCCAAGGGCTATCATTTCCCCCTGCTTGGAGAACTGTGCAAGATGGATGTCTTCCTCTGGAGAAGAAATCCTTAAATTTGAGGAAAGGTTTGATGTCACTATGCAGAGGCCGGGGCACAGCAGGAGACTGAGTGCCTGTACAACCACCATGTGCTGTGTGACACCTCACTGTGACACAAGCTTTTTAGGCAGAAGAAGGAAAAGCAATTGGTTTCAAAACCTTCAAAGAGCCCCGTTTGGAACATATCACACTGTTCCTGGTTTCAGTTAAGCGCTAATGTCAGTCCTCTCCGACTCTTTTTAAGGAGTTGGCTTCACAGGTTTGCTCTTTAAAAAGGCAGCGGAGGCATGGCATGTGTCAGTGGTAGAACATGCTATGAAATTCAAAAGACAAAAGCTTGACTGGCAGGCACATGGAAATCATAGTGAGAGGTTACTCAAAGTGCTGCCCATAGATTTAATACCGCCTCCACTATAATCACATGCGGCGCCGTGGTAAAAATACCTTCAAGGAAGAAATTGGAAATCCATTTCTTGATTTTCTTTTTTAACTGCCCATTGTCCGACGTGGTTAAATTGAAATTTGCAGTCATCACTCACAAATTCCAGGGGATGGAATCAATTTCTATGCAAATGATTCCATCCTATTCGATGAGGTTAACAGATCCTGATAATGTGGTTTATTATTTGCCGCTTTAGAACCGAGATTATGTGAGATGATGGATAAGCCTCTGTCAAGAAATCATAATGTTTGACCTGAATACTCTGAGTAAATGTGTATTTCATCAAGCCTACCCAAAGCCAAAACACCTTGCAGAGCAGAGCTGCTTCATTTGTAATGATATTTCTTGCATTAAACACTTGAGAAAAAGGTTTTAAGAGATTTTTTAAATTGCATCTGCATTGCAATAAAGACGGACATGGCAAACAACTAAGGCCCCACCACGATTCACTGAGTATAATTTAAAAAGAAAATGATTACTAGACCATGATACTGTCTAAGACGAATTGGCAAACAGTATCCAATGGACCTCAGGTTTGAACAGGTGTATATTCTACTCAAATTAAACCCATGACATAGTTTTATTCTTAAGAGTAAGTAAGAGATATCCAGGTACAAAGGATTTTGCTGAAAAGTAGTTGACACACAGACATAAGTTTTGTTTAGAAAATATTCTCCTGCAGATTTTTGACAATCCTTCAACTTGATATTTTGTAACTCTTTTCTACCTTGACAACGTTGCCACAGGGTTGGATCCAATCAACAAGTCCAATGTTGGTTGACAAATTGTAACACAATTTTAGAGAGATGAAAGACATCTCATACTAGCTAAGAGAAATCGGCATCCACTACAGCAGTTGCTGTTACTAATTGAAATATTAGTTATTTTAACACAGTTTGTTATTATATGAAGCAGACAAAAGTGCAATTCTCATGAAAACAGCACAGGTTACTTACTGTATGAAATGGCAATTTTGTTATACATTAGAACTCAGCTACTCTTTCCTCCTAAAACCTTTTTTTATTGTTAGCAATGATCTGTGCTGTCTGAACCATAGATAGTATATAAAATGGATGTAGCATCCGGGCTGACCTCAGTTATTCCTACTGCATCCAACTCTCCTGGCTTATGCTCGTCGCCATCTTGTGAGATTTTTACTCCGCCTCACTCCTCTTGCTGAAAAAGGGCATTGATGTGACGTCAGGGGGAGGGAGATACGCCTGTCTAGCTGACGTATACCTCCGAGGAGAAGTGAGGGACAACGGGCAGATAGCTCAAGAGATCGCGCCCCTAATTATTCATACATTTTAACCTCCAAAAGAATAAAAACTAAAAAAAATCACCCCCCTCAGTGTTGTCATGGAGATATAACCTAAACATACAGACTAGAATGGTTTTGTTGACCAGCCCGTATAGGTTTAATAAGGCCTGAAAAACGGCCTGTCACAAGGGAGTCAACGAAAAATTGCTCACTTTTGGTACCACAATGTACTGCAATGTTTGTCACTTCCTCATTGGATGCTGTGGTTGGGGCTTGGTCTGAACACATGTAGAGTGTGCAGTCCTTCATTCAGACAGGTCTTAACTTGTCCTCACCCGACACCTCAACTTGCTCCTGGTCTGGACTCTTGACTCTTCTGTCAAACCATGGCGTTTATCCCTCTACGGTCTGGGGATTATTAAAGGACACTAAAAGCTTTCTTAAAAATGATTATCCTTATCAACAGAGGATGTGAGCCGTATGACACAGACACACTGTCGAGAAAGGTTCAATTCCAAGGCAGGACAGTTGGGATTTTAAAGGTGCTACTACGGAACTTTGAAATATTTCAAAAGTTCTGAAACAGTCTAATTTTTCATCTAATAGCAAACGTAGTCAGCAGACCATCAGTGCAAAAAATGCTATTTTTATATAGTGTTTCTTATTGCCTTTGTCATGGGTACGCTCACCCAGGAACTACAGCTGGCGTAGTAAAAACAATAGCGCTTTTGTCCAAAGGGGGTGCAGGAATTAACACAAACTGAAAGTTTCTCGGAGCACCTTTGCATTAGCTTTCCAGTTCCACTTTGGCTTTCAATGTGACAGATGTTTTATGAATTATTTCAAGTGCTTGGGGGGGTTGTTTATGGAATAATATTATTCCTCAAACACAACTACAAGTGAGTGAACAATTGTTGACTGACTGTGGACATTAAAGTACAATTGTCTTTTGGGATTTCCTGTGTTTGTGTTAGAATATGATATATACAATCTACATGTATTATATTTATTTAATTATCCGTTGGAATTAAGTCTAAATAACATTTCGTTTTTTGTGTGTGTTTTTTCTTCTGCTGTTTAGTTAATGTTTTATTTGTTATCACTTGACCAACGATCGTAGTTGGTAGCCTCCTATTATAATCACAAACATTACGTCTCAAGAAAAACCCACATCTAAGAAGTGGAAACACTGTAACAGACTCTTCTCCTGCAGATGTTCCCTACGTAAATTGATTTGTGTTCTTGTTTATTTTGCTCGATGCAGACATAACATGGTCTTACTCCTAAAGCTCCTGAAAGAGATGTGTCAGTCAGTGTCCAGTCATCAGGCAGCCAACAGTTTATAACCATATATACATTCTCTGGGCCCTTTTATCAATCCCAACACAATGTTTTGCAGCTGCACGTCAGGGTTCAAGAACCAACGTTGTGATGAGCTGGCCAACCCCTGCGATTACTTCTGTCAGAATGAGGGGATGTGCACATTAACAGCTCTTAACAAACCACGCTGCAAGTAGGTCCTTCTCACCTCTCCAGCTGTATATACTCAGAGACCACTCACCTCCTTTGTCCTCGCCCAACACCTCAACTCCATCCGGCTCCATCTTCAGCCTCAGCCCAGCATATATTGTTACGGTGTCACCTTGAGGCAACTTATCATTTAATAAGCGCTCGAATAAGTTATACAAAGTTGGTTTGAAAAGAAGTGAGCTGAAAGATAGCATTGTGACATTGCACTGCTCAGAGCACTAGATTAAAATAGCATTCATTAGTAGTTTAAGTTTCTTGGAGTCTCCTCTGTTTGCCTCTTCTTCAGCTAGTCCTACAAGACTCCACGGCTAATAAATAGGTTAGCATATAACCCTACAATGAACTTCTTTTACACAGCTTTTCATACGAACTAAGTAAACCAGATATAACATATTAAATAGTGAGCTTTACAAGTGCTGGTCAGCAGTATATTATTACGCTTGTACAGAGCCGCCAGGGTAGCTGTTTCTCGTTCCCAATCTTTTATTTATGCTAAGCTAACCCTCTGCTTACCATAGCTTCATATTTACCACACACAGGAGACTGGTATCAGTCCTCTTATCTAACAATCGACAAGAGAGCAAATAACTACTAATTGTTCTATTTCTTATTTTACATTTTGAGCAGGTATTTGCTGATGTAGCTCTTATTACATTATCAGTTGCTAAGTGACTCCGTACCTTTCTGCTGCCCCTCACTACCACTCATACACCCATCATCTCATGCAATCGTTACCCAGCACACACAGCACTCAGGTGGGGGTGGGAAGGGAAACTAAAACGTAACACTGTCTTTGTGATGTATCCGTTATGGGTCCATCTGTGCATTTGCAACCTACGCATGATGGCAACTTGAATATGTTTTGTCATTGACCAGTTATTACGTACACATATGACTTAAGTAGACCGACCGTCTCATCAGTGATTGGTGTTTATCATGTATGCCTTCAACACAGGTCTAAAGGAATTAGTCTTTTCCATGGTTTATGCCTCTCAATGGAGATCAAACTCCCCGTTGCCCCCTCCCCCCCCCAATTCCCCCATCAACATCCATGTCGCTGGTGGCATTTTTGTTCTACAAGAGCGTGATTTATTTCCCGTGTGTATGGGGCTGCATTCTCCTTTTTTTTATAGCCCGTTGTTTCCGATTCTGAGAGTGCATGTAATTTAGAGTAATTTCATTCTGTCATCATCCAGTCCGCAGCCCACCAGCTCACTCATGCTTCACGGACCCATCTGCGTCAGTTGCGCGACACTGGATATCACCTCCTCTAACAAGGGTCATACATCACACCTATCCGATCCCATCGGAAAACACAAATGAGCTGCAGACACGTTGTCCCGCTGTCATCCTTTGATTTTTTTTTCTTCTTTTTTTCTTCTTCTACACTGAATATTCAACATGTAAATTCACACGCACACTGTTTATTGACACAGCCTGTATGTACATAGTGCTCTCTCTCCAGGTGGTGTTTTGTTTGTGTGGGGATCAAAGCACTTCATAGCAAAGACTGAATCATAATGTGTGTTGCATATGTAAGCCACAGTCACTTCATAATGCAGTTCATTTTTCGCAAAAGGTGTTTTCTCAGCAGTCTTTTCCCACAAGACAGTAAGTTTGCTAATGGTAGTTTTATTTTTACTCTCTTTTGACCTCCTTCAGATGCTCAGCCAATTGGGCAGGAACACAGTGTGAAAGACCCGCCCCTAAAAGCAGCAGATCAGATAATACCGGCGGAGGTGAGTACTGGGAATTTCAAGAACCCCCTTCTTAGAACAACCTTACAATCTTTTCCCGTAAGAATAAATGTATATATCTTTAGTACAGTGCCCCTATTCCATTGCAGTGGAATGATCACATGTACATCTGAAATTATCCATGGGTTGGAGCAAGTTTATACTTACTTTCTCAACCCACGCCACAACATTGGATTTGGGACTGACTGGAACCCTAACTAAGGCATTACTGAACTCCATCCAACCTTGCCAGTTTGCAGTATTTGACCAGAGAGGAGTTTACTCAGCATCTTCTGCTCATTCTGAATGAGGAGCTGCTGTCATCGTGCCCGTCAGAGTTCAGCAATGTGTCTGTCTGACTTCAAATGAACTAAAATGAATACAGTGAAATCTCCTAAGTGTTAAGAAAATAGCTTTACGTACCATGTTGGGAGTTCTACTAGTCCTAATCCTTTTAACTAACTTTGCTTGTCAAATTGATGCATGTCTTCATAGGATACTGTATATGCCTTTCGTTAGCCTCATAGCATAATTACCTAAATCATATTTACTCTACTTTCACTCTACATCTACTCTATTCTACATCTAATCTACTGTACCCTACTCTATAACCCTTAAAATATGACTTAGGCTTAGACTTATGCTATTAGGCTAACGAAAAGTAAATGTAGAGTAGAGTAGATGTAGAATAGAGTAGATGTAAAGTAGAGTAAATATGATTTAGGCAATTATGCTATGAGGCTAACGTCATATACATATTAGTATATAGCATGAATGTACATGGCAGCAGCTTTGTAAATGGATTGCAGTGTGCTGGCAACCAAGACCACGGATAATATTTTTAAAGGTGGCTTTATTTGAATCCACGTTCAGGCACATGCAACGTGTCACATTTGAAGCCATCTGGACTCATCTCTCCTCTATCTGTCTGTCTGTCTCCCAGGGAGCATAGCTATCATTGTGCCTCTGGTCCTGCTGGTAATCTTGATTGTGATGGTGGTAGCAGGTGTTTACATCTGCAGACGGAGGCAAAGGTAAGTAAATAAATAAATAAATAATTAATAAATAAATAAGAAAGAGGCTTCCGAGCAGCAACACATGATGAGTGATTCGACGCTGCACTGATTTAAAGGATGAATGGAATTATTTTCTTTGTATAACGCAAGTTGTTTGTTTCCACAAGTTGAGCAGAATTCCTTACCTTTGCACTCAGGGCCTCTCGTTGTAATTCAGCTTTTAGGTCTGCCCAGCCAAATGATGTAGTCCAAGTGTGCCAGAGCGCTGTGATGTGATTTGTTGTGTGGAGCTGTGTGAAGCGGTACAGCATGTTGGCCTGCTTGTTGTGTATCATGTTAATGACGGCTAGCTCCACACACCTCAGGGGGAAACGTGTCCAGAGGCAGCCTATGACAAACGGAGGGATAAATGTGGAGATCGGGAATCCGTCGTACAACATGTATGAGGTGGACCATGACAACCACGCTGACGCAGGCAGCCTGCTGCGACCAAACTTCACGCTGGACCCTCACAAGGTTGGCTTATTGACCTCAATGTTTAACTAAACCCCAATAATGCAAACAGCTCACTACAAAACTGGCTCAGTGTGCAAAGCAAATGTAATGTTTTAGTCTTGGTTGTTTTTCTGCAGTGAGACACTACAGCAGTGTATGAGGGCCACCATTACTCACAACATATGTGTTCATTGTCTTGTTTTACAAGGTCATTACCACGTTATATATGATGATATCTGGGACATTGAAACCCTCCTTTGACCACTCTACCTTTATTAAACTCACCAAGGACAACACACATAATACAATCACGCTTTGGGAGACTATCGAGGGATAGGATCAGAGCACAATACCAATACAGGCAGCATCAATTCAACGTTCTACTTGTTTGGCAGAAGATCCACTTACCAGTTGAGGTTAATGGTACTGCTGCTGAAATTATAGCAAATAGTAGAGCTACTCTTTCTGCTGTGAAAACTAAGTCTGTACTCAGAGCCCACTAATTTTTTGTGGATGGGATATTAAATGGATCAAATTGTCATACCTGTCCAACAGTCTACACTAGATAACCCATATTGACAAACTGAACATGTTTTGGGAACTTTTGAAAATGTATTAAAAATCGAAAAGAGAATTATCTCATTTCCATAAGTATCCAGACCCTTAATTCAGTACTTTGGCAGCAATTACAGCTTTAAGTCTTCTTGGGTACGTCTCAACAAGCTTTGCACACCTGGATTTGCAACGTTGATCCCGTTCTACCTGGAAGATCCTCTCAAACTCTGTCAGATTGGATGGGAAGTGCAAGTGAACTTTCATCTCCAGGTCTCTCCAGAGAAAGCTCTATCTATGGGGTTTAAGTCTGGGCTTTGGCGGGGGCCACTCATTGACAGTCAGAGAATTGTCCCAAATCTCTTTTGGGTTGTCATTCAAATGGTATTACATTAGGTTTTTGTAGAGATTTTGTTAAATCTATCTAGTATGCATGAATGCGCTGGTGCCATGAACCGAGAGGACTTTTCATCCAGCTGGTGATTTATTCTGGTCACGTCCTTCAAGCCCACATTAACACTCAGCATATCAAAGGAATCATAACACCTTCACTGATGTGGTTATCTAGCTCACCTGCTAGGGCTTCAAGCCTAATGCTTTTGCTTCTTTCCATACCAACTTTGACACTTGCTATTGTGAGTCCAATCTGGCTGTATTTCCAACAGAAGCACGCTGGCTTGAATGTAAACTAGCTTCTGTATTTCTTTCTTTGTCTCCTACAGTTCCCTACTTCTTTAATTCAGTGCAGCTGTTTTGTTCTATTTTACCATAAGTTATATAGCCCACAACTACACTGATTATACAGAAATAACCAGTAGAAGATGACCATGCATTCTTATGATTATACAGTCATATGAAAAAGTTTGGGAACCTCTCTCAGCCGGCATTATAATTGACTCTGCTTTCACAAAAAAAAGATAAAAGTGGTATGTCTTTAATTTACCAGGAACAGCTAAGTACTGGGATGTTTTCCAAACAAAGATTTTTTGAAAAGCAGTATTTGGTTGTATGAAATAAAATAAAATGTGAAAAACTGGCTGTGCAAAAATATGGGTACCCTTGTGGTTTTGTTGATTTTAATGCCTGTAACAGCATGTAAAACTGATGACTTTAAACGCAAAGTTGGTTGGATTATGTTGTTAAGCCTTGAACCTCATATAATTGTCTGTTTAATCATGGGAAAATGTATTTTAGGTGCATAAATGCAAGTTGCACTTCTCTTTGACTCTCTGCTGAAGTGAAACAGAATGGGATCATCAAAACAGCTCCAAAAAGATCTGAAAAACAAAGATTGTTCATTGTCATGGTTTAGGGGAAGGCTACAAGAAGCTTTCCCAAAGGTTTCAATTGTCAATTTCGACTGTAGGGAACGTTGTCAGGAAATGGAAGGACACAGGCATAGTGGCAGTTAAACCCAGGCATGGCAGACCAAGAAAAAAACAGGAGCGGCATAGATGGAGGATTGTGAGAATGGTTGCACACAACCCACAGATCACCTCCAAAGATCTACAAGAACATCTGGCTGCAGATTGTGTATCTGTACATCGTTCAACAATTCAGCGCAATTTGCACCAAAACACCTGCTTTTTATAAAGACCAAATAACTTAATTTTTGTCTCATCAGTCCAAAGCATTTTCTTCCAATATGAAGCTGGCTTGTCTAAATGATCTTTAGCATACTCCATGCAACTGTATCTGTGGCGTGGGCGCAGAAAGGGCTTCCTTCTCATCACCCGGCCATACAGATGTTTTGGTGCAAATTGCACTGAATTGTAGAACCATGTACAGATACACAATCTGCAGCCAGATGTTCTTGCAGGTCTTTGGAGGTGATCTGTGGGTTGTCTGCAACCATTCTCACAATCCGCCGCATATGCCGCTCTTGTACTTTTCTTGGTCTGCTAGACCTGGGTTTAACTGCAACTGTGCCTGTGTCCTTCCATTCCCTGACAACGTTCCTTACAGTAGAAATTGACAATTGAAACCTTTGGGAAAGCTTCTTGTAGCCTTCCCCTTAACCATGGCAATGAATAATCTTTGTTTTTAAGATCTTTTGGGAGCTGTTTTGATGATCCCATTCTGTCTCACTTCAGCAGAGAGTCAAAGAGAAGTGCAACTTGCATTTAGGCACCTAAAATACATTTTCTCATGATTAAACAGACAATTCTATGAGGTTCAAGGCTTAACAACATAATCCAACCAACTTTGCGTTTAAAGTCATCAGTTTTACATGCTGTTACAGGCATTAAAATCAACAAAACCACAAGGGTACCCATATTTTTGCACAGCCAGTTTTTCACATTTTATTTTATTTCATACAACCAAATACTGCTTTTCAAAAAATCTTTGTTTGGAAAACATCCCAGTACTTAGCTGTTCCTGGTAAATTAAAGACATACCACTTTTATCTTTTTTTTGTGAAAGCAGAGTCAATTATAATGCCGGCTGAGAGGGGTTCCCAAACCTTTTAATATGATTGTATGTGTGTATCTGTTTGCTGTTAGCTGTGTGTAGTCAATGTAGCGTTAACACTGTAAACAGAGGTGGTGCTTGTTGTGTTGCAGGGCTGGTGTGTAAAATCCACTGACCCTCGCAACTTGGGCCTCAATAATGTGCCCAAGGAGGTCATCCCTGGACAGGTGAATTGTACAATATTCTGTTAATGTTTGCCATCAATCAAAAAAGAAACGATCATCATGTTGGTGAGCATGTGTGCATTGTGCAGTTACCTGGCAAACATTGTGAACTGAGTTGAAATGATTACGAAATGTGAATGGGGCCAAATCAAGTATATCATAAAGTGTATCCAAAACTACATCCATACTGTAGATACAATTGTGCTTGCATGGCTGTATGTTTAAATGGACTTCTTCATGCATGTGCATGTCTGTTACTGTACTATTGCTGACTGATTAACGATCCACTAATACCACTAGCATGAGTGTTGTCCTGTACTTTTCGTTGCACTTCTTCCCTCAATTAAACCCAGATGTTTCACTTTGTCAAACCTTAATAATCCCAGTGGACTTTTCTTAAAGCTGCACTAATCCATCATTTCCAATATAAGTGTTAGCTCTATTGACCCTGTGTAATGTGAAACACAAGGTTTCTTGTAGTGATGAAACAGGAGACAACTAGTTATCCCTCAACTTTGTAGGTCCCCACAACTCTTCAAAGTGCCTTAGACTCTGTTCGCTTATTGTTATAGCATAATGCAAACTGGCCAGCAAGCACACAGCAGGCGGCCCTTTTCATCAAAGAAGCTATGATGAACCGACTTTGCGCCGTCTGCCCAGCACTGAACGACAGACAAAAAATCTGAGCAGCTAACTACACTTTTGCAAATATTGAAGCATTGTAAGGCTAAAGAGTTGGAGGATTGCGGGGAATAAAACATTGCATACTGGAAATCAACATTGGTTACCACTTAACTTTGTAAGATGATATGTCAGATGTTGTGTTTCCAGCCGGCTCCAGTGCCATCAAGTGGTCAGAAATATATCAGTGCAGCTTTAAGACCCCCGCTGTTCATAGGTTATTGATATTAATAAAGAAAACCTGTTTATCTTCTATTTTTTCCATACAGCCCATGAACTACTCCAACCCAGTGTATGCAAAGATATATATCGACGGGCAAAACTGCCGGAAGCCGGTCATCAGTATTGATGAGAGGAGAGAGCTACTCCCAAAGAAACTAGAGGGGACAATTCATGAAACCGCCGCATAGCCTAACTTTACACTTTGTACTTCTTTTATACCACAATGTACAATGTATAATAGGACGGAGGAAACAAGATTTTTTTCTTAGGTTTTACTGGTTTAGCATCAGCATAATGTCCTGTTGGTGCGCTGAAGACTTATATTTTCCATTTACTGTTTGCTTTCTAATTTTCGTCACACATAAGTTATACAGCGCTACACTGTATACTGTGAATGACAATGAAGTAAAGCTGCTGATTTGCAAAAACTTTATTAACACCAGAAGCCACACTTGTGCACAGTTTAAACCTTAAAATACAGTGCTAAAATTTGTAACCATACTTGTTTCTAGTTTCAATGGAATACAGACACTGTGCCGTTTTGTGAAAGGTAATGAAGGCAGGTTTGCTCAATTTTTCTGAACAAATGTAAGTAGAGAAAGAGTGACATGGGTTGTGTCTAAGGCTCTATTATTTCTTTCTTTCTTTTTTGACATGCCATATGACATACGGACCACAAAGCTTCACACCTGAGCAGTGAAGTTTGATATTTTTTCAGGTTCTGTCCTTTGTTTTCCCTCCTCGTTACCTGAAATATTGTTAGTACTGGGTTTTTCCAGTAAATGCCATAATATCAACATGATCTTTTCTCACAGTATGTAATTCCATAGGTCTCATGTGTTCTGCATTGCCACGGGTATCAAGCTCAATCCGCCCTGCTTCGACAGTAATATAACACATAATCTTGTTTTATAGTGAAAGAGATTGAAGTCAACCTTGAATGTTCTCCGATCAGACTCCCAGTTCCTGTACTGTACACTAAAAAGACAGATACTGAATACCATATTTTTCTAGGTCTTATATGATGGAGTAAATGCTGTAGACAAGGAAGATATTTACCACAGCGACAAAAGGGTTATTAAGAGTTATTATAGAAGACATCTGTTACTTCAGAAAAGAAAGATGATAAATATAAGAAATTTTATAATTTTGTATTTGATTTGTATGTTGTATGGCTGCTTGTATTTTGGAGAAATGTATTAAATGTAAGTAATTTTTATATAAAATGTAAATCGATATTGAATAAAGGGGTCTTATTTCCACTTTGTGTCTCTTTCTGCCATAGCAGATCACAACACTCATGCAATATTACACCTTTTAGTTCAAAATCATAAGATGTTAGGACACTTTATGCAACCAATGCCTAAAGTAGTGTTCTTAGTCTGTTATATGTATTTATATATACTGTATGGATACACATTGTGCTTTTCAAATCCTTTGGCACCCCTCAATCAAATTTCCTTTTACAATGAATATGTAAGTGAACAGAAGCTAACTTCAAACCTGGCCTTTAAATGTTACTTCTTAAACCTGATCCAGTTCTCCACATTTTAAGATTACTATTCTCCATCTTAAGCCCAGTTCAGACCAAAGATTCGCCTTGCAACGAGACTCAACTGCAACTGCTCGCAACGAGCGGGCCTGGACGTTCTAAAACTGGACCAGGCCATTTGACATGTTAAATCTTCGCCGACTGCTTGCAGTTCATACTGCTGCGACTTCTCCCCCGCGAAGTTCTAAAACCGTCTTGTTGCAAGTCGTTGCGAGGCGAATCTTTGGTCTGAACTTGGCTTAAGGTAACTGTACCAGCTGGTTAATACTTCCTATAGTCAGCAGTCTTAATTCTTTCTTTTGTAATTCATCGACAGAACACCTATAGCTCAGAAATGTTTTTTGGCCTCCACGCATGCTCTGCTTGTTTGATATTTTCAGTACTATTCAAGACTATAGTGACAGCTGCAGGCAAACTCTTGTTTTTCTGGTATGGTTTGGATTATTCTCTTGCCAATACATCCAACATTTCTTTTTCAACTTCAGTGCCTGGACTGACCTTCAAACATTATTACCTTCTAGAATGTCTTGATATTTTGTTGGAATCCATTCTTCCTTTCACTCGCACCGTATTATCTGCCCACAGTTGCCACATTACTCTGAAGCACAAAAGATCCACCTTCACTATCATTTGTTGCCAGGTGTTCTCCATACACTTTGGTTTCATCAGTGCAAGGCACATTGTTCCAAAAGCTCTCAGGCTTCTGAAGGTTTCCTGCTGCAAAATTCAGATGTTTCATTTTGGTGTTGGGGTCCTACAAAAGGCTTTTTTCTTGCAACTATGCCATGCGCTGGTCTTATTTATTTGTCTTGTGAAGACTAGTGTCTGCTACTCATTTACTTCAGACCTTGAGACAAAACATATAAAGCAGTTAATCTGGGTGAAAAATTAAAAGAAATGTGTCAAGTTTTAACTTTCTTATCATCAGAGGCCAGGTTGGCTTCTGATTTCAGTATTCATTGAAAATGGCGTTTTAATTAGGGTGGACCATTATTATGTGTGCACATTTCTAATGGTAATAGTGTGTGTCCATTCCTTTTCGGCCTATTCAACCAGCGATCAAACTGGCGGAGTTGTTATATTTTCAGTGGTTCACATGGTTACTGACCTGGCAAGTCACACAACAGTGGGAGGTCTTTCTACTTGCTGAACAGAGGAAGGTGGCTGATGGGAGATTATGTCCCTCCCTGTGTGCAGGAAGGCCAACATTATTCATTACCTGGTGGTGGGGACACAGCATCAGTGCCACCTGCTGAATGATAATTCACTCTCCTTTGACTTTCCTGACAATGGCTGTCTCACCACACATTTCACCTCCTCCCTCACCATGGCAACCAGAGGAGGCAGCAGCACCCCTGGCCTTTTTCAATCTGTCTGTGCTATCGGGCTGATCTGCCAGCACACCCAGCCCATCACACTTTGATGATGGTACACATAGATAGATGTCAGCATTTCCAGGTTCCCTGATTGTCCTCTACACGATACAAAGGACAGTTCTGAATGTATAAATCCATATTAATTTTGTTACGGAGTATCAAATGTTCTGCCAATTACTAAAACCTAAAAAATCGAGCAAACCGTTTAGCAAAACATACCAGTGGATTTCGGATTGATGAATGGATATTGCTTTTTTTCATAGTCATTATCTTCAGTTGGCAGTGTTGGGAAAGTTATTTTTCTACGTGAACTAGTTCAAAGTTCAGTTCACACCCTTTAAAATGAACTAGTTCAGTTCATAGTTCATAATTCAAAATTCTGAACTAAGTTCACAGTTAAAAAATGAACTAGTTCATAGTTCTTTTTTTTCAATATGTTGCTGCAGGCTGCTATTTTTCAAAATAATTGCCACATACCATATAGAACCACAGACAGAAATTATTTCAATAACATTCAGTCCACACTAGAAGCCAGCTGCAACTTTTACCCCTACAGTATATTCTCAAAAACATGAGGAAAAAGTTGCTGTTTGATGGTCTTTTTAATGAAGAATTATTCAAACAAAAACGGTTAAGGTGCAAAAGTTTTTCCATTTTTATAATTTTCCAAACCTGGAAACAATTCACATGAAATTTCATTCAAAGAAAGCAATACTGAAAAATATACCAGGCAGGTTCTACTGTACAAACAAATTAGCCTACAACTTAAAATAGTAAAACCCTCAAGGAGACCATTCTAAACTGCAGTGTAGGGCCTACTGTTAACAACAAAGTCCAGAAGATGTGTTGACATACTTATTAACACAAACACAATCTGAGGTAGGTAACAATCATACGAAGAAGAGGTAGAACCTGAGGCTAGGTCCATGGTCTGAGTCATGGGTCTGAGTCAGGCCCCCAGGATGCTGCCTTCTCCGAGCAGCCAGCATGGACTAGTGGCCAATCCATTGGTACTGCATGCTGTGAATGGGAGCTTATTTTCCATGGAGCCCAGAGGCAGATTTCCCCGTCCACACAATACAAGCGGCAAACAAGATTGTGACTCCGCAAATTTTTTCTGGATATCAATCATAGGCTCATACTTATCTTTAGACCATGTACTAATAAAACTGAAGTTTTCTCATTTAAAAACACCACCTCAAGCGTTTTATTAGCCCAACGTCTTTCAGTTTGTTTTCGCGGGAGGAGGAGGCATGGGTTACACTCGGTTACACTGCTTTCTTCATCCAAGAACGTCAGTGAAACGTACACTGCGCGTCACGCTTTAGGGGCGTGTTGGCACCATGGACGCGGAAGCCGAAGCCAGGAATACTTCCTGTATGGTCGCCCTGCGCCAATGAGCAGCTTTCATAGGAATGAATGGCTTCAACGTTCCAACGGTTTTCAGTCCGCTGTCCATTTCTTTATAGGTCCATGGTCTGAGTAAGCGCTGCTGCATTCATTTGATTTTGTTTTTTTCCCGCGGTGTTTCGCATTTTGATGACGCAGCGGCGGTGCGACGCTGTGGTGGCATGTGTTGCCAGATTGGGTGTTTTTCAGCTACATATTAAGGGCTGTTTACGATGTCTTTTAGCGGGGGTTTTCTATGGAAATCTGGTACTGGATGAACGATTGAACGACTGTAAGAGCGCCGTTCACAAACGCCAGAATGAGCGCGTTCGCAAAAACGTTCATGAGGCAGAAATACATACGTTCAGTTCACGTTCGCCCCCAATATGAACGATTTCATGAACGAACGTTCATTGAACGCGTTCAGGCACAACACTGTCAGTTGGCATCCATCTTAATGAGAACGCCATCGGTGGACACTTAAACAATGAGTGGATGACCAGCTCTAAATCAGTATGTCATGTTTGCACTGTATAGCACCACTGAGGTAACTTCTGTTACTTAATTCCAGGAATTAAATGCAGCAAACAACTTCAAATGGATTTAATGTTGGATTTGTCTGATTGAGACTTCTTGTGTTTCAATATGGGATGATTGCAAAGTCTCCATTACTTTAATAGTAGTGGTCTATGGGGGCTAGAGGGGATTTCTTTTCTTGCATTATTGTGGTTTATCCCAAGGGACAAAAGGAAACATGCGAGCCCTGCTGTCCTATGTACAGCTTCTCAAATAAAGATTGAGTTCAAAACTGGCAATACTTAACAACTAAGAACATAGCCAATGTAAGGTAACATTTGGATTCATTTCTCGGACTTCAATGGGCATGGTTAAATCATCACCACAAAATAAAATATCTTGTTCCTTTATAAAAAATCAAACGTTTTAGCATGCGTTCATAAACATATAACGAGAACATTCAACTCCCTAAGAGCATTTATGAAGGAAACATCCGTTCATCAAGCTTAAAATTCAGCTGTGTGTTTTACTAACGCCAGACATATGCTTTAAGAGAAATGTGATACAACTTTAAATCCATCCATTTTTGGACTATGGGTAATGGATGATTGCACTGTTTTGTCTTAGGGTTAGAAGATACAATTCAGCACCTAACGTGGGTTTTGAATTTGCTTTGTCACACATAAGGGTAAAAAATGTACTTCAATGCAAAAAAGTAAATCACCAGATACATTGGAAACTGTATTGGATCATAATATTCCTGATGAAGCAATCGTTTTGCTTTTGTCATCAGCATTTATGAGCGTATTTAGATTGTGTTAACTTTTCACCCCAGCAGTATAAAGTGCTAAAGGATAAATCAGTAAAAATGTAGTTCAATAAGAAGAGTAAATGAGGGAAAGTGCTCTGATGTTGGGGGTATAGTGAGAAGTACATGTACAGTACATAATACATGAACAACAGGTTGACTCCATATGAAAGCCTTCCACTTATGAAGATCTCCAGGTCAGCCCTGATAGAACTCAAAGACTATTGAAGGGACGGTTGGCCAACTCACCTAGCCCCTAAAGTGCATCAAAGGTAGAGAAAAACTGAAATTTGAAAACTAGTCCTGAACTAAAAGGGGCCTGGCACTCCCCTCACCTTGCTTATTGATTTAATGTCTCTTTTCCACTTAGCAAGCATCACCATTCTCCTGCATAAACATCAGAAAAACCCCGAGGGCTCATCTCTTGGACAGAATCAATAACAGCAGGAGTCGTATTCACATTATAAACAACAGCTCGTGCATACTCATGCCTACTGTACAGCCTGCACCAAGCAAAGCTGCTTATCCGTCTGTGTACGGCGAAAAGGTAGAGAGTCTGGGAGAAAGATAGAAAGAGACTGGAGTGAGACAGCTTACCTCGGGTTAAAGTAGCTAATAACATCTCAACATTCACATTTGTGGTTTGAGCTTTTCACTCTTGGACAGTGAAGATTGAGAAAAAAAGACTCTGATTTATAAGGGAAATGCATCTTGAATAACATCTTATGGCCAACTATGTGGGAAAATGGTGTTATACCTGCATGAACAGCTCGAAACCAAAGAAGACTTAATCAGGCAATAGACTATTGTCCTAGTGAGTGTATGCGGCCTGCGATTTTTTTATTCTGTGCTTTACGTCAATCCAAATGTGTGACAGTTGACACGGTTTAGAAATGAAAGCAAATTTAAAATAACTTGAGGAGA
Source organism: Ammodytes marinus (assembly GCF_949987685.1). Lineage (NCBI taxonomy): Eukaryota > Metazoa > Chordata > Actinopteri > Uranoscopiformes > Ammodytidae > Ammodytes > Ammodytes marinus. The sequence continues at coordinate 2,897,194 of NC_137216.1, read as the reverse complement.
ATAAAACTAATAAAACAAACAAACAAAAAAGTAGAATTTCGTTTTTTTTCAAAGTTTCTATGTTTTTGACTACATAAAATGTATTCATGAATGATGTCTGTCACTTAACAACATAGAGCTGTAATACCATATTTACTTTCAGATATGATTATGGCGGGATCATTCATGGTATGATTGCACACATAAGTGTAAGACACATATTGTAATACTAGAAATAGGATAATTGCCCAGTGATCTGATTGCAAGTACAATCAGGAATTGCATAGTACAAATCAATTAGTAGTACGACACACTCACACTCCACAAGGCACACTTGTAAAATGTAATGTGCAACAGCTCTGCCATGAATTCTGCTTTTATGAATTTGATAATTTTTCAGTTTTTGTTGAAACTGAGAAAGGTAAACATTTGACATCACGACAAGTGTTGAGGTTTAAGTGGGTTGTGGTATTCTACTAATGTGTATTACATTGAAAGATGTTTCTAAAATGCTGGCCCTATGATGAAGTTAAGTGGGAAGGTCAAAACATAAGGAACATCTGTCAATGTTCAACACCACGGCAAACTAAAACCTCAAAAATGAAACAAAGTGAAACAAATGCATCTGTTTCAATCAAAACTGAACATTGTTATCTTCAATAGAGAGGGGATACATTCTGTATTTTGGCAAGCAAAAAATACAGGCAAATAGATTGTGTGTGTCCCCATTGCCTAGATGAACTGAAGTACATTGTCAAATAAAGTATTTGATGGCAGGACAGAAAGTGTTCATCATAGAGAGGGGATATATATGTTGGCCGACATAAATGCTTGTCCATCCTCAGAGGCTTATTTTGAGTTATGAAAAGCGCTATAAATACACAAAGTTTAAAAAAGTTTTTTAAAGCATATAAAGGAGAACAAATGCATTTGGGTGCGCACCCCAACTTATATGATAATGTGACCAACCCACACACACACACGGTGTAGAAGGAATGTCAGAAAAGACTAATACAGTGGAGCCCAAATGTTTCCTAGAGCCATTCATATTGGCATTATATCATTCATAATGTTTGCTATTCAAGCCAAGTTATATTTATCTAAGATCAGGTTGGGGGTGGAAGGTAAACATGCTGACCTTGTAGATAGAAATCATTTGGAGATCACAGGTAACAAATTATATCATTGACATGGTTCATCAATCACTTTTATTACCATGTGTTTTAAAGCAAAGAACTGTTGCATGCATCCTGTATCTTTGCTCCCCTCTCCCATTAATCTCATTCTAATGGCTATTCACTTAAGGAGGGATCTTTAGTTCTCAAAATGTTTGTCAACAAGTCCTTGTATTTACATGCAGCAGAGACGGCCCAGAGCGGAGAATGTTCTGTGTCCATAGCACAACCTGACTAATGACCGGATTAAGGGGGGAAGTGGGGCTGAATTGCCATCCCCACGGTGAAAAGCTGCACTTTCAGTAAACTTGGCCAATAAATCTGTGGGTGGGTGCACTCTTTCTCTGGCAGCTTTGGTGTTTCTGTAACAATCCTGCCCTCTCGGTCTTTGATCACAGCATCACACAGCGCTAAAGACTGCATGCTGATTGGGTGCTGCACATTTTATCATCTCAATTCTGACACTTTGAAACCTGTGTTGACTATATGGTACGTTCCCAACATTCCATGGAATCACAAATACCTTTATGTGGCAACTGGTTCTATGCATAAGGCTCTGTGTTAATGTCCAAGTTGGCAATTGGGAAGAATTATTTTATGAATTCACCTTTTATGCAAAATTGATGATACCAATAAAAAGAGTTGAGGAGGTAATGTTCGCCAATTTCCATATGCTATAAACTATAATCTTGTAAATGAACATTCCATTAAGTGTCTGTCAATAGAGGTCCATTCCATTTTCTTAAAATATCTTACTCAAAAAAGTTGAGAATTTACAGAGGTTGTTAAATGCCAAAAGAAGGTGACAGTGGTCAGTATATATTTTGGATCATAGGTAGAGTGTGACGGTGTTGGGGACCTTTGAAACAGCAGTTTTGGAGCTTTTACAATAAGATGACATACAGTGGCTACATAAAGTATTCACACCCCTTCATGCTTTTCACACTACTGTTCTGGAGATGAATTTTAAATTGATAGAATTACTATTTTGCTAATTTGCCAATAATTCAATCTACGCTATAGTTTATAATGATAACATAAAAAGAAGGATTTTAGAAATGTATGGAAATGTACCATTTCGCATCAAGCCAACTCTCCTGACCTGAACCCCAGATAATATATGGAGTATTGTCAAGTAGAAGATGAGACACACCAGACCTAATGACACAGACACTCATAACACCTCAGCAGTGCCACAGGCTGGTAGCATCCATGCCATGCTGCACATATGCAATAATTAATTCAAAATAAGAACCCATACAATGTTTTGAGTGAATGAATCAAACCACTTATCAAAAGTGAGACATTTCTGTATTATAAATTCTATTTTTGATTGGCATTATGGAATATTCTAATATTTTGAGATGCTGGATATTTGATTTTCATGAGCTGCAAGCTGGAATCCTGGAAAGTTAAACAAAAAAATGCCTCAAATATATCACTTTGTCTTCTACATCTCGAATGTATGGAACTTCCACTTCTGTGCACACATCTGACCAATAAGCCACAGGCTGACCGCCTCCCAGGACCATTACGCATGATGGATAAAGACCAACAGACTCTAGTGGGCCAAGTGAATAGGGTGGTGTATGCTGCAAACATCTTCATTCAAACATGCCAAACGTAGTTAAGGGCTTGCTTGTATTGCCTTTATTGCTTGTTTGCTGTCTGCCTATTTGTAGCTTGATCTGGAACCTTGTAAGCTGGCCTGAAGAAGGAGAACATTGGAAGCATTGGGCTTATCATAACCATAGTTTTGTGCCTGGCTGGAGAATGAGTCTATTAAATCCACTTCATGTCAGTTACTTAAGGCCTGCCAGCTCAGGAGGCAAAAACCTGCTGGGCTAGCAGATGTTGAGGAAATGATATGTTAGCTTTATTTTTAATGGAGTCACTGTGTCATTTGAGCCTCACAGCATGGGAGAAGCATCATAGCTTTTGACCAGATGTGAGAGGAATGAGGGGTGACGGTCAAAGAAGGTTCCGTTTCTGTTTGGTGGCCTGGCAGCATGGTACAGCTTGGTACTTGATCATTGTGAATCCTGCCCATGACTGCTCAAATTCCTAGAACTCAATGCAGGTATCTGTTTCTGGAGTTGTGGGCTGATATGAACACGTACAACTCTATATTCTTCTTCTGATCTTTTGGGATCTGTCAATGCCAATGTGGATTTTTTTTTCATTTTAAAGCGCACTGATGTCAGACTCCTGCCTTGTTTTCCATCGACTTGCTTATATGCTGCCTTTGATACAAGCTTAAAATAGAGTTGCCTCTAACTAATAACTGTTAAAAAGAAAGAAAAAATAAAAGAAATGGTCATATGGCAACAGTCACAGGCGGAGTGCAAAATATATTTAAAGAAATGCACACCTCAACTTACAAACTATATTAGGCAGTCCGAGAAGGGACCAGTTATGGGGGAAAGTGGCAGCATCTAGTTTAATTGTCTAATGCTGGGCTTACACTAGAGGACTTTTAAAAGACTTTGAAAAGACTGAAGACTGAAACCAGGGCTGCCAAGTTTCACCAAAAGTTTGGAGTGAGATTTTTTGGCCGAGGGACCCAAATCCGTGTCCTCTCTCCCACCCAATAATTTTTGCTAGTGTCCTGCAAGTTTATATATTGTTCATAATAAATCAGAAATAAAGACAATTGGAAAACGTGATAAAACATCAAAAATCTTATTAAAATAAACTAATTCATGAATTGCAAAGTCGTAGGACAGGTTTTAATTAAACATTGGGTGTGGACACATTATAAGTGGGGGTCTGGGGGTCACTCCCCAGAAAATTTTGACCATTAAACACTTAATTTCCTAGCCTGGCTCCGCCCGCCTACCTACTTCCGCCCAAATTTCATTTTCCCTTCAGTAGTCAGTCTGGTGGTGGGGCGTATTAGTGAGATTTTTCCGAACAGATTTCTGAGTATCCAATCAGCGAACAGAGGAAGTGGCTGAGAACGATGAGGGTCGAAGTCGCGCTCCAGTTTCAGTTGAATGCTGCGTTCCCTTACGCTCGGAACTCAGAAACTTCCGACTTGTTAATTCCGAGTTCCGACCTGTCTGTGTTCCAGTGCATCTGCTCGGGAAAGTATGGACGCCTACAACCTTTCTCATCCAAATAACTAAACGTTAGGCTCTAGCAAGTTACCGTTGCCAGGTACCGGTAGATCCATAGACTACAATATGTAGTGAAGTCGGAAATTTCCGAGTTCCCTGAACAGCCGGCTCATGACCAAACGTTATGCGATTGGTTGGATAATCCAGAGTGGCACTGCGCAGATCCAATAGTTTTAAACTTCAACAGACACCCGCCTCCAAGTGAGTGAACGTTTGCCAATTACAGCACTTCCAGACCTTCTGTACAAATTAAATGAAGTACGATGGTCTGGTAGCGCCAGGCTATTAATTTCCTGCATTCTGGTGAATTTTTATGAAGCAATGTGTGCCTTTTCTGCATTCATTTTTATGTAAAGTAAAAGAGAACATTCACGGTTTTGCTGACACAAATGTTATTGAATAGCATTCAATTCATGTGTAGTGCTTTCAAATATCTCCTGTAGCCTATTGTTAAAACATTTGGTTAAACTGTAATAAAGGTACTTATTCTATATCATGTCTACTATTGAGTATGGTATTTTACTAGCAGCATTAGGCTTTATTAAAAGAAAAAAAAATTAGGGAACAGTTGAACACCAATGCAAACTACTAGGCTAAAATAAAACATCTGGGTTACTTGGTCCCTCCTCTTAGGCTACCTTGATTTGTGTTATGAAAAGTGCTATAAATGTGCAATACATTAATGTTGACAACATTTTAGAACAAAAATGTGTTGGTGTGTCAACCAGCCCAATAACATAATGCAAAACAAGCTTGAATATATCAAGTGAAGTGACTGATTTGAATTAAGGTGTTCTTACCTCTTTGTTCATTTAATACCGGCGTCCTTGTTGTCATTAATTTTCCATATAATTTGAACAAAGGGCGGGACTGGGAGGCGGCGGGCTTTTATTAGTTTTGTAGTGTAACGCAGGGGGGCGTGGCCGTGGTGGTTTGCCAAGGGGCTGCTGCGGCTATGGGCTGCACACGGCCATGGACCTATAAAGAAACCGCGCGTGCAGAAAGCATGGCCGAAAGAGGATGTCACGGAACTCAGTCCGTTTAGCTTTTCAAAATAAGACTTTCAAAGTAAAAGTACCGAAAAAATATATACAGTCATATGAAAAAGTTTGGGAACCCCTCTCAGCCGGCATTATAATTGACTCTGCTTTCACAAAAAAAAATATAAAAGTGGTATGTCTTTAATTTACTAGGAACACCTAAGTACTGGGATGTTTTCCAAACAAAGATTTTTTGAAAAGCAGTATTTGGTTGTATGAAATAAAATAAAATGTGAAAAACTGGCTGTGCAAAAATATAGGAACCCTTGTGGTTTTGTTGATTTTAATGCCTATAACAGCATGTAAAACTGATGACTTTAAACACAAAGTTGGTTGGATTATGTTGTTAAGCCTTGAACCTCATAGAAATGTCTGTTTAATCATGAGAAAATGTATTTTAGGTGCCTAAATGCAAGTAGCACTTCTCTTTGACTCTCTGCTGAAGTGAGACAGAATGGGATCATCAAAACAGCTCCCAAAAGATCTGAAAAACAAAGATTGTTCATTGTCATGGTTTAGGGGAAGGCTACAAGAAGCTTTCCCAAAGGTTTCAATTGTCAATTTCGACTGTAGGGAACGTTGTCAGGGAATGGAAGGACACAGGCATAGTGGCAGTTAAACCCAGGCATGGCAGACCAAGAAAAAAACAGGAGCGGCATAGGTGGAGGATTGTGAGAATGGTTGCACACAACCCACAGATCACCTCCAAAGACCTGCAAGAACATCTGGCTGCAGATTGTGTATCTGTACATCGTTCAACAATTCAGCGCAATTTGCACCAAAACATCTGCTTTTTATAAAGACCAAATAACTTAATTTTTGTCTCATCAGTCCAAAGCAATTTCTTCCAATATGAAGCTGGCTTGTCTAAATGAGCTTTTGCATACTCCATGCAACTGTATCTGTGGCGTGGGCGCAGAAAGGGCTTCCTTCTCATCACCCGGCCATACAGATGTTTTGGTGCAAATTGCACTGAATTGTAGAACCATGTACAGATACACAATCTGCAGCCAGATGTTCTTGCAGGTCTTTGGAGGTGATCTTTGGGTTGTGTGCAACCATTCTCACAATCCGCCGCATATGCCGCTCTTGTACTTTTCTTGGTCTGCTAGACCTGGGTTTAACTGCAACTGTGCCTGTGTCCTTCCATTCCCAGACAACGTTCCTTACAGTAGAAATTGACAATTGAAACCTTTGGGAAAGCTTCTTGTAGCCTTCCCCTAAACCATGACAATGAATAATCTTTGTTTTTAAGATATTTTGGGAGCTGTTTTGATGATCGCATTCTGTCTCACTTCTGCAGAGAGTCAAAGAGAAGTGGAACTTGCATTTAGGCACCTAAAATACCTTTTATCATGATTAAACAGACCTTTATATGAGGTTCAAGGCTTAACAACATAATCCAACCAATTTTGTGTTTAAAGTCCTCAGTTTTACATGCTGTTACATGCATTAAAATCAGCAAGACCACAAGGGTTCCCATATTTTTGCACAGCCAGTTTTTCACATTTTATTTAATTTCATAAAAATAAATACTGCTTTTCAAAAAATCTTTGTTTTGAAAACATCCCAGTACTTAGCTGTTCCTGGTAAATGAAAGACATACCACTTTCATCTTTTTTTGTGTGAAAGCAGAGTCAATTATAATGCCGGCTGAGAGGGGTTCCCAAACTTTTTCATATGACTGTATATTACGGGGATTCATTTCTCTGCGTGAGAAATTGGAGGTGTGGCGTGTGAGCGTGTGAACTGGTTGATATGCGTGTGTCTCACGGCCAAAGCGTGAGACTTGGCCGCTTTGCTGAAACCCTCTTACATCTGAAGACAATCAACTCACACCTGAAGAAGTCATTAGTTTTCACAGTTGTCACAGAGTGAGATTTTGAAAAGACAGGGGTCTCATATTGCAAGACTACAACTAGATTCCTTTTGAGATCAATATTATTTCCGCAAACACGATTGTGATTATTAAATTTAAAAAAAATGTATTCAATAATCCGAGCGGGGGACTCGCTTTAGTTATTTGACCATCTTTATTTGCTGATCTTGTCCCGCAATAACTTTAACTCCTAACCCTAAATTTGACGGTACAGTGTTAAAGTTGCGCGGCTGTCAGCCTGGTTCTCCAGCCGAGCCTGCTAGGAAAAAGTGTCCAAAATAAGTGCCTCACAGGCGGACACAGGTCGCGACTAATGCCGCTCCTCCTGCGTCGTGCTTGGTGCATGCGAGTGTGACAGTGTTTACGTAATTTCGCTTGAGCCAACCCCCTAAGACTAACGATAATATCAAACCTGTTTGATAATGTCGGAACGTCAAGACGGGAAGAAGACTGGCTGAAATCGGGTCGGATGACCAGTTTACACCAAACGACTGAGATTACGGGCGCGAGCCACAACTCCAGCAAGACTTCTGTGATTTCAGTCCGACATTGGAAGATTGTCTGCGACTGTCAAATCGCATGAAAAGTCGTGTAGTGTAAGCCCAGCATAAGTTCATTTTGAAACTCACTGGAGAACACAATTACCAGTGGTTTGCACACAAACAGGACTTTATCCGGTAACACTTTATTTGAAGGCGTATACATAACGCTGTCATAAGACTGTCATTACACTGTCATGACACCTGTCATGAACATTATGAATGGTTATGACTGTTGTCATAAAGTGTCATTCGGTAAATTATGTCACGTTTAATGCCACATTGACATTGTATGAGATGTCTTTTTTATGACAACCTGACATAAGCTAAGACAAAATAACTTGTCGATGTCTTTGTAATGACAACCTGACATAAGCTGAGACAAAATAACTTGTCCGTGTCTTTGTAATGACAACCTGACATTAATGAAGACAAAATATATTGGTCATGTCGACTTGACATTAACCAATAACATGACCTGTCATAAACATGCAATAGTAGGCTTAATAATCAAATGTAAAGAAACTATTTTGATTTATGTTGTAAGATTACATTAAACTGTCATATGTGGAAGGTTTTGATATTGACTGTCATGATACCTTCATTATACTGTCAGGAATGTTTCTGTTGGCCTGAAGTAAAGTGAAACAATTTGGACAATTCGTTAACATGTCATGAAGTGTTATTACACTGTCTAATGCCTTTATAACAGGCTCATGAATGATTCTGTTGGCCTAAAGTAAAGTGAAACAATTTGGACAGCTCATTAACATGTCATGAAGCGTTATTACACTGTCTAATTTTGACATTGACATATGACAGTTTAATGTAATCTTACAACATAAATCAAAATAGTTTCTTTACATTTGATTATTAAGCCTACTATTGCATGTTTATGACAGGTCATGTTATTGGTTAATGTCAAGTCGACATAACCAATATATTTTGTCTTCATTAATGTCAGGTTGTCATTACAAAGACACGGTATTCTGCTCTCGCTCTCGGTTAGTTTAGCTTAGCAGATAGCTAACAAGAAGTTCAGGTTCCTTGAAATAAAGTCCAGGATACAGATAGAGTGTAGGCCTTTGTGATAAGGTTCCATTTACTTCAGATGATTTTTGTAAAACTGTAAAACATACAAAAAAGGACTTTACAATATATTCATATTCAACACTACTAGCATAAACAAATGAGCAGCCATGAACAAGGCTTTTAGGTCCCGCTAGCTTCAATGCTAACTTACAATGTATTCTTAATGTAAAATGCTGCCGCGATTAGCATCGCCAAATTTAAGTTAAAACTGAACACTCAGAAATTAAACAAACATAGTTGCTATGCCACACAAGTGATTTAGAAGCTTTAAACATAAATACTCACAGACTGAGACTTTCTCAGGACAACAAAGGAGAGAATTAACTGTATGCTGAGCTCTCTTGCTGGTTGCATCAAAACTAAACTAAGGTAACACAGGAGGGTCAAAAAACACAAAACACACATGCAATGCCTTTTGTAACCACCAGGTGTCTAAAGCAAAAAACTAATTGTGGGGCAGAACACTCCCCGCCTGATATTTTATAATATCATTAAGTCTCTTTACTGAGGAGCAGTACCACTTCTGAAACAGGTCTTGAATACACCTTAGGGGTACCCTGTCGGATGATCTTGACTTCAACCTTCCGAATTCTTCCATCACGGCTGGGAATGGTTTCCACGATAGTTCCCATTGGCCACTCATTCCTTTTAACTTGACTGTCCTTCAGGAGTACAAGATCTCCTGTTTGCAGGTTCGATCTGTCCGATGTCCACTTCTTGCGAGACTGAAGGGTTGCCAAATACTCTTGCCTCCAGCGTCTCCAAAACGTCTCGGCAAGGGCTTGGACCTGTCGCCACTGTTTGGTATACAGATCCTTAAGATCCATGTTCCCTTGTGGAGCAGACACTGTGTCAATCTTCTGAGTGAGCAGCATGGCAGGTGTGAAGGCAGCTGGCATATCAGGGTCAGAAGAGACAGGAACTAGAGGTCTTGCATTCATAATTGCCATGACTTCTGCCATAAGTGTCACAAGGACCTCATGGGTGAGGCGACAGTTTTCCTTCAGCAACATGGCATCCAAAATGCGACGAGCCACACCGATCATCCTCTCCCACACCCCACCCATGTGCGAGGAATGTGGAGGGTTGAACGACCAGGTGCATCCTTTGTTTTGCAGATGAGCTTTCAACTCAGGATCTTCTGCGTTTATCAGCAGTTCTTTGCACGCTCCAATGAAGTTAGTGCCTCTATCAGAGCGCAATAGTCTCATAGGTCCTCTGATAGCAGTGAATCTTCTCAGGGCGTTAATGAAACTGGATGTTGACATACTCTCTATAACCTCAATATGCACCGCTCGTGTACACAGACAGGTGAACAAGACTGCCCAGCGTTTGTTTTCCGCTTGGCCACCTCTGGTCCGGCGTGTTGTGATAGTCCAAGGTCCGAAAACATCGAGTCCAACGTGAGTGAACGGAGGATCCAGAGTAAGTCTTTCCACAGGTAAGTCGGACATTTTTTGCTCTTCTAACTTCCCTCTTAGTCTTTTGCAGGTCACACACTTCTGTAGTACACTCGACACCAACCCCTTGCTACCTTGAATCCAGAGTCCAGCTGAACGAACTGCACCTTCTGTTAAGTGTCGACCTTGGTGAGCAACCTGTTCGTGGTAGTGTCTTACCAGCAAAGTGGAAACATGATGGTTCTTGGGGAGAATGACAGGATGCTTTTCTTCCCAGGACATGTCTGCTAACGATAGACGTCCTCCGACTCTCAGCAAACCATTATCATCAAGAATGGGATCTAAAGTCTTGAGTGGACTGCTTCTTGAGACTTCTTCCGCCTTAGCCAGGTTTTTCATTTCTTCTTTGAAGGAGTCGTGTTGTGCACTTTTTAGGATGACGAGTCTTGCTTGAAGAAGTTCATCTTTTTTCTGACTACAGTCGGATGTTCCGGAGAAAGCTCTGGCCTTTTGGATGAGCCTGGCTGTTGCACGGGTAAGTGATTTCCAATTGGAGAATCTTTCAAACCGATGAGATCCAAGAAGTTCATCACTAACTTTTGTAGCGTAGGTTGTAACATCAGGGCGAACTTCTACATCGGTTTCTGGATGTTGAAGGTCATACGTCTCTGGCTGTTCAAACTGTTTTTCATCAGGTTTGGTAAGAAAAGCTGGACCTGAAAACCAGTTGGAATCTTTGAGAAGGTTGGCTGGAACTGACCTTGACCCATGATCTGCTGGATTATGTTTGGTATTGATGTAGTTCCACTGATCTGGCCGAGAAGATTTCCTGATTCTTGTCACTCTGTTTGCCACGTAGACATAGAAGTTCCTGGACGTGTTGTAGATGTAACCCAGAACTATCTTGCTGTCTGTGTAGAACTTGACTGCGTGAATCTCTACATCAATTTCTTCCATTATCAGGTCTGCCATTTCCGTTGCAAGAACAGCTGCACATAGTTCCAAACGAGGAACTGTGTGCGCAGGACGTGGCGCCAGCTTAGCTTTCCCCATGATGAAGCCGACGTGGCTCTGTCCTTCTGTGTCGACAACTCGGAGGTAAGCTACAGCTGATATGGCTAGAGTTGATGCGTCGGAGAAGATACAGATTTCTCTGTGGCCAGTGGTGAGCAGAGAAACAGGCACGTAGGTCCGTTGGATCTGAAGCTGTAAAAGCTCTGTTAGGGAGTCTCTCCAAGCGTTCCACTGTATTTCTTTCTCTTTTGGCAATGGAGTGTCCCAGTCATACTCTCCTGTGGATATCTCTCTCCTGAGTGCCTTACCTTGTATCGTGATTGGTGATACAAAACCCAAGGGGTCAAAGAGGCTGTTTACAGTTGAGAGTATGCCCCTTCTAGTGAACGGGTTTTCTTTGTTGGACACAGAGAAGAAGAAGCTGTCTGTTTGTAGGTCCCATCTGAGGCCGAGACTGCGTTGGGGAGGCAGAGGATCAGATTTAAGGTCAAGATCTTTCAGACCTTTAGCATGGTCTTCTGATGGGAATGCGTCCATAACAATGCTGCTGTTAGAGGCAATCTTATGTAGCATGATGCTTGACTCAGCTAACATCTCCCTTGTTCTCTTCAGAACATCAATGGCTTTTTCTGCAGTGGGGAAAGAGGTAAGTCCATCATCCACATAGAAGTTCCTCATGACGAATTTCTCAGCATCTGTCCCATGCTCTTTGCGTCCCTCTTGTGCTGCTCGTCTCAAGCTGTAGATGGCAACAGCTGGTGAAGGGCTGTTACCGAAAACATGTACTGTCATCCGGTACTCGGTCACTGGTTTTGTGAGGTCGTTATCCTCGAACCACAGGAATCTCAGAAAGTCACGGTGGTCCTCACAGACAGTGAAACAATAAAACATCTGTTGGATGTCCGCCGAAACTGCAACCGGCTCTCTGCGGAAGCGGATGAGGACACCGAGAAGAGTGTTATTTAGGTCTGGACCCTTTAAGAGGACGTCGTTTAAAGAGACACCTTCGTGCTTGGCGCTAGAATCGAACACCACCCGTATTTGGTCCGGCTTCTGGGGGTGGTAGACACCAAATGTTGGTAGGTACCAGCACTCTTGATCTTTCTTCAACGGTGGTGCTAGCTCTGCCTGGCCAGACTCAAACGTCTTCTGCATGAAGTCGATGTATTGTTTTTTCATGTCTGGCTTTCTTTCTAAAGTGCGACTCAGAGAAGACAAACGTTTTGCTGCTTGCTCTCTGTTATTTGGGAGATGACGCCTCGGGCTACGGAATGGTAACGGAGCTACCCAGCCGTTTGCATCATTCATGTAGACATTTCTATCCATGATCTCTAGAAATGTTTCATCTTCCATTGACAAGGCTACTTTCTCATCATCTTTGGTCCTTTGGAATACATTGACTCCAAGTTCATCTGTGTTGTCGTCCAGGAGGTTGAATTCTCTGGCGCATTGACTTTCTGTTTTCTTGTCCAATTGCTCTTTGACGTTGATTACACTGGCACATGGACTAAGAAAAGATGTTCGTCCATTTGGTAGAACATTGGTCCTGAAAACATTGATGGTGCTTGGCTTGTGGGCTCCCCCCAGACATACATCTCCAACAATAACCCAGCCAAGGTCGAGTTGTTGAGCATAGGGTGCATTGTCAAGTCCGTTGTGGTGTTTACGCACTTTATGTACACGTAGTATGTCCCTGCCGAGGAGAAGGAGAATGGCTGCTTCGGGATCGACAGGTGGGATTTTATCCACCAGTGCCTTGAGGTGTGGATAATGGCGTGCTATCTCAGGTGAGGGGATCTCAAGACGGTCGTCAGGCATCATATCACACTCAATGATGGTAGGAAGAGGGATTTGCGTGTCACCATCTATTGACTCCACAACAAGATTGCTCGCACGTCGCCCATATGCCTCCACTACCCCTGAACAAGTTTTAAGGGTGTATGGCGCAGCACCTGCTTCAATGCCAAAGGTGTCCAACAGTTCGGACTTGGCCAAGGACCGATTACTCTGTTCATCAAGGACAGCATATGCTTTTATGGCTCTTTCTCTTTGACCTGCAGGGTAAACTCTGACCAAACATATTTTAGCACAGGATCGTGAGCCAAATGAGTCCCCGCAGATTTCTGTGCATTTTGACATCACCTCTGGAGTCTCGTCATGTTGTTGCTCCCCGCCTTGATCTTCAGTAAAAGTGTAGCTCGCTGGATTCCATGGAGCTGGCCCTGGATGAAGTGCAGATGGGTGTCTGTTGCTGTTGCACTCATTGCACAGCACAGCTTTGTCACAGTCTTTGGCAAAGTGACTGGTTGAGGCGCAACACTTAAAACAGATGTGTTTCTCTTTCAGGTAAGCCTTTCTTTCATCCAAGGTTTTGTTGCGGAAGCCACGATATTTTCTTAAAGGATGGGGCTTACTATGTATTGGACACAGTCTATCTGGATCTTCAGCTGTTCTGCTCTGGGCACTTTGCTTGTATTCAGCTCCAGGTGAGACTTCGGTCTTCCTGGTGAACACAGATGGTTTCATAGGCTTCAGAGATTTATCCGTCCTGAGCGACCCAGCCATGGTGAGTTCTGAAAAACTAGGGTCATTTCGTGTCTTGGCTTGGTCTTGGATAAATTTCACAAATACGCTGAAGGGAGGATATTGAACCTTGTAGTTTTCTTTATATCTTGAACCAACTGAGATCCATTTTTCCATGAGATTGTAGGGGAGCTTTTGAGCGATGGGGTTCACTCCGCGAGATGTGTTAAGGTAAGATAGCCCAGGTAAGAAACCGTCTTTCAATGCTGAATCCAGCTCTTGCAATAGGTCTCCTAGCTCCCGCAGCTTCTGGTTGTCCTTGTTTGTGATATTTGGAAATTCTTCTACTTTCTTCAACAGAGCGTTCTCTATCATTTCAGCTGAGCCGTAGCTTTCCTCCAATCTCCGCCACACCATCTGAAGCCCCAAGCTGACATCATGGATATGGACTGAACGGATGCGTTTGGCCTGCTCTGCAGACTGTGGCCCGAGCCATTTGGTCAGTAGATCTATCTCCTCTCGTGCGGAAAGGTTCAGGTCAATAGTGGAGTTGATAAAAGAAGCTTTCCAGGCCCAGTAGTTCTCTGGCCTGTCGTCGAACTTGAGGAGTCCAGAGCTAACCACTTCTTTCCGTATAAGGTATTTGGCTAAGTCTGTCATGCCTGACTGATCACGTGGAGGCGCTGCAGCGTGCATGTAGTTAGTTTTACCTTCAGTGGGTGTGAAGTGAGTCTGGAGAGGACTGCGTTCTTCTTTAGGGAACTTTGGAGGACTGAAATCGCTTTGCTGTGCATAGGCTGTACTCACATGCTGGCGTTGTGCTGGTAATTCTTGGAATGAAGCGTAGGTGGCTTGGTCCAGTGTGTGAAAACCACAATTATCTGTATCACCTTTGTCCATTTTTGGCTGGCGCTCTGGTGTAGAGATGGGTTTCCGATCCACAAGTTGGGGCTGTTGTTGACCGTGGTCCCGAGAATGTTGTTGCACGTATTCACCAGTGCGTTGAGATGAGGGATAAGGAGCCATATTTGTGACATTCTGTCTGAGTGGTTCTTCGTCCTCATAAGCTGCCTCTAGAACATTAGCCTCAGTGTTAGCTGCTTCAGCAGCACCCTGCATTTTTAGTGCGTTCAGGTTAGCCTTTAACTCAGCTGCCCTACGTTTCTGTTCGGCTTCGATCTCTGCTTTTTTCTTAAATTCTTCAGCTTCTAATCTTGCCTGCTGGATAAGCATGTCTGCTTCTTTTTGAGCGTATGAAGCCTTGACTCGAGCAGCTTCAGCTCTAGCTCGTGCTCTGGCTGCGGAAGAGCTGTTTGTTGAAGCACGGCTAGAATGTGTTGAAGCACGGCTAGAATGTCTTGCACATGATGAGTGCTGAGACTGCCCATCTTGTGTGTCTGTTAGAGGATTTTCTTCTATTTGATCCTCCATGATAGATTATTGAATCTATGCTGAGCTGTATATTATGCAGTGTTTATGTCTCACTTTAATTGAAGACTGAAAGTTGAGTCTTTTTACTATTCTGCTCTCGCTCTCGGTTAGTTTAGCTTAGCAGATAGCTAACAAGAAGTTCAGGTTCCTTGAAATAAAGTCCAGGATACAGATAGAGTGTAGGCCTTTGTGATAAGGTTCCATTTACTTCAGATGATTTTTGTAAAACTGTAAAACATACAAAAAAGGACTTTACAATATATTCATATTCAACACTACTAGCATAAACAAATGAGCAGCCATGAACAAGGCTTTTAGGTCCCGCTAGCTTCAATGCTAACTTACAATGTATTCTTAATGTAAAATGCTGCCGCGATTAGCATCGCCAAATTTAAGTTAAAACTGAACACTCAGAAATTAAACAAACATAGTTGCTATGCCACACAAGTGATTTAGAAGCTTTAAACATAAATACTCACAGACTGAGACTTTCTCAGGACAACAAAGGAGAGAATTAACTGTATGCTGAGCTCTCTTGCTGGTTGCATCAAAACTAAACTAAGGTAACACAGGAGGGTCAAAAAACACAAAACACACATGCAATGCCTTTTGTAACCACCAGGTGTCTAAAGCAAAAAACTAATTGTGGGGCAGAACACACGGACAAGTTATTTTGTCTCAGCTTATGTCAGGTTGTCATTACAAAGACACGGACAAGTTATTTTGTCTCAGCTTATGTCAGGTTGTCATTACAAAGACATCGACAAGTTATAATTTATCTGCTGGATGGTCTGTGTGTCTGGTTGTCATAAAAAAGACATCTCATACAATGTCAATGTGGCAAAAAAAATGGTAAATGGACTTATATAGCGCTTTATCTCCGTTTATCACAGACCCAAATCGCTTTACATTGTTTTGTACACATTCACCCAGTCACACACACATTCATACACCGATAGCAGCAGCTACCACGCAGGGTAGGCTTAGCACTAGGGTGCTAAGCTAACTAAGCTAACTATCGGGAGCAATTCGGGGTTCAGTGTCTTGCCCAGGGACACTTCGACATGTGGCGGGGAGACGGGGGATCGAACCTCCGACCCTGCACACCAGAGGCAAACTCCCTACCCACTTCGCCACTGCCGCCCCATGGCATTAAACGTGACATAATTTACCGAATGACACTTTATGACAACAGTCATAACCATTCATAATGTTCATGACAGGTGTCATGACAGTCTTATGACAGTGTTATGTATACGCCTTCAAATAAGTGTTACCCTTTATCCTCACCAATGCTAATGTGTCAATGTCTCATGTGTGTAATATTTGTGTAAGTGCTTATTCAGCACTAGATCGTAATGAGACAAGAGCTCTAGTATGCCTGAGAAATGCTCTCTGCGAGAGAGCTCTATTTCTTTCAGTTTTTGTTTGTATCTGCTCCTGCAACTGACATTCAATGTCATACACACAATACGCCCAACATCCCATTTTATATTGATGATATCCCGTCATGGATATTTCATATATACAACACCATGCAATGTCGGTTTTTGTTCATGGGAGAAAGGCACACATGGGATCCAATATAGCGCATTATTGCTTTGCTATGAATGACCCAGTCTGGCTTCACCTTCTCCTTTCCATTGGCTGCCTTAGTATAGTGCACATATTCTGGGAATGGATTTCCCTCTGAAACCTATGGCATTTCTGTTTCTTCATCTCCTGTGGCCAATTTTCTAAGTATAGTCTCCCTGTTTGTGTCAGTTTGTTTGGCCGGCCACACACATGGGTCCTTAGATGGACGACTGACTGACTCTGAAACCACCACAGTAAACAACCATATTTCAGACTGAATCCAAGCCATGGAGACATACCTTAGCCACATGATATGATTAAATGTCTGCTAAAAGAGGAGGGGAATGTAAACACTTAACTTCATCTGAATATCTCAAGTAACCAAAAGTATTAGGGGTGAAAACCTATTTCAATATCGACTAATTAACAGGTTCATTTGCACCCCTAATGTATTATTAAACATATTTAATCTATATTTTTATGATATTCTTAATATCTTTAGTGGGCTACCATCTCATTTCCCCCCTTTTGTCATAAGCTTGTAGCTTACCTGAAGGAGAGTGGCCAATACAAATCCATTTATACTTCTGTTGTCTGCATCACCCTATCCTGCTGTGTGCAGCCAACACTGGAGTGGTGTGCAAAGCTGACTGGCTGTCTGTGTACCGAATTCCTATAACTACTGAAATGGTGCAACTTCACAAAACATACAGCATCAACTTCCCCATTCACAACCACTGTCATATCCTGGATCTTGTCTGCTCAACGTGTCTTACTGTACATCAACCCTCAGCTATTTCAGACTCTCTTGCCAGTAAACCTCCCCCACTCTTTTACAGTCAACAATCAATCAAAACTCCTCTTTTCTCTTTCCAAACAAAGATTAACATCATTCACAGCATCCTGACCTCCTGCTATGCTCACTCCACCTCCCCAGCTGTCCTAAATGGCACTGCCCAACTGAATCTCAACCATCCAGGGATATCATCAACTCCTCCTTCCACTCTGGCTTAGGTCCCCAAATAGTCAAAGTGGCTTCTGTCAACCCCATATTAAAAAAGTAGAAATTGGACACAACCCTGATATCATGTGCAATTCAGGCCCATTTATGGTTTCCCCTTTCCATCAGAAATACTGGATCATGCCATCTCCTCCAAAAATCAAAGACCACCCAAACTCCGACGACGTGGTTTTTTCAGTTTCACAGTATTGAGACCTACCTCCTCAAAGTCACCAAAATACATCTTCCTTTCTTCTGACTATGGTCCTCTCAAAATCCTCCACCTACTCAACCTCACTCCAGCCTTCAACACTCTTAACCTTTTTATGCATGTTATACCAGCCGTTTATTGAAAATCTTCATTTTCTAATTTATCTGCTGGAGGGTCTGTGTGTGGGAAGACAGGAATAGCCTGAACAGTGTTGTGAAGCTCCACAACAACCGTATAGCAGAGAGACTTATGGTCCCTTTGGGAGAAGTGTGTGGGCCAAAACGCAAAAAGAATTATTGACCAACATGACCGCATCCTGTCTACAGAATTCACATTAATGTCCTCAGGCCCTTTGTTACTCCACTCAGGAAAACAAACCGCTATTCAAAGCCTTTTTATTCCGTCTGCTATCAGGCTTCTAAACCTTGACAGCTTTCTCTGGAAATTAACATTTTACCTACTAATCTGAGTTTTTATTACTTGTGTATCAGTTTGTCTTGAAGATTATTTATTTATTTCATCATTGTTCTTAAACTTGAACTGTATACTCCTTGCGTGGTCCCTGACTTACTCCTGTCACTGTCTGCTGTCTTTATGTAAATGTTTGTGTGGTCTGTGGACTGTTGAATTGCCCTTTAGGATAAATATAGTTTTTGGGAATATTGAACCTGCCTTGCATCCTCCCTCAACATAACCAGTACTGCCCACTCCTGTCTATAGTCATACAACATAACAATTCATCATCATACAAAACTGCACCTCCTCCTCCACTCCTCTGTCCCAAGGCTTTGCTAAGGTTGTGGTGCTTGGTCTCCTGTTAGTCCTGTGCATGCTGCCATGGTAATATCACACATCCCCATGGCCTCCACTTTCACTGTTATGCTGAGGACATCCAGCTCTACATCTCATCTAAATCCATCACCCCTATAATGAAATGTATACTTACCAACTGCCTCAGTGAAAGTCAATCATGGAGGCAAGCTAACTTCCTCCATCTTAACTGTGATATATATCAGACATGATTGTTATTGGTCCCCAATCCCTCGCCAACTCTCCTCGCAATTTCTGCTTCAATCTTGACAACTCCCTCTTGCCTTCCTAACACATCGGTAACATCAGACAACATATCTGTTGGAATTCCGCACTGCACTTTTATCAAAAACTTCGACCATACCATGCTAGGTCTCCACCGCACTATATCGTATCAGTATACATGGGCTATGTACAAGAACATACAAGGCAAACGGTCCTACACTAACACTTACAAAAGGAAGAAGAGAGGGAGTTGTCCTTGCAAGTGCACACTTTGTGCTATATTTGCTTGTATACAAAGCGCTTTACAAACGAAGTCTGACTGACTGACTGACTGACTGACTGACTGACTGACTGACTTATGTCACTGAAGTGGAAGTGTGCGCTCTTGTTTTTATTCCCAACACTACTACTTAACAAACAGAGGTGCCACCTAGTGGTACTGTTATCAATAACACTGTGTTACGATATACAGTACATGTGCATTCTTGTAAATCTAATGGTTAAGTGTGCATGCTATTATTCCACCTGCTGGACAATTCATTCATTACTAACCGACTAGTATTTTATTTGGCGACTAGTGAGAGGCAGAGGGTGTTTGAACATTTAACCGACAAGTCATTTGCGTCCCTAGAGGGCACTGGACAGTATTGATGTAATATGATCGCCTGTGCAATATAATACAGTTAGAAAACAATGGAATAACAGAGATGAATGATAATTGTGTTTGTGCAGTGAAAATGAGCCATATACTGCATTAATGCGGGTCTTTGTGAAGGGAAAAGTCAATGGGAGGTCCACTGAGTAGCTGTCAGCTGTCCAGCAGTCTGATAGGCTGACTGACCTGAAACCTGTATGAACAGTATGTGACTGGACTTTTTGATCCCATATCTTCCTCCCCCCTATGCCCACTCTACATGTTAATGGCTGACGGCATACTTCCAACATGACAAATTGTCTCAGATGATCTGAGAATGAAGGGCTTACTCCAACCTTTCTGAGTTGCCTGAAATAGAATGGGTGCCATTATGCCTTCTCTCTACAGTCCCACTGAGCCTTGCCTGTGACACAACGTTTAGAACCCAGCATGTTTCATCATGTTCTTTAATAATGTTACTTTACTGTTTTGTGCTGGTTGAATACAGTAAATAGTGATTCGGCAGAGCAGTACATTTTCTACATGTAAAAGTAGGAATGTGGAAATTTAAATACTTGATTTTACTGTAGTTTAATTGATTAATTCATATCATTACAACAAAAGCCTTTTATATATATTTACTTTATTGTAGGATTATATACAGTCATATGAAAAAGTTTGGGAACCCCTCTCAGCCGGCATTATAATTGACTCTGCTTTCACAAAAAAAATATAAAAGTGGTATGTCTTTAATTTACCAGGAACAGTTAAGTACTGGGATGTTTTCCAAACAAAGATTTTTTGAAAAGCAGTATTTGGTTGTATGAAATAAAATAAAATGTGAAAAACTGGCTGTGCAAAAATATGGGTACCCTTGTGGTTTTGTTGATTTTAATGCCTGTAACAGCATGTAAAACTGATGACTTTAAACACAAAGTTGGTTGGATTATGTTTTTAAGCCTTGAACCTCATATAATTGTCTGTTTAATCATGAGAAAATGTATTTTAGGTGCCTAAATGCAAGTTGCACTTCTCTTTGACTCTCTGCTGAAGTGAGACAGAATGGGATCATCAAAACAGCTCCCAAAAGATCTGAAAAACAAAGATTGTTCATTGTCATGGTTTAGGGGAAGGCTACAAGAAGCTTTCCCAAAGGTTTCAATTGTCAATTTCGACTGTAGGGAACGTTGTCAGGAAATGGAAGGACACAGGCATAGTGGCAGTTAAACCCAGGCATGGCAGACCAAGAAAAAAACAGGAGCGGCATAGGTGGAGGATTGTGAGAATGGTTGCACACAACCCACAGATCACCTCCAAAGACCTGCAAGAACATCTGGCTGCAGATGGTGCATCTGTACATCGTTCAACAATTCAGCGCAATTTGCACCAAAACATCTGCTTTTTATAAAGACCAAATAACTTAATTTTTGTCTCATCAGTCCAAAGCATTTTCTTCCAATATGAAGCTGGCTTGTCTAAATGAGCTTTTGCATACTCCATGCAACTGTATCTGTGGCGTGGGCGCAGAAAGGGCTTCCTTCTCATCACTCGGCCATACAGATGTTTTGGTGCAAATTGCACTGAATTGTAGAACCATGTACAGATACACCATCTGCAGCCAGATGTTCTTGCAGGTCTTTGGAGGTGATCTGTGGGTTGTGTGCAACCATTCTCACAATCCGCCGCATATGCCGCTCTTGTACTTTTCTTGGTCTGCTACACCTGGGTTTAACTGCAACTGTGCCTGTGTCCTTCCATTCCCTGACAACGTTCCTTACAGTAGAAATTGACAATTGAAACCTTTGGGAAAGCTTCTTGTAGCCTTCCCCTAAACCATGACAATGAATAATCTTTGTTTTTAAGATCTTTTGGGAGCTGTTTTGATGATCCCATTCTGTCTCACTTCAGCAGAGAGTCAAAGAGAAGTGCAACTTGCATTTAGGCACCTAAAATAAATTTTCTCATGATTAAACAGACAATTATATGAGGTTCAAGGCTTAACAACATAATCCAACCAACTTTGTGTTTAAAATCATCAGTTTTACATGCTGTTAAAGGCATTAAAATCAACAAAACCACAAGGGTACCCATATTTTTGCACAGCCAGTTTTTCACATTTTATTTTATTTCATACAACCAAATACTGCTTTTCAAAAAATCTTTGTTTGGAAAACATCCCAGTACTTAGCTGTTCCTGGTAAATTAAAGACATACCACTTTTATATTTTTTTTGTGAAAGCAGAGTCAATTATAATGCCGGCTGAGAGGGGTTCCCAAACTTTTTCATATGATTGTATTACTCTGGGAGTTATTTTTACATTTACAACATCCTACAATTTTTTTTTTAATGTAAACAATATAAAAAATAAACAGAAAACAAAACACAATAATGATAAATAATATATAAATATATGTACATCCACATACTTATGCATAGGCCTACATACAATACATATACATCAGTACACATATACTCAACAAAAGACACACAAGTTAAATCATTGAATATATTCAACAGGAAATCATTATCATCATAATTATGATATAGCAGAAACAATGTTTGATTGAAAAAAGGGTTAAGAGGAAATTTGAGTGTGGGCCTTTAAATCAAGAAACACAATTATTTAAAGCAGCTACAAGTAACATTTAAATATCTTTTAAACAGCCTCATGTTTCCTCTGATAATCATAAATTACCTTTAACAGCAAACGAGACCATCAGTGCAAAGAAATACGTTTTTATATAGTTTGTATTACTGCGTTTGGTCTGGTCGCACACCCAGTATGGTCATACTCGTATTGGTCGCAGATTTCAGTGTAGCGCAGCAACGCGATTTGAGAAGCCTATCCCTCCAGGTGAGGGAAGGGGAGCGGGAGCCTTGTTTGAGACAGTTATTTGTCGTCATAATGACTGATAACGGGGCTGAACCATCAAAGAAAAAAAAAGAAAATGCAATGAAGAAAAGCTAAAAGGGAGAGTGATATAGGCTACGGGCGAGACAAGGGTGTTGCCAAGCAACGTATACACAATTTCACGGGAGCGAACTAGACTGCAGTGTTTACTCCTAAATGAATGAGCGGTAGGCTACTAACACAAAGTTTGCTTTGCGTCACCATCATCAGATTACCATTATTCATCTGAAATAGTCATTATTTACAACAATATAAACACATTACCTCATCGTGATCCATACTAACTGCCGTCTCTCGTTCATTCGCTTTCTGTGAGGACACGTAATCTTTCAGCTCCATGAGAGAGAGTAGTTAGGTGACACTGCTGCATCAACTCATTGCAATCAGGTGTGTGTGGCACTGACTGGCATTAGTTGATGCAGAGTCAATAACCACTCTCACGGAGCCGAAAAGAGTCTGTGCACTTTCAACACACGGACATGCACTATATTGCGCCCTACTCATTTGACACTCGCACGCCCGGCTCGAGCTAAAAAAACAGCTTTACGACAGTGGCCGTCATAAAAATACTACTGCTTTTGTCCAAAGGGGCCGCCAACGGACAAAGTTACTCGTAGTGGCTTTAAGGTCAAAATAACTTGTTTCCAAGACGAGGATTTTTTATATTAGTCTTACACCATTATAATGGTTGATTTGAACCTTTAACCCTTTAGGCGCCACAGTCGCAAAATTGCGACAAGACGGTTTACTGAATCAAACAGCTGTTTTCTCTAAATAGAGATAATGTTATATTTTGTTCAAACTCCCCTCCACTAGTTGGCAGACATCCCATACCTAGACCTTAACTCAGAAAAACGTCATCCTTCAATGCAAAATATTTGCGGAAATCCGGAAATCCCATCCAAAAAAAAAAAAAAAAAACTCCCATCAAAACTTTTTTTGTCATATCCTCCTAGCGATTTTTTCTGGTTTTATTGAAAACTTTTGTGGTGTTTGGAGACTCTGACGTGAAAGCACGTTTCTCTCTGCAGTTACTGTGCTCATTGCTCAACGAGCAGCGGGTGCTGCCGCGAGCCCCTCCCCGACCAAAAGCACTGACAGGCGGTCAGTCTCGGAGCAGCCCCTCGGAGCAGTCCGAGCCGGCCGTCAGAGCAGAGAGGTGACACACCTCCGCGTCCAGGCTGCAAATGAATCGCGCAGTTGTTGGGTGTGAAATCGGAGATAGTGTGCCACTAAGCTATTTATGCTGAAGCTGGATTTAGGAGTTATTGAGAGAATATGGCAAGCAAAAGTAGGGAGTTAGTGTGCACTCTTTCTACGGCCCCGGTGCGTCCATGCGCAGCAGTGGTGCAGCCATGTGACGCAGCATTATATAAATGTATTTTTCATTTCATTTCATTTAACTTTTATTTATCCTCGAGACCAATTGAGGTGTGACCCTCATTTACAATGACGTCGAGTTCAAACAAATTCAAGGAAAAACAACAATACATACAATATTCAATGCAAATACATCAAGTACACAACAGAGAGAAAAAAACTATTGAATATGAATATATATATATATATATATATATATATATATATATATATATATATATATATATATATTCATATTATCATATTATAATGGTAATAATAATAATCATAATAATAGAAGACAAAAGTAAATTAAAATGGGTAAAAAATCTAAAATCATAAAAAGTGCCTGTTTTGTGGTGTAGTTCTAGTTCTAGTTTACAACTGTTGGCTTACAACATAGTGGACATCATTACAAATGGATGGAGGGGGTAAACTTGATGAAATAAGTTCAACTCTATTTCAAAATATCAGGTATTTCATGGAAATTACATAATCCAATATGGCCGCCGCCATATGACGTCATAATATGCAAATTAGATGAAAAAATGTATTCCCTAGATAAACTTCAGGACATTCTCAATATTTGTCTCATTAACTTTTTGTCTCTATCTCAAACCACTTTCAATCCAGAGCCTTCTGAAATTTAGGTGACAAAATAAAGTATTTTTCAAAATTAAACCCGGCGCCTAAAGGGTTAACTATGTAATTAATAGGAGCTAAGGTACAACTCCACTTTGGAACAGAACAGAATTAAGTGCAGTAACAATAGTTAGACTGTAAAAAGTTCCAGTGCCTGTTACTTATTGTTATCCACCATACTTCTTCTTATTTCTTCTAGCTGAAACTCGTCCTGCACTGTTACACGCAGAAATGCAAAAATCTTACAGAACGTGCGTCCTCACTCCGGAATCCTCCACAGGGGTGCGCTGTTATTAAGCCCAGACTGAACAAATGAGGGGCTGGTGGTCGGCGCTGGGGGGTCTGTACTTTTAAAGTCTCATCAGGATTTTCTAGTGTTGAGAGGGCAATGGTAGTTTAAGGTTAGGTTTCTTATTAGGTAAGGTTTTGTATGAGGTTAGGTGTTAGGATACAGCGCTTATTGCAATTGATGCAGCAACCATGACAACTAAGGCATTTTGTAGCAAAGAGACGCAGTAACTAGATGGAAGTAGGAATAAAATATAGAAAAGCTTCAAGGGGCTTGAATAATCAAAACAAAAGTATCTTTCACTGCACATTTTCTGTCAATGTAAAGAGTAGGGGAGAACGGGGGAATCTGAGGCATCGGGTAATGTGAGCCACCCCCTGTATCTAGGCAACGGAAAACATTTGTGGTCATGTGAGATATATGTTTTCAAGCCCCTCTCATTTCCCCATGGCCCTGAAAGAGAGGACCTCATGGTGCTGTGGTAAGGATGTTTTTTTCACCAAAATAGGTATTTTGCATGTAAAAGTAAATTTTCTTGCTGTCAACTTAATCAACTGTTGTGCCAAAGCAAATGTATTCACATAGAAAAACTTCTATCATACGTGTTGATGAACTACCAACATATGAAACCATGTGATGCTGATAACTGAAGATTAGCCTGAAATGCTAAGAGAGGTAGTTTTTTCTCAAATTGTGGTGGTGGGGGAAAGTGAGCCAAATGCTGTGGGGGAAAGTGAGCCACTGTCTCACTTTCCCCCACCATGAGGCGCAAGTTAAGTTTAGTGTTAAACATATTGTAATGTAATATATGTTTTATTTTAATGTCATACACATTTTAGAAAAGTCATCATGCCAAGGAAATACACCAGGAAGACGACCTGGGGCAACCACACGGAAAGAGCACCTTCTCATCTTTCCCTGTAACCTTCAGGGCTGGAATGTAGAGTAGGCCTAGTTGTAGAGTATGACAGGCTGATGTTATAATCCAGTTGGGTCTTCTCCTGTGTTCTGAGTCCCAGGCTGTTCTCGCTGGTTCTGATTTTCCTATGTATTAACCCCCAGACACTAGCTGGCTCTAAGGGTCCTGTGTTCTGACCCCCAGACTTTGTTCTAATCTAACTGGTTCTATCTTTCATTTTAATCTTATTAAAACCTTTTGAATTATAATATGTTTGATTTTGTTCAGAGTTACTTTCAAGTGTTTAGAAAATTTGCTTTGCTTAATTGACCAAACCCCATCATTATTTTACTAGTCCGACATTAGTTCTGGAATGTGTGGCTAGCTTTCAGGATTCTAACTGTTACAATATGTGTTGTTATGGTAGTTTCAGAGTGGAAAAGGTAAGTGGATCAGTTTACCCCACAGCTGGGGTGAAGTGAGCCACATGACAACTTTTTTTAAAACAATCATATTTTCACTGCCCTTGGTCTTGAAAAGATTCTGCTAATGCCCATTTCTAGGAAACATCCTGAATTAATGGGAAATGCTTAAATTTGAGTGATAAATAATTTTAGCTCGCTTAGAGGTTAGCAAATGTAAAAAGTGGCTCAGATTACCCCGTTCTTCCCTACCATATAGGCCATATCTAGCAAAGAAAAGATGCTATGCTGCATATTTGCTTTATATATACAGCCTGTTGCTACACAGCAGTATGAGAAAATGTAAAGTATGCCTTTAATGGTCTAATAAGTTTATCTAATAACACACTGAATTACAGAATGTTAATGTGGAGTATTTCAAAACAATCATATCTAATGAATAAGCTATACATTTTTACGAGACATTATTCAGGCATACGTTTGCAGGGCACATTATAAAATACACATTAAATAATGAAGAAAGATGAACAATTTATTCTACAGTAATAACATATCACGACTGTGGATTTGTGTTGTATTAGGCAGCTTTATTTATGAAGAACATTTCAAAAGAAAAGCTAGAAGCAAAAACAAGAACTGTAAATACAATACAACTTCAAATACAATGAAATAAAATGAGATTATGAAAAAGGATTTGATTAAGATAATGAATTAATTGCAATATAAAAATGTGTTTTTAATTGGCTAAGCTAAAAGCAGCTTAACCCTGTTTAGTTTTTGCATTCTTCAGAATCAGAATTGTATTTTGACCTTAAAATGTTAAGTGATGAACACAGCTAACACTAGCAACTTAAAATCCATAAGTGACTGGAAGCCAGTGTAAAAACAGGACCAATGTGCACATTGCAGAACGCTATAATCAACAATATCAAATGCTTTGCTCAGGTCCAAAGACCTGAGACCTGTGTGTGTGTGTGTGTGTGTGTGTGTATGTGTGTGTCCGTTTGTCTTTTTGTCTTCTGTCTGTTCGTTGGTTGTCTTGCCAACTATTTAGCTGAAGTACTTCAGACTTTGTCGGGTGTGTTTGGTGACCTCCTGACTTTTCCTCCAGTGCCAGATAAAGGTTGACATTTTTGATTGGAATGAAAAGTCCCCACAATGACTGGATCACCTGCAGAGAAATTTGGATGTGATATCCATGGTTCTGCTCCAGATTGAATAGCAATAACTTCATAAACTTGCCATGTGAAATGTCATGAATGTCTCAAATGTTTTTTGTCAGAAAAATGCCATAGTCTACAACAGGGCTATTCAATAGGCGGCCCTGGAAGGAATATTTACTGGCCCCCGCCTTGACTACCGTGGTGCACAATTAATGTACTAGCACGCGCGATGTGTGCTTTTGCATGGTCATAACTGCGCGAAAGGCCGCGATCTGCAGTAAATAAATGTGCACATCTGTCTCCAAGCGTTTCTTCTCTATCAGCTGCTCTGTGTATGCAGCTTTGCGCGCGCGATTGTACCACAGTGTAAGTGTATGGTCCATTATTTGTATTTAGTGTGTCTGCATAATATTTCACCAGTAGAACTTTGCTTTGTACTGTCTGCATGTTTGCACAAAATGTGTACCTTCATATAGCAAACAAAATTGCACAACTGTAAAGTCAGTGTCTGTAGTTTTTTTGTATTCAAATAAGCAGTTGTCTATTTCTGTACTGTGCATTGGCATCTTTGAGCAAAATACAGCCAAAATTTTTGCCGCGCCGCGCCTCCCATGACCCTGGACAGTGACCCCTTGACAAACACATTTTTGGGGGGAAACACTGTAGGTGTTGCACTTAGAGTAGCCTACATTTATTTCTATGTTTTTTGATAAGCTGTTGCACTCTTAGTAAACCTAGGCCTACCTGTATTTTGATAAGCTGTTGCACTTAGAGTACATTTATTTCCATGTATTTTGATAAACTGTTGCACTTAGAGTACATTTATTTCTATGTATTTTGATAAGCTGTTGAAGAGTTAACCTATTGTGTTTTCCTGAACTGATAAGATTGTTAAACACTTAAACAACAGGCAGCCTATGTTAATCAAATAGGGATTTTTTTTGATAAGCTTGTGAACTCTATTTGATAAAATAAAGACAATAAATATATGCACTCCTATGTCCTTGTAGTGTTTTACAGTATATGTACCTATTGATGTGATGCTCATCAATTTTAGGCATTTTTTTCTGACCCCTCATTTTGGATCATTTCCACCAACCGGCCCCCATTCAAAACTAATTGAATAGCCCTGGTCTATCTTTGTCTTCTATAGACAAGTTGAGTCACATCACATCAGTGCAGGCCACAGAGGATTTTGAACCGCCTCAAAGATCCTTTTCTATTTGATGCTTGATGCTTTGATTAAGTGAATGGCTGCTCGTTGATTTTTATTTTATAAGCAAATTCATGTCTTAAATCATTCAGTAGGTTATTGTAAGTTATTATAGTGTCTGACCATTCAAAAAAATTCAGATTGCGTCAGATGTTAAGAGGCCTGGTAGTCTTCCATGACGTATAGCTTTGTAGCAATAACTATTCGTCTACTTGAAAGGCATTGTTTATTTTCTTATTATTTTTAATTGTAACATTTTACAATAAAGCTTTAAAAAAACAAAGGGGTATTCCACCAGCTTCAATAATAAAAACATCATTCTATTGGTTCCATTATGAGAATGTTGCATCCAGCACTTTTGGAGCCTCATTCTTATTTAAGTCAGGATATCGCTACATGTGTTGCTGTAATTGTAACGTGTTTAATATCCGATCAAAATGAACTTCATTTTGGGGGCGCCCGGGTGTCCCCCCCACCGGGCCCAGGCCCTGCAGCAGACACGGGTTCAAATCTTGCACGGGTCAGTTCTCTGCATGTCTTTCCCTCTCTACCCCATTTCACATCTGTCTCTCCAAAACTGTCCAATAAAGCAAAAATGCCCAAAAAATATCTTAAGAAGAAAAAATAAATTCAATTTGATGTGTATTTGGAGATTGTTAAACCTTTTATATCCAAAGGAAAATTACAGTTACTGGGATTAGAGGATTAGATACATAGGAATGATGTATACAGTGGAAATATTGTTACAGGTCTGCCCTTAAACTATGTGAGCCTTCTATAATAGTGGTACTCTAATAAAGACCAAATTCAGATTCAAATCACACTCCTAACATCAAAAAGAACCAGACAAGTGTAATCTCATTTCCATATCAGCTTCAGGGTATAGTACCTGTGGAGACAGAAATTAAAATGAACGTGCTGCTGGAATCTTGCATTAATTTCACAGCAGGACTCCTTGGCTCAGGCACTTTACATATTCATCCACAGGTGACCAACACGCCACACATTTGGCATCATTCACAAACAGCACACGCACACATATCTGTGCTAAAACCTGCCGTATACATCAATATACACTCACCGGCCACTTTATTAGGTACACCTGTTCAATTGCTTGTAAAAACAAAAAGCTTATCAGCCAATCACATGGCAGTAACTCAATGCATTTAGGCATGTAGACGTGGTAAAGACAACATGCTGAAGTTCAACCCGGGCATCAGAATGGGGAAGAAAGGCGGGGTAACGCTTTATACTAAGGTTCTTGTAGTAAGCCTTAGTTAATAGGTAATAAGGACCTTATATGCTTATTAACATTAATTTGTGTTAATAAGACTATATATAAGTGTTGATAATAACATAATAAACATGTTGACAGTGTGATTATAAGACTTTTATAAGCACTTATAAGAAACTTCTTAACTATTTATTGATTGCTTAATAGCATTAATAAAAGTCTTATGAGTTTCTGATAGCTGTTAATAAAATCATTACAAACCCATTTATTGAGTCTTACTAACCTGCCTATTATGTCATTGTTAAACCTTTACTAAGCATTGTTTGTTGCTTTATGAAGGTAAACACATCTTTATTAATCCATTATTAGCAGTTAACTATGCTCTATGAACAATGCTTATTAAGGTTAATAAGTCCTTTTTAACAGTTACTAAGTAGCCTACTATATCTTGTCAAGGTGGATACAATGAGAATTAGAAAAACGACATATACAATGTTAGAGTGGTGAAGGTATTTGATTAGCTTTAATGTTTTTCTAGTTGAAGTACCTTCAAAAATGAGTTTTCTGAGTTTGGTTTGCAGCGCCATATCTTAGTAAAGTCACTGATTTTTATCCCTCTTTCCAAAATGTTGTCTTTTGGCATCCAGCATAATGAGCAATATATTTGTTTTTGCTCTGAAGTGATTCTTTCACCTCTCTGTGTGCGCACACATGTTGAGTGAGTGTTAAAATTAGATGCCCCGAGAATGTTGTATATTTTTCACAATCTATGATGAATATGACTCGTATGATTGGTTTTGTGCCTCATATCAGATCATTAAAGGCTTTTATTTTGAAGGTAGTTGTAAAACCGGAAGTTTCGTTTATGCAAGTCGCTGATGGCTTGACGCCAGCTTGACGCCCATGCTTGACAAAGTGTTTCACGAACATAAGGAGAACATGTCAGAGTCGTCAGCACTCCAAACCAGGTCTCTGAAAAATAAGAGGGTGAGGTCCTGGAGGGATGTCTCTTCTGGTAAGTTTAATAATGTAATGCTATAGTAACGTTAGCTGGTTCTAGCTAGCTAGTTGTTTGACTGGCTTACATTACTTTCTTTCAGAAGCTTTGGTGAGCTTCCTTTTTGAGCTAAGTTTAGCTTACGCTATCATATAAAACTGAAACCAAACCTATCTGTTCTGCCCCCACAATTTGTTTTTGCTTTAGACAACTGGTGGTTAAAAACGGCATTGCATGTGTGATTTTTTTTTTGACCCTCCTGGTTTACCTTAGTTTAGTTTGATGCAACCAGCAAGAGAGCACAGCATGTCAGTTAATTCTCAGCTTTGTTGTCCTGAGAAAGTCTCAAGGCCTTTGCACACCGGGCGCGTTTTATTTGTGCGATTAATTCGCACGTTATCAATAATGACCGAACGTATACAGAGTCAATACACGCTTCCACACCGGCGACGTTATTTTGTTTTGCGAATTTGCGTCTTTTATTTTTTCGAACCGAGTTCGATTTTCTAAAACGTCGCTTCCGACAAAAGCTTATTCAACCAATGAAAAGGCGTGTTGGCGTGTTGACGAACACGTCACAAGCACAACATCCAACAATGGCGGACCAAATTATTGTTTTTGTTTCACAGCACCCGGTGTTATATGACAAACAAAACAAACAATACAAAGATAACGATCTCAAGGACAACGTGTGGAGGGAAGTAGCTACGGCGATAAACGGTGACGGTGTGTGTATATCAAGCTTCAATATGTATTTTAAATGCATATTCAAACTTCAGACTATATGGGCTACCGGCTAAAAATTTGCCCGCGAAATACGGGTGGGTTCCCTGATATGATATGATATAGTATCCTATCCGTCTGAACGGCGGATAAAAATATTATCTACTGAAATATTTAAATGGACCTTAACATCATTTACCAAAATGACGATTCTACCTGGCTCTGGGCCTTCAAAGTCATTGGTTTTTGGGCATTTTATTTACATGTGAACAGCTCTAACACACCGCACAACAAGCTCAAACCATAGATGGAATATAAAAGGCTCAAACACAAAGCTCAAATGTACACACCGTGGTACACGCACACACACAGAAGCCACAGAAGCTATACCGACACAGTGCTTGTATGCAGACACACAAACACATACGAACACACACAAACAACGCATTGCCTCAAACCGCACTAAAAAATAAAATAATCAATTGCATATCAAACATGCTTTAGGTCTCCATACATGGAAAACAATATTAAAAAGGGCATGACGTGGCCTCCGCCCACAGGCTTCATGACAGTGCTATCATGGATTATAATAAAATTTCCATTTTACAAACTGACCGACTCCAACCCTTTCATGAGCAAATAATACAAGTAACTATAACATTTAATTTTCAGGATTGCAAAATATGATGTGAGCAATAGGCTATGAGTCGCACAAAATCAAGTGAGTGATATGACAATACCAATGAACAAGCCAGCTAATATTTCTCAATTCTGCCTGCGACTGCTAATACATCAGGTCCAATCGGACATCCCAAAACATTTTCAAACTCACCGTAGCTTGCAGGTGTGCAGCAGAATCCATGTGACAATAGGCTAGTAAATCCACTATTTTTCCGATGAAAAAAGCAGCCAACTCCAACAAAACAACCTGTTAGTTTTCCCGCCGTCAGTATTCCACATAGCGTTGATTGTCAAAATGCCTCCCATGTTTACCCTTTTCCGTTAATCCTAATGCAGAAGTCCTTTTTGCATTATTGATCGCTTATCTTCGAAATCACCAAGCTAGCAACACTGCTGTTTCTTCTCCTGCAGCCGATACTCATTTCACACTTCGCGCTCACTGACCAGTCTGGCCTTTTTGGCCTAGCGATGTTTTTTTTTATCCCGCCCACTATAATAACAAAATGTCATTGGCTGATTTACCCGTCACATATTAAATTAACACGCTCTGAACTTCATATAGTCCTAACCAATGAGAGATCGAGTTATTATCCGTGTTCTGCCTAGAGACAGCGATAAATTAATCTGTTTGGATAACTCTATTTGCAATGTTTTAGGACTAATTTCTGAAGCAAACTGGATAGAAAAGCAGGGTATAATTTTGATAAAGAGAGAATTATTTTTTATTTAAATATGTGAAATATGACATTTAAAATTATGATGCTATGTTAATCCTTTTTTTCTTGTTGAGAATTTCCTTCAGTTCTTTTGTAATCCAGGGCTTATTGTTTGGGAAGATGGTGACCGTTTTGGAGGGGATGATGTTGTCCACACAGAAGTTGATGTAGGATGAGACAGTGTCCACTTGCTCCTCCATGTCGTTTGAAGGTATTCCAGTCTGTGGATTCAAAGCATCCTTGCAGCGCTTGGATGCTGTTGCTAGTCCACTGCTGGATGTTTTTAATAACCTTATTTGCCCTCCTTATGACAGGTGTGTAAGCTGGAGCAAGCAGGATGGTGTCGTGGTCGGCAGTGCCAAGAGGGGGGAGGGCTATGGACCTGAAAGCATCTGGTACAGAGCCATAGCATTTATCCAGTGTCCTCCCACGGCGAGTGGTGCATGTGTAACGGGTGTGCAACAGTTCTTATCATGTATATTTAAGTGCACATCCGTTAACGGTATAATGTCTGCGTTGTGTTCTGGGGGGGAAGTGTGAATGGATGGAAGGATGGGAGACGGGAGACTTGACCACATGGAGTCTGGCTGTTCACATTTATTCGGATCTGCATGAGCCAAACAGAAAAACGTGTCACATATAACTGTCGTAGCCGGGACCACATTCCCTCCTCCGCTCAGACAGTAAAAAGCATTCTGACGATGTATAAAATAATATGAAAATAAATAAAATAACATACTAGATTCACTTCACAAATGTAAATATAACCAGCATTGAAAATAACATAAACAGTTAAAACATTCATACCTGCATGAGCCAAACAGAAAAACGTGTCACATATAACTGTCGTAGCCGGGACCACATTCCCTCCTAGCAAACAAACAAACAAAAACTCTCAAAAAGTGCATTTACTAAGTGCTAGCTGCTAAAACAGCGCTGTAGCATGTTTACAGACTTAATCTCTAACACATAAAGCTGCAAGTTAAACATTTTCATTGTACACAAAACGACCTATATGCTAAAATATGACGAGAAACACAACAAACATACCTCCGCTCAGACAGTAAAAAGCATTCTGAGCTTTGGCGCCGCACACACGTCACAAAACACGGACCTCTCTTAAAGCTACAGTACAGGTACAAAAACACATCAACGTAGGAACAGGAACAAATGTACCTAAACACATACTGGTACATTTAAATCAGCATTGGTGACATTTCAACACAACTAAAAAACGCTGTTTCACCCTGGTTACATACACCCCTCCTGAAATTCACCAACATCCTGATTTAAGGATGTCTTCTCAGGCATACAAAAGTCTATCACTGACACAACCTGGCACAAATGAACAATGGACCTAGTCCACATAGTCAACTTGAAAGCTACCTTAATACAAGGTTTAGGAAAGAAAGAGGTTGATCAAATCTCTAGATTCCCCTTAGTTTAATGTGACGCCTCGTACGTCACACAGCATTTGGCCTAAAATACATAGTCCATAGACATTTGCAGGTGTATAAAACCTCATAGTTGGCCCCTTTTGAAAATGTATCACATAAGCACTTTAGTGAACACTTAGTCACGCCCAACTTTTAAAACAGCTGGGAACGGCCGTCAATAAAAAACTTGGACCTTTCAAACAATGGTTTCTGAACCATAGATTCTATCAATCTGTTCACTGATTTCACCAATCTTCCAGCACGTGTTCTGACAGTGCCGTCATCCTCAGCGTGTGCATGAGAGTCAGTGCGACCTGAGGTGTCAGCATGCTGAGCTGGCGGTGTGTCTCTGTGCGGAGCGACTGAGATGGATGGACAGTCATCGATAACAGCAGCAGGACTGAGTGCTGGACTAGGCTGAGCATGCTCTTCTGCAACAGCCAACTCTGACTCAGGTGAGTCGTCAAGTGATGAGATTGAGAGCTCCTCTTCATCTCTGGAATCTGACACGTCCTGGGCATGTTCACCCTGAGTCAATTCTCCAGACACTGAAGCCATCACATCATCATCAGAGACGCAATCTCCCTCATCAGACTCCTCTTCAGCCCGCGACTGATCGGTTGCATCAGCAGACTCGGCTTGGTCCAATCCAAGGAGAGGCAAGAAGTTCACTTCCAGTAAGAGATTCCTGTGCACAACTCTTGTGTGTCCCACAGCATCCTGTATTTTGTAGACATGGATACTTGGATTCACTCCAACCACTGTGTACACTCCATCTTCCCATTTGTCGGCTAACTTCCTCTTTCCTCGTTCCCCTTTATTTGATACCAACACACGATCTCCCACTGACAGGAAGGTGCCCTTGGCTCGTTTGTTGTATTGTCGGGTCTGGTGCTGATGCTCAGAGGAAGTATGTTTCCGAGCGATCTCCATAGCACTTTTCAGGCCAGAAAGCAGGGATTTTGCATATGTGTCGTAGTCAGCAACTTCAGGGTCGTCCAGAACCCGCCTGAACATGACGTCCACCGGCAGTCTAGGGACACGCCCAAACATGAGGAAGAATGGAGCATAACCCGTCGTCTCGTGGACGGTGGCGTTGTATGCGAACGTGAGGGTCTGGACTTGTTGTGGCCATTGCTGTTTTTCCTTTAGGGGAAGGGCACGAAGCATGTTGCCCAGGGTGCGGTTGAATCGCTCGGTTCCCCCATTGCCCATCGGATGGTAAGCTGTCGTGTGGGATTTTGCAACACCAGCCAAACGGAGGAGCTCCGCAATCAGGTTGCTCTCGAAATTGGCGCCCTGGTCAGAATGTATCCTCGCCGGGAAACCATAAACACAGAACACATTATCCCAAAGCTTCCTTGCGACCTGCTTTGCCGTTTGATTGGCACAAGGGAAGGCATGAGCGAGTTTGGTGTAGTGGTCGGTGACCACCAAAACATCAACGGACCGCTGCTTGCTGTCTTCGGCAGTCCAGAAATCCATGCACACTAACTCCATTGGAGCTGAGCTCTTGATGCTTTCCAGAGGAGCGCAAGCAGCTGGTTCCGGTGACTTCCCAAACACACATCTCTGACAGCATTTTACATGTGCCCTCACATCCTTTTCCATATCAGGCCAATAGAAACGCTGTCTTGCAAGCGAAAGAGTACGGTCCTGGCCCTGATGACCTGCCAGATCATGGATGCCGGACAATGCTTTGACCATTAGACTCTGAGGCAACACATATTGGGATCGTCGCTGCTTGGAAACAGGATCTCTTGAGACCCGATACAGAACTCCATCATGGACTTCCAGCCTGTCCCATTGCTTCAACAATCTGAGGACCTTTGACCATGTCTTTCTCGCCTAGACGGTCGTCTCCTGGCAGAAACAAAGGGCAACACCTTGGAGATGACCGGATCTTGCTCTTGAGCCAGCTGTAGCTCCTGGGCAGAGAACATGGGCAGCGCATCCTGACCACTCGAAAGATGTTGGACTGTTTGTGTTAAGTAGAGTGCCCTGGACTCTGCTGTGTCATTCCAGGCACAGTGGGCCTGACAAAGAGCTCTGATCTCGGCTGTGTCATACCCCGCCCTGGGTAGTGGATGGTTTTCCAGTCTGAGGGTTTGAGACTGGCAGCTGAGCCTGAAAACATCCTGCACAGAATCCTCTTCCACCTCATTGGCTTCCTGAGTCAGAGTGGAATATGGCTCCTTAAGCAGCCTCTGGCCAATGGTTCTCGCAAAGGGATCGCGACTCAAGGCATCTGCCACCACATTTTTCTTCCCAGGTAAGTGTTTGAGATCAAAGGTGTATGACGCCAGCTTAGACACCCAGCGGATCTCACATGCGTCTAGCTTCGGCTTCGTTAGAAGGTAAGTAAGTGGATTATTATCGGTCCAAATGGTGAAGCTATGACCCTTCAGCCAGTGACTGAACTTTTCACACACACTCCATTTCAGGGCCATGAACTCCAGCCTGTGAGCTGGATATTTCCGCTGTGATGCGCTGAGGGTCTTGCTCGCAAAAGCAATCGGTCTGGCCTTGGATTCTCCTCGGGGCACTTGGGAGAGCACCGCACCAAGTCCATCCAAAGACGCATCTGTTGACAAGATAAATGGTTCATCGAAGTCCGGATGAGCCAGCATGACGCAGTCCAACAGCCTGGCCTTCATGTGTTCAAAAGCGCTTGCACATTCCTCTGTCCAATCCGCAGCAGTGAGTTTACGGTAGGCAGATTGGGGCTTTCTACCCTTAGCTGACTTCCCTCGCCTCTTCTGACCAGCTGTAAGTGCGAACAGCGGCTTTGCAGTGGAAGACAGGTTGGGGATAAAGTGTTGATAGTAGAACACCATGCCGAGGAATGATCTGAGTCTTCGAACAGAAGGCGTGCATCCATCTGCATCCATGAGGTCTTGTACCTGCATGCTGTTGATTACTTCCACCTTGGCTGGATCGACGGACACACCCCCACCGTTGATGATGTGGCCAAGGAACCGGACTTGCTTCTGCAGAAGGTGGCACTTTTTAGGAGCCAGTTTCAGGTTGTTCTCCCGCAACCTCTGAAACACTGCTTCGAGTCTGGACAGAGCCTCTTCCTCCGTTGGGGCAAAGACAAGAAGGTCATCGAGATAACACAGAAGCTTTGTGAAGTTCATGTCGCCAAAGATACCAGTCATCACCCTCATGAAGGAAGCAGGGCTATTACACAGACCTTGTGGCATGCGGTTGTATTCATGCAGCCCGAGAGGGGTCGTGAAAGCTGTGTACTTCTTGTCGTCTTCATGCATCGGAATGTTGAAGAAGCCAGAGGTGAGGTCCATCGTGCTAAAGAAGCAGTTGCCACCAAGGGCAGCGAGACAGTCTGACTGGTGAGGCAGGGGATGTGCGTCCTTTATAGTTCTGACATTCAACCACCTGAAGTCATTGCAAACCCGCAACCCACCATCCTTTTTCCACACCATCACCAAAGGAGACGCATATTCACTTGTGGACTTTCTGATGATTCCCTTTTCCTCCATATCAGTGAGAGCCTGCCTTAACTTCTGATAGTGGGCTGGAGGGACTCTCCTGTATGGTAGGCGAAACGGGCGATCGTCAGTGAGACGGATGCGGTGTGCGTAACCCTTGACCTCACCGCAGTCAAGCGAGTGCTTGGAGAAGATGTCTTGATAGTCAGTTATCAGTTGCTTGAGCTGGGACCTACAAGCTTCGCTAACCTGACATGAGGCTACATCGACGTCGCTTAGACCCAACTCTGACAGACTTTTGCCGGACTGGGATGAAAGACTAGCACCGGAAGAAGCATCATGCTGTCGTTTCTCAGTGTCAGGTTGCTCTTTCTCCGAAGCTGCCTGTGAGCCCTGGAAAACATCAAGATCCTCGACTGCCAAGCACGGGAACACATCAGCCAACTTGCAATTCCTCTTCAATGTAATCGCTTTGTCAGATGGGTTCACAACAGTCATTGGCACCCATCTATCACCCCAGAGAGGTGTGACAAGACGACCCACTAGGACACCTCGTGGCATGGCTTTTGAGTTGGTCTGCTCCACGACAACAGTGCTGCCAGGTGACATAGGCGACTTGGCAGGGAGTCTGCCCCAAACCAAGTGTTCATGCTTGGGTAGGAGGGTCACAGCCTGGGTGAGCTTAACCGTTCCTATCTTTTCAGGGACTGCGCTCCCCTTCCAGCGCTCGACATTTGTGAACATGGACAAGAAGTGACCGATCTCGGGGTCAGATTGATGGTCATGAAAAGATGCAAGATCCCAGTACTCGTCACCACCTTTCAAGACATGAGTGACATATTTGATGATATTCGAGCCCAATATGAGATCATCCTGCTGGCCAGACACAACCAAAGTGGATACAATACATGGAACACCATACAGCTGCATCTCCAAGTCATAAAAGCCCTCAGGCTGGGTCTTCAGACCACCACAGCCAACCAAGACAATGTTCTCTTCGGGGTACTGCTTATCTGGCAAAACATCAGCACATCTGAGCTTCTCTACTGCTTCCTCACTGATGCTACATACCATAGAGCCAGAGTCCCACATGCCTTTAAGCTGCACACTGTGGTTGACGAGGACTGGAGCATAGAACAGCTCTCCGAAAGCTTTGATTCTCTGGGTAGCTTGAATGGCTATTTTTGTACCCTTAGGTGCATTGGCACAGCTCTCTTCATATAACTGAGCTAGGTCACAGGTTTCAGAAGGGGTTCCATTTACGTTACCCACACCGGGCCCCTCAAGGTGTGGGTTTAACAGTTTAACTGCTGAGACTGGCCACCAGCGCTATCATCAGGCTGAGAGCGGCGCTGGTTAGGCTGCTGGTTGTGGTTACCAGCACGGCCATTGTGCTGAAAGCGGTGCTGGTCCGTCCGTTGAGGACAGTCCCTCTTCCAGTGACCGGGACACAAGCACTGTAAACACAGGTTCTCCTGCTTACAGTGTGACAAAGTGGAATGATTAGGAGCCCCACAGACCCTGCACACTCTCTGGAAAGAGCGTGGCATGGCAGCTTGGGTGCCGGGGTTGGAAGGCACTTGGGTATGCACTGTGACCAGCCGGTCCAACAGGTTTACCAAACTCTTCATGCAATCATTGTCGACACCAGCAGTGGTCAAAGGGGCTGGAGGCTGTCTCGGTGGAGCAGCAGTGTTCAAGAGAGGTGCCTCTTCAAGCATAGGTACATGGCACGAATGAGCTCTGTGCTCTACAACACTTGGCTTTAGTGGTCTTGCAGCTGCAGATCTTGATTTCTTATCCTGCATGTGCTCATCGAGCCTATCTTGAATTTCACAGGCCGACCATTTGTCAGCAGACTTGAACTTGAAAACACTGTAAAGAGACTGGTCTGGGCAGTGTTTGATAAACATCATGCTGACCTCATGGCCCGGGTCATCAATGCTACGACCCTGCCTTTTCAAGCACTCGTTAGCTACATCCACCGTTTTATTTAGCCTAACCCAGTACTCCATAGCATCTTCACCTGGTGTGGGCAGCGTGTTATAGAAATCTGACAGGGGCATGCTTGAGTATGACAGTTCACTGAAATGTTGTTTCAGAGTATCAAAAATCACATGTGGATTCGTAGTGTGATTGATAGATGTGTTACGCAGCTTTACTCTCACCACATCTCCTGCTTTGCCCATAAGCTTTGCCAGAATCTCTTGTGATTGCTCGTGAACTGGGATGGCACGTCTCTTTAAATACAGGGTCATGAGATTTTCCCACTCGTGAACTGTAAATTTATCTGAGCTGTCGCCCCTGAATAAGGGAGGCTCCTTTGCGGCTGATTGTAGCACTACACTGACATTAGGCAGTGTCGTCTCTGTTGGCAGAGGAATACTCGTGCTGTTTGTGCTCCTATCAGCCTGTAGCTGAGCTGTAATGGACTCACCCAGCTTTTCAGCTAACTGTGTAATGAGCGAACCTAAGTCTGGGTTCTGATTGAAGTGGCTCGGCATGGCACGGTCTACATACCGAGTTGAGGTCAACTGGGGGGTGCCCAACGCCGTGACTCCAGGCCCTGGTGTTCTGGTTTCTGAGGGCTGATTCAAAAATCCCCTCCCCACACCAAACTGGCACTCAAAAGAAACGCGCTCAGCA
Organism: Ammodytes marinus; assembly: GCF_949987685.1. Classification (NCBI taxonomy): domain Eukaryota; kingdom Metazoa; phylum Chordata; class Actinopteri; order Uranoscopiformes; family Ammodytidae; genus Ammodytes; species Ammodytes marinus. The sequence continues at coordinate 2,856,765 of NC_137216.1, read as the reverse complement.
TCATCACCCCCACTACCCAGTGAGTATGTTCTGCCCTCTGCCATATTAAATGCCACTTTATCAACACAATGAAAGAAAAAAACTGTTCAATGAAATCACAATGGATAAATTGGGAGCACGAAATGACAGTACTAAAAGAGCATATCAATTGGCAAACATATATACAGCATTAAATCAGTACTTCACTTTACAATTAACAAATGTGCTGAAACTGCTTTTTTTTTTTTTTTTTTTTTTAGCACTCAATCAGTTCACTGAGATGGTAGAAAAAGTCCACAATGTGCAAACACCTACTTCATTCAGCATCGACACATGTGGATAGGCCTATATAAAAAAATAAATTGTCCATTCAAAATAAAATAAAACCCTGAGCACTCTCCACGGAAATACCTCAGTACCACAAAAGGCCAGTGGCAGCAGCTTCCTCGGCGAACGAGGTGATGTCGTCCTTTAAACCAATCCTTGAAAGGTCACGGCACCAATGTAACGGGTGTGCAACAGTTCTTATCATGTATATTTAAGTGCACATCCGTTAACGGTATAATGTCTGCGTTGTGTTCTGGGGGGGGGGGTGTGAATGGATGGAAGGATGGGAGACGGGAGACTTGACCACATGGAGTCTGGCTGTTCACATTTATTCGGATCTGCATGAGCCAAACAGAAAAACGTGTCACATATAACTGTCGTAGCCGGGACCACATTCCCTCCTCCGCTCAGACAGTAAAAAGCATTCTGACGATGTATAAAATAATATGAAAATAAATAAAATAACATACTAGATTCACTTCACAAATGTAAATATAACCAGCATTGAAAATAACATAAACAGTTAAAACATTCATACCTGCATGAGCCAAACAGAAAAACGTGTCACATATAACTGTCGTAGCCGGGACCACATTCCCTCCTAGCAAACAAACAAACACACGGGGAAACACTATAATACCCGGACGCACATGTACACAACAAAAACTCTCAAAAAGTGCATTTACTAAGTGCTAGCTGCTAAAACAGCGCTGTAGCATGTTTACAGACTTAATCTCTAACACATAAAGCTGCAAGTTAAACATTTTCATTGTACACAAAACGACCTATATGCTAAAATATGACGAGAAACACAACAAACATACCTCCGCTCAGACAGTAAAAAGCATTCTGAGCTTTGGCGCCGCACACACGTCACAAAACACGGACCTCTCTTAAAGCTACAGTACAGGTACAAAAACACATCAACGTAGGAACAGGAACAAATGTACCTAAACACATACTGGTACATTTAAATCAGCATTGGTGACATTTCAACACAACTAAAAAACGCTGTTTCACCCTGGTTACACATGTTACATACTGTTGGAATGTCCAAGGTTTGGGATCATTTCACGTTGAACATTAATGAGAAGACCGTGGTGTGTGTCCACTGCAAGACCGAGCTGGCGTACCATAACAGCACGACTTCCATGCTGCAGCATATGAACAGAAAACACCCATTCCAATTGGCAGACCGCCGACCCGAGACAAGTCATTTTAAAATCAATGCTGCTATAGTTTACGCTACATTAGTGCAGATGGAAGCTAAGTTATTGTTTATTATGACTAACGTTATAAGTATAGCTAGTTAATTAAATGTGGCGGCTAATAATTATGCCCCCAAGACTAACGTCACCACAAAGTTTTTATTTTCAAAAAGACAGCGCTGTTCAAGAAATAAATACACAATAGCTTAAGCTGAACTATAGCTGGTCTCTTCTAGTTGACAATACGGTGTTGAAGCAGACGTGTGTGTCTTGATTGATGGATACAATATCTAAATAGCAGTTTAATGTGAATGAACTTACTCTATTATCATATTGTTCCATAGTCATTTTTATTTTTTTATTTTTTTTCAGTAAACCATCACAGTCTCGGATGGACACATTTATGCAGAGAACCCATCTCAGGATTTGTTTTTAAAGCCAGAATGTGTGAAACTATGCATGGGCTTGTTCCAAGTTTCCAAGCTTATGTTGGTCCTGAATTGCAAAGGTAAAAACTTGTAGTTCTGAAAGTGAAGTAAATGTTTACTTAAACCCAAGAATGTATGGCACATAAATGCACTTAATTTATCTGTCAACATTGTTATTTCTCATGGTACAAGTACAGACTAATAAACAATGGGAAAGTAACTAAATTGGTACTTTTGGTAGAAAATATGGTTTGCTACTCCATGCATTTTTTAAGTAAAACATTTGGATTTTTCAAAAAAGGAAACAAATTGGTTGTTCATTGGTTGTTGGTTAATTGACATGTTATTTTCTCATGTTTATTTATAATTACTTTTCAATTAAGCAAAGTATGTTTTATCCGATTACTCGATTAATCGATGGAATAATCGGTAGAATAATCGATTACTAAAATATTCGATAGCTGCAGCCCTATATATTACAAATCAGTTAGTCTAGGTCTACTGTAGGCTACTGACGGATATCACACAACACATTACATGTGTTTAGTAACAATATTTATTAGTTTAGGCTATATTTGGCTGCTCAACCTTAAGTCAGCCTAGCCAGGCGATAGTTTAGTTTCAGTTTTGTTTTCATCTCTGTCTTATACAGCTTTTTGGATCAGCTGATCGGCTCCCGACAGCGGGAGTCAGTCTAAAGCCAGTGATGATCTCTCTAGGTCGTCCTCAGAAGAGCCCTCCATCGTTGCTTCCAGTCATCCAGATTCTCCATACATCTGGCCAGTTCATTGGTACTTTTCGCTCCTGCATCTTTCTTGAGTACATCCACAAATGTTAGTGTAGGATGTCCTCGAGACCGATGACCATGATTTGGTTCCCATAGTACCAGTTTGCTGGCTGGCAGCTCTTGGTGTCTTTGGCAGTGTCCCGCCAGTCTCATTCTTCTAGAAGCTACTTTCTCGCTAACCCTTGGTGTTCCTTCATACAGGATACTGTTGGTAACATGAGTACTCTTGCTGATGTTAAGTACTGCACGCAGCATCCTGGTGTAGCACCCGTCTAAAGACTTCTGCAAGGTTGGCTTCAGGGACCAGCATTCGCTGCCGTAGAGGAGAACAGACTCTACCGTTGCAAAGAAGAAGCTGAGTTTGATTTGACGGGGGAGGTTGGAGTTCCAAACACAGGTCATTCCGTTCAGGACCCTCCATGCGAGTGCCTTCCTCACCTTTAGGTCCTGCTCGGTTGAGCCCAGATACTTGAAGTCCTCGACTTCCTTCAGCACAGAGCCACCAGATGTTGTCAGCGGTTGATGCTCCGGTGAGATGTTGTAGGTGATGACCTCTGTTTTCTTGGCGTTCACTGAAAAAGTGATGATCACTTTGAGTAAAAAAGCTAAATGATCAAATAAAGCTATCTCTTCCTCCCTCTGTCTGTCTGCATATCTTTCTCTCTCCACTGCACACTCAGTCACTAATATCCATGCTTAAAGGAAGCAGGAGTATAACCTCATTTAGCTCTTTATTTTGTTTTTGAACATTTTAAGATTCTATTTCAAATAGCCTTTGTGGAAAGTATTAGGAAATGTACTGTGGATTTGTAAAATAAAATGCAAATGTATTTGAAAGCAAAGTTATGTCTTTTTTTATCTTTGCCTTTTCTATTGTTGTTGTTCCGAAAATTATCCGATTTGTGACTCAAAAACAGTGACATGACCTGAAACCGTTGCACCCATGACCAGTTCTATCAAGCTGTTTTAGAATGGCGATTCATAATGGCAAGTAAGAGACAAATTAATCTGGTGCTGAAAAACGAAAGAAGAGAAAACTGAAAGATGGCATCCCTTGCTTGAAAGTTTGTGTTTTGTAGGTCTAATTGTTTTTCTAACGTTCAGTGATATTGCTAGCTAACGTCAGCAACCTAGGCTAGGTGTCTTAGGCTACACAGTAGCAGCTAAGAGTTGATCCACACTGTGATGGCGTGTCATCTTAAAAGTCACTTTCTGTCACAAATGCGACTCATATGTAAACTGTAATTGACGGTTGTCATTGTACGCATTGACGCACTCAAATTGAGTGGGAACTCTGAAGGTGGTTGTGTGTTTTTGGGGGTGCCTCCCTGACCATTTAAGCTAAGGACCTCCAAAAGCTTAACAGCGGCCCTGTATACTATTAACTTAATGGACAAATTGGTTAGTGCTGTGGGCTGTTGTTATGCAGTACATGACTCTCAGTTAAGATACAACTATCTCTCCTTACTCATCGTTTCATTCAAGACACATGAGGATTTTGGAGATCCTTGATGATGGGAGTTGCTGGGTTACAGGCTGGAAGTTGTTGCGGTAATGACAGAAGAGAATAGCTAAATAAAATGAACTAAGGCTGCAAATGGAACCAAAAGGTGTGTCTGTAATGGATTACAAAAGCAGCTCTTTCTGACAGAACTTTCCGAGCTCTATTTGCCACTATTTAGACATTAACATTTAGTGACACATTCAAATTGATATTAATAATTATCTGTCAGGCCTGCTCCCCAGATTTAATCTTTTCTATTGAATTTGTTTTTGTTGATGAGATCAGTATCTGTTATTTACCATTTTGGAAATATTACTCGACAAAGCCAAACATTTAGTCCATTCGCTCATTATTGATTCACACTTGGCTGATTGATTGACTTTTTCCATGGCACTTCACAACTGTTGCAGCAGATACATGTGCTCTACTGCTCCATCCATTTATAACCTCTGAGCCAGTAAGATAACGATGAAAGGATAATTAATTGTGTCAGTATCCCGCATGAATATTCATCAAAAGGCCTTAAGAGCTCAAAGAGCAATCTAAAATTGACTTACTGGAAATAGCCATATCAAACAGAAGTGGCTGTGAGGCTTCAGTGACAAAGACTTCTTCCATCCCCTCTGATTAACATCTTTACTGACGGGGTCTGAAGACATTTGTGAATGAATTTATTCTGTGTCCTGGTCCCATCTCTTTTTTTGTTCTCTCTGTGCCAGTCAATGCTTCATTTAATCAAAACATCCTATTATTGCCATGGTATGCTACTGAAATCCTTGTCCCACCATTGTACTTGAGGTCCTATTCCTAAGCCTACATTTCCCAAAGGGAGGTATGTGAAGAGTATTTGCCTCTCTTCCAACAACACTGTCATTTGGGCCAACACTATGCTGCTTTACAAAAGTAGCTACGTCACACTTGGAAACATGAATAAAACATCTCAAGAATAAAGATTCAGATTCAGTCTTTATTGTCATTGTGCAAACAGTACAACAAAATTAGGGTGGTGCTCACCACCCACAGTGCAAATTAGCATACATGCATACACAGACAACAATAGGCAACAATAATTTAATAACTATGCTAAATAAAAATCTGAGTGTCTGTTTAATAAAAAATAGAGGATTTCTTATGTCCAGTAGGGGACGGGGGGAGGGAGGGGGACGGGGGGTGGTTCAGGCATTTAATAGGCGAATAGCCCAGGGGTAAAAGGTATTCCGTAGCCTGTTTGTTCGGCTCCCAAGGGACCTGTATCTCCTACCGGAAGGGAGGAGTTGGAATTGGCTGTGGCCGGGGTGGGATGGGTCAGAGCTTTGTTCAGAGTATACTGTTTACAAGGTTAATACTACGCTTGTTGAGGTTGTCACATCATGACTGACTGTGGCTTTCATGGTTTTTAATAAGCTACAAACACTTAAGTCACATAGGTTGCGTTCCGAATCGCATACTTTCTACTATATAGTATGTAGCCTAGAAAAAAGATTTTGGATGTCCCGATTCTTGTGGCCAGATGTCCTACTTCATGCGGCCAAGATTGTTAGTGTTGAAAAGTGCATCCTATTTGGGCGATTCTGACCCACAATCCAGTGCGCACGTGAAGTGACGTAACATCGACGAAACCTCCATAATGAAAACAAAGGGGGAAGCGACGGATATAAAAGCAAGAGGCAAGATCAAGGCGCAATGTTATGATGAAATAAGAGAGAAAAGTATGTCCCAATAGTATGCCTACTGCATCCTAACTAGATTCTTTTTATCGTCGGATGTAGTATGTAGAATAGAAAAAAGAAAGAGTATGCGATTCGGAACGCAACCTTAATGTGTATCAGACGTAGTGCGACCAAGCCCCAACCTCAGCGATTTTTACCTTTGACTCACTTGTTAGATAGGCCGTTTTCAAAGTCTTATTAAACCTATTTACAGCCTGGGCCACAAAACCATTTTAGTCTGTATGTTTAGGTCATATCTCCATGACAACACTGAGGGGGGTGAATTTTTTTGGCCCATGCTAGTTTTTATTCTTTTGGAGGTTAAAATGTATTGGCGCGATCTCTTGAGTGACAGCTCTCAGCCCGTTGTCCCTCACTTTGCCTCGGAGGTATACGTCAGCTATCTCCCTCCCCCCGACGTGACGTCGATTCCCCTTTTCGGCAAGAGGAGTGAGGCGGAGTAAAAATTTCACAAGATGGCGACGCGCACAAACCAGGATTATTGGATGCCGTGTGAATAACTGAGGTCAGCCCGGATGCTACATCCATATTATTTACTATCTATGAGTGCGACACAATGCTCTCCCACTGCTAAAAATTACTTTTTTTTTACCGAGACAATAATTTAATAGTCGGTTAAATGTTAAGATTAATTTGATTTTTGTTTTGCATGAAAACTTCTCAATAACAATTACTGTTAGGCCTTATGGGCAACGTTTCTTTTGGGACAGTACGACATTTATAGTCAACGTAAAGGTTCAGTAAGCGGAATGGTCAGCTAACTTACTGTAAGTGACTGCAGTTAGCAGTCCCCTCCCTCGTCCCCATGTCACCACATTAATGCACTGCGGTCTTCAAGCAGCGAGTTATCTAGAATCATCTCAGCTCCATAAGTGTGATAAAACATGATAAAAACCATCAAAACAGACATTGGGAAGGAGTTTTACCTGCTCCGCCATTGTAGGCGCATACACATTCACCAATCGGTTGCTCTGCGCGTGCACCGGCAGTGAGATGGGTGCCGGTTTGTAGCGTTCTCTCTTCTGATTGGTTATCAGTAGTAGGATCCCCGAAAAGTTTATTTGCCGATTACATGCAGAGCGATTGACTGAGAGATCGGCTTTATGAAACGCGCACATTATATAAGTGATCACTGTATGAATAAAGAGCGATTTAACACGTATATTAACATAAATAAACCGCTCACTTCACCTTTAAGCTACTGTCATTGAAACAGATATTTCACAATACAAGATTTCCAGGAGCTCAAAGGCAGTACTCATTCAATTCCTGGCAGGCACATAACTTGAAACATCAATAGGCAGGGCTGCCAAGTTTCACCAAAAGTTTGGAGTGAGATTTTTTGGCCGAGGGACCCAAAACCGTGTCCTCTTTCCCACCCAATCATTTTTGCTAGTGTCCTGCAAGTTTACATATTGTTCATAATAAATCAGAAATAAAAGACAATTGGAAAATGTGATAAAACATCAAAAATCTTATTAAAATAAACTAATTCATGAATTGCAAAGTCGTAGGACAGGTTTTAATTAAACATTGGGTGTGGACATATTGTAAGTGGGGGTCTGGGGTTCCCCCCCAGAACATTTTGAGAATTAAACACTTATTTCCTGCATTCTGGTGAATTTTTATGAAGCAATGTGACCTCAAGCTCAATCTGCCCTGTCTCCAGCAGAGGGAGGTGTTCCGTTGCTCCAGGAACCCCCGACCTCTCCTTGGTTCTCCCAATTTATCATGACCTGGGAGAGGTGTTTAGTAAGTGTTGTGCGCTCACCCTGCCTCCTCATCGCCCCTATGACTGTGCCATTGATCTCCTTGCCGGTGCACCCTTGCCAAGCAGTCACCTGTATAACTTGTCCCGTCCTGAGAGGGAGGCCATGGAGAAGTATATTCAGGATTCTCTTTCGGCTGGCCTCATGAGACCCTCCTCTTCTCCTGTTGGTGCAGGTTTCTTTTTTGTTGCCAAAAAGGACAAGTCTCTTCGCCCATGTATTAATTTCCGGGGACTCAATAACATTACAGTTAAGAACAAGTATGCCTTGCCTCTCATCAGTTCCGCATTTGAGCCACTGCAGGGCGCTACAGTCTTCTCTAAATTGGACCTACGCAATGCCTACCACCTGGTGCGTATCCGTGAAGGAGATGAGTGGAAGACTGCCTTTAACACCCCTCTCGGCCACTTTGAGTACCTGGTCATGCCCTTCGGACTCACTAATGCTCCCTGCCGTGTTCCAGAACCTGGTAAACGACGTCCTCCGGGACTTTCTCAACCGCTCAGTCGTACTCTATTTAGACGACATCCTTATTTTTTCTCGTAACCAGGAGGAACACGTCCAGCATGTACGGCAAGTTCTTCAGCGGCTGTTGGAGAACAAATTATATGTGAAGGCCGAGAAGTGTGAGTTCAGTGTCACCTCTGTATCCTTCCTTGGGTTCATCATTGAGAGCGGGCAAGTGAGAACCTGTCCCGAGAAGAAACTGCAGCAGTTTCTGGGGTTTGCCTATTGTTACCGGAGGTTCATCCGCGATTACAGCAGGGTTGCAGCCCCTCTCACTCGTCTCACCTCTCCTGCCCTCCAATTTGCCTGGACGCCTGAGGCAGAGGCTGCCTTCTCTGGTCTATGAAGCTCTTCTCATCTGCCCCCATTCTTATCCAACCTGACCCCTCCAGGCAGTTCATCTTGGAGAATCTGACACTGGGGTGGGGGTGGTCCTGTCCCAGCGCTCAGCTACTGAAGATCCATCCCTGCGCATTTTTTTCTCGCCGGCTGGTGCCTGAGCGTAACTATGACGTTGGTAACAGAGAGCTGCTGGCTGTGAAACTGGCGTTGGAGGAGTAGCGTCACTGGCTGGAGGGGGCAGAACAGCCGTTCGTGGTTTGGACCGACCACAAGAATCTGCCCTTCCTAAATTCCGCACTGCCACCGAAACTGCCCAGCTGCTCGTTCAGCATGTTGTTCGCCTCCACGGGATTCCCACTGACCTTGTCTCTGACCGTGGTCCCTAGGGATGGGAATTGATAAGAATTTAACGATTCCGATTCTGCTTATCGATCCGATTCCTTATCGATTCTCATTGGGTGAGAGGATAAGTACAAATGAGTTTGTTTGTATTAACTCTCTTTAATATCTGATCAGAGGTGTGTCTAGTGTGTGTCTTTAAAGATTATCAAGGGTAGGCTACTTTAGGATTGGGAAATTGTCAATTTTCACATTAATTGGTGCAGACAAAAAAATTAATGTTTGGCTTTTGAGCCCAAATTCCATTATGTGCCCTACAAACTAAAAACACAGACTTAAAACAGTCAAGGAAGAGCTTGTGCCTTTTGGAATATTAACAGTGCTGATTTGCACTTGAAACAAAATTCAACTGACAGAAAAAATACAATTAAGTCTTTTGAAAAGATAAGACCAACTATTAACTTTGGCAAATTAACCATTTTTATGCAGACAAATTATCATGTTTGCCCTCTCAGGAAGGATACGAGATCTTTAATGTATGCTAAGAGTTATTATATGATTGCGCTTTTACTCTGAAAGGGCAACGTGATGATGTCACTACGTTCAAGTGAATGAACCCTTTCTTTATAGGTCCATGGAAGGAACGCCAAACTGTCACGTTGTACATTGTTGTTGAACTGTCAGTCATGTAGGCTATTCAAGAAGAGAATAAATACGTCAGAAAGGCTAAAAGAGCATATCGCTTTGATTATTCTTCACCACGCCAGCAAAGAGGAGTCACCGCCAGGGCCGCTGCTACGCTTTTGGGTGCCCTAAGCAGAAATTGTCAGTGATGCCCCCCCCCCCCCCCCCCCACCCCCCCAAAAAAAAAAAACACCCAGAAGCTCGCGTCCGCAGGGCGCGAGAGAAATTTTTTTGCCCTTGCAAGATCTCTGCAACTGCTTTTTGGCACATTTGCCAGCATTTACTAACAGAAAGAACAGCTTAACTTGTGAAAAAACTGCCTTTGCAAAGGAATTGAGTGATAGGATCATAGACTGATTATGAGATAATGGGCCCCTGGGCTTACACTCTTAAAGGGCCCCCCACTTGTCCCTATCCAGTCAGGTACACTGAATTTTCTACACGGATACATACAATTAATGGCAAAAACATATTAAGGAAGTCAGTGTTTCCCACAGGATCTTGGGGTATTGTTGGAGGGACCCTGTACCTTGTTGGGGGGTGGGTGGAATTTTTTTTACCTTTTTAAAGTAAAATGCATCAATCTGGTGCACTTTGTGAGGAAATTTTAGAGACTAGAGAGATATCAAATCCTGAGATGCAGAAGGAACATTATATTTCTGATTTTTCTTAAACAGCACTCTTTACTCTGCAACTGTAAAAACAGTAGATTGGTCTGCAGACCCATGTTCTATGATGGAGGGGCCCATTTCAACAGATAAAGGGTGGATATGAACAATTTAGAATTCACACATATAAAGTTTATTTGTGTATGTGTGAGGGGGCCTTCAACCCCCTTAGACAGAGCTACTAATGCTGTTGTTTTTAACTTGCTTTTGTATTTCTCCCCTACTAGTTGAGGGGCCCATGATGATTTCTATCTTGTTACATTTTAATGAGTATTTATATTTAGGCTATTCCTTTTTGGACCCTGTTATTGACATCAGTGACTGAGCTCTTTGACTATGCAACATGAAAAGTTACTATCAGTATCTCTGGCTAAGGGCCCCCCTGAGCCCTTGGGCCCCTGGGCCTGTGCCGGTGTGCCTGTGAAGTAATCCACCCCTGGATAGGTTACACAATTAAGAAAAAATAACGATGGGCCTGTTCATAACTAATTTATATATTTTTTGTAATGTAATGATTATCATGAACTTTAAAAAAAAAAAACTATTTCGGGGGGCCCCCGGACCATCTCTTTTTCCTTTTTAATTTAGAAAAAAAAAAAAAAAAAATTATATATATATTTTTTTTTGGGGTGCCCCCCCCAGTAACTTGGTGCCCTACGCAGTCTGCGTACTCTGCGTATAGGGAGCGGCGGCCCTGGTCACCGCTCCATCTCAGCTTTACAATGTACACGCTGCTTTAGGAATATGATGGCCCGTCATCAGAAACACGTAGCGGATGGTTTCGCTCCATCAAGTAATCCAAGGCAGAGCTTTTTATATCGGACAGAGATCGTTATTTTAAGTGTGTCTTACTGTCTTTATAAAGTGTCTTGTAAAACGTTTCCTTATCATCACCGGACCGCCGAGTCCCGCTGTGTGTTGTTTTTTCAATATGAAAAGAACGCATGGATCAAACGAGCGCTTGTTGTAGTCAATTTTCGGAGAATAGGCTATAGTGTAGTTTCACGCTAGTGACTCAAGTCAGCAATACTCGCCGTCGGGCAATGACGTCGGTTAGGAAAAGTGGAGTCGAATTCATTTGAAACAGCGCTGTCCTTTCCTATGTTCGATAGGAAGCACCTTTCATCTCTCCTTGACCCCGATGACGTTTAGGGGTTAAGGCATAGGAAAGGAGGCTTATAGGTTAGGAGATTGGACTTTTCGGATAGGCCCCTAGGCCGCCAAGAGGCGTCCATTGATGTGGGGGTGGGGGGGGGGGGGGGGGGGGGGGGGGGTCCTGTTGTGATCACAGCTGTGTTCCTCCTCCTGTGCCTGCCACTCCCCCTGATTGGCTATCGCGGTGCGGCCGGCGGCAAAAAGTTCAATATTTTCAACTTCTTCTTTTCAACCCTAGCCGCGCCGCGAAATACATTGACTTTCTATGTAAACTCGTCGCGCGGCAGTGTGTTCGCACCTTTAGACATTTTTGTAAACATTCACACCCCTATCCCCCACCTCATTATATCCCGACAATAAACCTTTTTCATCAAATCCAACACCTGTCTCTGTCTGCTCTTGGGACCAGTATCGTTAATCCTAACATAGCCACTTACACCAGTTTACTGACATGAATATGACCAAGTGGTTCTAGAATGATCTTTTTGACAATAAATTACAGCCTTTTGGGCTAGACCTTGAGATGAAAAAAAAGCTTTTTGATTTCATTAAGAGCACATTAATTCTAATTATTGTGCAGACTACTAAAGGCATCATACTTAAAATGCTGAAAAACGATTTTGAAAAACAAATGGACTATATTTGTATTGTGTTTCTATTAAATATGCTACGAGGAACTTTTTTGTAACAGCAACCGAGACCATCAGTGCAGAGAATTCTATTTTTATATGGTTTTTCTTAATGCCTTTGTCATGGGTATACTTTCTGCTTTCTACCTCATTACAGATAATATATATATATATTTTTTGCAATCATTTCTGTCATTTCAATATTTTTTATGTGTACACGTAAAATGCACATAAGAATCAGGCACATGGAAATCCACTTTATAAGTTATGTGACCTGCAGGCTTTCATTGAAATACAAATATCCAACTCTAAACTATGCATAAATTCATCATCTTTTACATGCATAAATCACATCCAAAATCTAAGGAAAGTGTATTTCTTTGGGGCTGAATAAACATGTGATCTGATATAAATGCAATATAAAACATATCAATAACTAATCAAAATAAACAGTACAAAAATTATCAAACAATGGGCCTCCTTGAATACTGTTTGTGTAGAATTGTTGGTAACACTTTATAATAACTATCCGTTGTAACTCGTTAATAGATCATTAGTAAACTCTTAATTAATGATTTATTAATGATTTGTTAAGTGTTTGTTAGCAGTTTGTTAAGGATTTATAACAATGCCTTACAGACAGTTAATAGACCATTAATAATCTTTTAGTTAATTGGTTATAAATGACTTGTTAAATGACAGTTAACCGTTTGCTAAGGATTTATAACTGTGCTTTATAGATAGCCGATAGATAATTTTCAAGCTAGTAGTGAATTACTTACTAATGACTTATTAAGTATCAGTTAATAGTTTATATGTGTTATCGGGACGTTATTCTAAAGTTGCAACTATTCCTCATTTATTAATTGTTTGTAAATGAGGAATAGTTGCAACTTTAGAATAACGTCCCAATAACATATATAAACTATTAACTAATACTTAAAGGCCTACTTCACCAGTGGGAATATGAAGGTGTATTGAATTCTGAGATCCTATGTAGTATAAATGTGCAAAAAAAATTGAAATTGGTTCATCCTAGCCTGAGAAAAGGCAGAACGAGTGTTTTTTTAACCCTATATTTCTCTTTCTCGTGACATCACAGAAAGAGAAATATAGGTTTAAAAAAAACGTACTTTGTAAATATTACTGTGATGTCACAGTAAAAGACATCACAGTAATATTTACAAAGTAAGTTTTTTGGTTGAAGTTGCAACTATTCCTCATTTATTAATTGTTTGTAAATGAGGAATAGTTGCAACTTTAGAATAACGTCCCAATAACATATATAAATTATTAACTAATACTTAAAGGCCTACTTCACCAGTTGGAATATGAAGGTGTATTGAATTCTGAGATCCTATGTAGTATAAATGTGCAAAACAATTGGTTCATCCTAGCCTGAGAAAAGGCAGAAAGAGTATTTTTTTAACCCTATATTTCTCGTGACTAAATCATATCTCTGTATGTAATATAAACTGGTTAAAAAAACTTACTTTGGAAATATTACTGTGATGTCACAGTAAAAGACGTCACAGTAATATTTATAAAGTAAGTTTTTTTTTAACCCTATATTTCTCTTTCTGTGATGTCACGAGAAAGAGAATTATAGGGTTAAAAAAACACTCTTTCTGCCTTTTCTCAGGCTAGGATGAACCAATTTAAAAAAAAATTGCACATTTATACTACATAGGATCTCAGAATTCAATACACCTTCATATTCCCACCGGTGAAGTAGGCCTTTAACTAATATATTAACTCACACTTTACAGATCAGTTGTTAATAGATTGTTAACCTTCTACTAATACCAGTGAAACTTTGTAAAACTGCACATGGGTGAAACAAGTTCAAGGTACAGAAATTTGACATGATATTTAAAATATAACATTTTTGTACCTCAACCTTGTTCCACCCATAGGCTGTTCTGTGTACTGTTTTTTACCAAAGAAACACCACAGATGAAATGTTGAACATTGTGTTTAATCTATAGAAACACACATACTGAGCCATCACATGGCATAACAGTAGTATACACAAGTATACAACAACATACAAACCCATGAGGTTTGGGAACTTTTTGTGGTAAACACTGGATAAACAGAATTTCAAAGGGACATTTAATGTCCATACATCACGGCAATGTCATGGATTATCCGTCCTAATGGCCCTTTGCGATGCTATAAAGCACAGTTATAAATCCTTAAAGAGGACCTATGATGCTTTTTGACTTTTATGACCTATAAACGTTGTTATGATGATTCATAGTCATGCTTAACCATACTAAATTATCAAATAATGACTTACATGCATTTCGACGTATTCCCTGCTGACCGTCTGGGGTGTCTGTGCAGAGCACTAAACACTATTCTAGCCAGTCGAGAAGTCACGTCTTCAAAGCGGTCTACCCTTTCATAATTGGTGACGTCGCATAAAAATTGGTGATGTGACCACGCGGATGTTTCCATGTATGGTAATGCTGTCACTTCCCTGTTCGCGTCTGCCTCGCGCCCTTATAGGTCCATGCTCGCGCTTCCCGCCACTGAAAGTGTTTCGGAAGGAAGGTAACCAATCACAACGGAGTGGGGTTTGCAGGAGGGGGGGGGGAGGGTAGCGGAGATGGCCGATGCACAGGCGGAGGGAGCGGAGATTGCCGAAGCACACACACTCAAGTGTTGACAGGATGTGCTGGATCGCCAAAATAAGAGAAAGAGCTTCCCGAAAATCTACATAGTTTTTTGTGATGTGATTCGTGTCAGGTTGCTCTATAGCAGTGTAAAACAAGAAATTAAGACCAGAAAAGTAGTATAATAGGTCCTCTTTAACAAACGGTTAACTGTCATTTAACAAGTAATTTATAACCAATTAACTAAAAGTTTATTAATGGTCTATTAACTATCTGTAAGGCATTGTTATAAATCCTTAACAAACTGCTAACAAACACTTAACACATCATTAATAAATCATTAATTAAGAGTTTACTAATGATCTATTAACGAGTTACAACGGATAGTTATTATAAAGTGTTACCGAATTGTTTTTACTTTGCACACAAACAATTGATATACTTGGACAAACTTTTAGCACACTTCAAATACTTAAAATCTACTTTTAGTATAAGAACACACAATTTTTTCACTTGGGATAACAGGAAGATGGTAGCTGCCTTAGGCCTTACTCACACATTTGAAGATTTAAATATTAAGATACTGTGCCTTAAATATTGCTGTGATCGTTTAAAAACGGTCTGCTGAAATCTGCTGAATGGATTTCTGCTGTAATAAGTTGTGAATGATGCTGTGAATAGTAAGTCAAATTATGATGACAGAATGTAACACCAAGATAGAGCGTTGGATAGGTCTAGATAGGGGGATGGAAGTCATGTCCATACAGTCTTAAGTATTGGTTTGTATTGCGTATAATAACCTTCCGGTCGCACAAATATAATATAAAAGCAGTTGTGGATCAATCCCACTAATGGGAATTAAAATAGTGATGGGCTTTAAACTTCCAATATTTTGATTGATATTGATATTGGACCCTGTATATAAAACATTTCAACTCAACACATGGAGATCCACTTATCAAGAATGTCAATTAATCATTGTTTGTTATTCTTTAATTAGCCAGAACCGTCTCCCAACCTTTTGAAAATCATCTAAATGGCTGCCTTGGGAATGACTCTCAACTACAGTAGGTTTAAATGAACCCATGCAGCCAGAATCTGTTTCACCTTTGATCCTGAGGTCAGCACCACTACAGAATATCAAGGCCTATCAAACATATCCTCAAATATGTCTCTACACTTCCAATTACCCTCATGCATAATGAAAGAAAATAGTTAGCTGTGGTTATGGATTAACATGAATGTATCTGCCATCCATGACGTCTCCATTAAGAATGATAACTCTGGGTGTCAGATATGTGCTAACGTGCCCTGAACTAGGTGTTTCTATCGCTTGAAGCAGTTCAGGTTATTTGATAAAGTTGATGTATTTTCATAATTCTTTCAATTTGTGGGCTGCACATACATAATTGGACAGACTTATTTTAAGTCACTTCGGATAAAGCGTCAGCTCAATTGAACAGAATGTCATTTTACAGAAAACATTTTTGATATGGATATACAGCCTTTTATTCAAGTCAAAGTCAAGTAAATGTTTTTTATTGTCAGTTCTGATATATGCAAGACATACATCAGAATCGAAATGGTGTTTATCTCTGATCCACGGTGCAATAGGAATGTTAAAACAAATATAGAGTGTAATAAGATAAACATAAACAGTATTTACATTAGATAAATTCTATATACTAAGTAGTGCAAGGAGTTTTTTTTAAATATATAACAGTATATAAAATAGAATAGAAAGTAAAAAGTAGATAAGTTAAATTGAAATGTGCAATGTGATGAAGCAATATTTACAATATGTGCATATGCAGTCAACTTGATGTACATTTTAAGGCATTTTGATGTGCAGGCTATATATAGAGTATTGAATACATTAAGAGTTCTTGTGTCGGAGTTCTTACTCCAGAGTTCTTGGGGGCAATGGGAGGGGGTTCAAAGTCAAATGTTCATGGGAGCAGAGGAGAGGGAAGGTAGAGAGGGGAGAGAGTAAAGCTTCCTGACAGCTTGGTGAATAAAGCTGTTACCCAGTCTGGTGGAGCCGGCCCACAGGCTGCGATACAGTCTCCCCGATGACAGGAGGCTGAAGAAGCTGTGTGAAGGGTGGCTGGTGTCACCCACAATGCTGAGGCGGGGAGCGTAGAGGTCCAGAAGGGAGGGGAGTAGGACACTGATAATCCGCCCAGCAGCCTTCACTGTGCGCTGCAGGGTCTTGCGGTTGGCAGTGAGGAACTCCAATACCACACAGTGATGCAGCTGGTCAGGATGCTCTCCATGGTGCCCCTGTAGATGAGCACATGATGGATGGGGGTGCTTGTGCTCTCTTCATCTTACGGAGGAAGTAGAGGCGCTGCTGGGACTTCTTGGCCAGTGATGTGGTGTTGGTTGTCCAGGAGAGATCCTCACTGATGTGAACCCCCAGGAACTTGGTGCTGCTCACTTTCTCCACAGCAGCACCATCGATGGTCAGTGGGGGTTTAGGAGTGGAGCCTCTCTGGAATTAGAAAACAACCTCCTTGGTCTTGTCGATGTTCAGGAAGAGGTTGTTGTCTCTGCACCACGTGGCCAGTAGGCTGACCTCCTTCCTGTAGTGCGTCTCATCGTTGTTGGAGATGACACCAACCAATGTTGTGTTTTCCGCAAACTTCACAATGTGGTTGCTGCTGAAGAGGTGTTATGGTGGTGGCTTTGAACCACGACGGAACAACAGCCTGACACAGAGAAGCGTTGAAAATGTCTGTGAAGACATCTTCCAGCTCCTCTGCACAGTCCTTCACAAACGACCAGGGATGTTGTCTGGACCTGCAGCCTTGCGGATGTTGATCTTGGAGAGGGTTCTCTTAACGCTTCACAAGGTCTGGTCGAGGGGAGGGGGGGTGGTCTTCTGTGGGGGCGTGCTGTTGTGTGCTTCAAACCTGGCAAAGAAGCTGTTGAGGTCGTTCAGCAGAGAGGTGTTGCTGTCGAGGGTTTATAATCCGTGATGGTCTGGATACCACGCCACAGGCTCCGCGCGTCTCTGCTGTCCTTGAAGCGTCTGGTTATTTTTGAAGTGTAGCTGCGTTTGGCTTTCCTGATGCCACGTGACAGGTTGGCCCTCGCTGTTCTCAGGCCGGCTGCGTCCCCAGCTGTGAAGTGAGCTCTTTTTCGTAGATTTTATTTGACATGGACATGACAATGTCATTGGACGAACCAGATGCATTGTTTTCAGTGTATTAGCATAAATTCTAGTTTTCAACACCTGTCCACAGGAGGCTTTTTAAAAACAACAACAAAAACTAAACAAGACAGAAACAAGATCAAATACTGATAAACTACTGATAATTAAAAGAATAAAAATGTAGTAAGCTTTTTTTTACTCTATACTCTCACTCCTAACAGACCAAAATAATTATATACAGCATGTTTCACATTGGGAAACTCGATAAATAACTACATATTAATCCTCCCAAACAGTGTTTCTATCTTGCTTTTCTGTTATGGCAACAGAAATTCCAAATTTTAAAAATACACACAATTGATAAACACATTGATGCAGCCAGCAGGGACAAAAACGAGTGTTTCTGTAAAAAGCAGACAGCACCGTCTGGGTCTTAAACTGAAATCATAATTGTATTGAGTTGTGTGTTGAGTTCAGCATAAGTAATAATATGATATACAATACCAATCTACATGTACATTTATCTGGACTACATAGCAGACAAATGCAATGTCTCCTCTGCATTGCAATGTTTATTTGCAAGTTATAAGTGTGTGAATTCACGCTATGTTAACAGTCCTTTCACATGTAACAGCATCCAGCTGGAAGGCCTTCATCTAACTCACTCCAGTAACCTGCCACTCATCCACATGAAAATAGTGCCTCTGTAATCTGCGGCTCATTCTCACTCACCTGTTGATAATATAGTAAAGCTGCAGCACTGGGAAATGGAAGCAAGAAAGAATAATGTCCAACTGGAAGTTTCATTTCTACAAAATAGCCAAGAATGTATATGATAGTGTGCTCCTTTATGGAGAACATTGAGCTATGAAGCTTGTGAGGTGTTAAGACCCGAAAATGTCAGTTTCTTTATGAAACCAACTCTTCAGAAGGAAATCCTTTGGTTGCTTGCGGCACAATGTCACATTTGCTTCAGTTTGACCACCACATTTTGCTTGTCATAAGAAGCCCTGTGTTCTGTGTACTAGCTGCCCCAACTACTGTATGCCAGGCCTGGCCAACCTGCAGCTCTGAGCCGCATGTGACTCTTTGCCTAGTTTCATGTTACTCTTATGTTCGTATCCAATTTTGTTATTTATTTATTTTTATTTTATTTGTTATGCATGTTCGCTAACGTTTAATTGAGGTTGCAACATAACGTTCGCAAATGTTTGTTTATATTTTTTTGTTGAACGTAATGGCAAGCCATTCTGCCTTTTATGCCAGGCGTCATTAGCGCAATTCAAGGCTTCAAATCTCCAGCGCCACTTCAGCTCACTCTTCAGCTCATACTTTTCATGCTAAAAGTATAAATCCCACTAAGCAACATGCATAGTAAGAGAAAAACGCTATTGTAAATTGTTATATTTTTGTTTGTGGACTTGGTTGAACTGAGAGTTTGTGTGTGAGGCAGTGCACACAATGTTCATTGTTGAAAATGACTGACCTGTCGTCTTAGTACTGTCCATTCTGTCATTATCATGTTGGTTGTGTGACATTTACAGTAAATCTGGCTTAGCAGAGGTGTGTGTGTGTGTGTGTGTGTGTGTGTGTGTGTGTGTGTGTGTGTGTGTGTGTGTGTGTGTGTGTGTGTGTGTGTGTGTGTGTTGCTCTTTGCAGTAACACAGTAAAAAATGTGGCTCTTAGTCTCCGACTGGTTGGCCACCCCTGCTGTACGCTGTTGATCCCAACGTAGGATGGCATGAAGCCAGGGCTAGCATGCTGCCCCGCTTGTCCCCATCTCTCATAAAACTGCTCCATTTTGATCTGCCTAAACAGCCCAGTCAGGGAGGCGCTAGTGAGCAGACCATGGAGTAGGTCAGTGGTTCTCAATTATTTTCTGTCATGCCCCCCCCTAGGGGACAGAAATTTTTTCGCGCCCCCCCTATATTGAAATACTATTCAGAACCTGCCAATATTTATTTATTTATCTGTACAAAACCACTGTATCAAATTAGATAACAAAAATTAGCTGAGATAACTTCTGCAGCAAACAAATTCAAAGTTCAGTTTATTAGCTCAATTTGTAACATTTAAACAAGACTGCTCAGTCTGTGTGAATCTCAGGACAGAGAAACAAGAGCAAATTATTCACCGAGGTTTGCATTTCATTCAAAACATTTTTAAACTGTAAACATAGTTAAGGTGGTGTTTTTTTTATTAGTATAGGCCAATATGCCTTCTGTGATGTGATAACCAATAATTCATTAATGTTATTATTAGTCTACTTGCTTGATTTCTTTTTAAATAGCCTACAGAGACACTTGGAGACACATGTGGATGTTTATTTACTGCAAATCGCGGCATTTCGCGCGGATATGACCATACACAAGCACACACCGCGCTTGCTAGCAAAAAAAAAGGGGGGCGCGCCCCACCATTTGAGAAGCACTAGAGTAGGTTGTGTTTTTACTCAGCTCCTCCATCACTTTTAGCTTTCACTAAAAATAAAAAACACTCTTTTTTAAGCCTTTTGACAGTGCCAAATGAAACATTAAGCTCTCGAGGATGGTGAGGACCAGTGTTGCCACAGTTACTTTAAAAAAATAATCCGATTACTGATTACTAGTTACTCCTTAAAATAGTAACTTAGTTACTTTACTGATTACTTGATGTTAAAAGTAACTCAATTAGATTACAAGTTACTTTAAACGTCACTTTACAGGTTTTGAAACCCATATATCTCAATTTAAAACATGCACATATTAAGAATCATTGAAAATATATAAAAGAAAGCTTCTAGGCTAGTAGCCTATAGGCATACTGTTTTCAAAATAATAAAAATTATGGTTTTAAAAAAAACTTTTCCCCCCATGAAAATAAATGCATTCCTCCAAAGTGCAAAGACAGTAGCAGTGTCTTTAAACTTAACGTGCTTGGCCAATCACTCTCATGCATTCATTTGACTTTTCTCTGCGATGTCTCATGTGTTGATAGACTGGGTGTGAGCGGCCACCGGTCGCCACGTGACATAAGTTTTCAAGTTTTAAACACTTCTATCTCTTCAACGTCACCGTACCCGAATTCTAAATATCCCCATAGCAGATGCTATATTTCATGGGGGGGGAAACGTTTGTTTTGCGCCACAGTTCAGCTTAGACTCGGCCGTAATGCTGCTGCACACACACACACACCGCATGTCAGAGACGAGGGGCGCTACCAAAAAGACGAGAGGAGCGTTTAGAGACACATGCGCGCACATTTATTTACATTAAATCGCAATCGCAGTCATTTGTGCAGTTATGTAAAATGTTACACCAAGGAAAATGACAGAAAAAGTAACGCACAGTGACTTTGATGAGTAACTTTAATCTGATTACTGGTTTGGAGATAGTAACGCGTTAGATTACTCGTTACTGAAAAAAGAGGTCCGATGCCGGTAACGCGTTACTAAAACTTCAAAGACGCTGGACAATCTTTCAGGGAGTGAAGGTGACTTTTTGTCGAACAAGCTTGTTAGCGTTATCAGGCTCGGCTAGCGCCAGTGATGACCTCTCTACAACACTGATGGAGGACGACTCCCCGTCTGCTATCATACAGGCCATTAGACCAATGGAAAACTCTATGAACATACGGTTTGACAACCTAAAGTAATCCCTCGCTGGGCTGAAAACTAGTTTGGCCTCAAAGTCTTCCTGCATAACCAGCCTGGAGGAGACTCCGGACGAGCATGGGACGTGCCTCACCGAGCTGGAAAAAAGTTGGTATGAGCTGTCTACACAGAACAAGCTCTTCCTCTTCACACACTGAGGTGTCACTAAAATATTCGGCTCACAACAGGATTAATGCAGCTACGTCAGCGCTCATATCCAAACCACTGCAGCCGGAGCCTCGGCTTACCTGACTGGTCATGAACAGCGCCCGGGAAGCAGTCTCTCATCTCTAACCAAACTGTATCAGCAAAAAAACAATCATCTTTTTTACATTGTTATGGACCATAGAACTGGTTAAGTATACGACTGGATGCTATACTGTCATTTTGTTATTGTTTTACGTTTTGAGTTGGACTTATATTTTGAATAGAGTTATGGTCCAACTCCTGGGACGCTGTCACTATGACTCACACTGATTTTTTATTTTTTTGCTGCTTAAAACTAACCCACATGGGTCCTAAGTCACCCACTGTCTGTGCTGGTAAACTCTGGTGTTTCCCACTAGCACTTTACTTTTAATGTATGCCTGTATAAGCTGTTAGTGTCTGAATAATATAATTGTGAATTGTTGTTATCAGAGCGATGTAATACTCATCACACTATGTGAGGGTGGTGTGGAACTGAAGTTTAGTTTCTAGGTTTAGTCGTTCACTAGGCTTGTGTGTAGGCCTTTGCCCAGAAGTTTCACTAAAATGGGTTTTTTATTTATTCTCCTTTAATTGGGAAAGAGGAAATGGGGAGGGTAGGGGACAGTTCATTCTTTTTTACTTTGGTGTGCTTTACTCACTTCTTTCGGGTTACAATGGTTTCCAGCATTTTTCCAGCATGTGGAGGTGTCATGAGTTGTTTTAAACAGCCCAGTTAAAACAGGAAAAAAACAAAGATCTGCTTCAAAAGTGAACCTTTTGGTCTCCCACTGTATTACACCGTGAGTTCATGAGGATTGACAGAAGTTCCAGTCAAAGTTGCATAATTGAAAAATTGTTATGACAAGTTTGAAATTGTTTAATCCCACACAACTGATAGCAACCCACGTGCATGATACTGTAAGAAGAAAACATACACAGACAGAGTGCTGGGAAGTGGCAATTAAACATAATTGCCCCATTTTCCTTGAGACATGGTAATCACTTTGAGTGGAACAGGGTCTTGGGTTTGTGGCCTGTGGAACGTTAACTTCCCCCCCCGGTGTGAACAATTACAATGGTGTAAAGGGGAACGGAATTAATCACCAGTGGAGCTATCTCAGAGGTTAAATTGTTAAAGTTATTTTGTGAAGTTTCAAGCAGGCTGTTTAATCAGGCCCAGTTCAGTTTGATGTTTCTCTGTGGGAAGCACAGGGGATTCTTCAGCTCACCTAGAGACCAGAGCCTATAGGAGGCTAATCACACACTGACTAAAATAATACAGTATGAGCACATTCATTGAGGCAGGCAGGCCCATTAAATATTAACAGTAGAAACCGTCATTAGTATTTCCCTGAGTATTCATCATTCAGGTGTACCCCCTGTAATGAATGGGGGGAGCGCATGATTAAAATCAGACAATGAAGCCTGCTGAGCAACTTCAATGACAGCTTCTCACAGAGAGCTGGCCCGTTATGTCTTGTGTGCATACAGTAAACCAGAGATACTTATCTCAGGGTGGCATACTAAAGAAAGGCCCAGTCTAGCCTTGATAAAGCCTCTCTGGAATATTCTTTCAACAATATAGAACAGAAACTTTGAAGAATGAACCATTTTTAATTCTACATGTTTACTATATCATTATTTCAGTGTTTTATTACTACTGTGTAATGCAGGCCTGGCCAACCCGCAGCTAGCAAGCTGCATGCGGCTCTTTGCCTAGTTTCATGCAGCTCTTACGTTCGCATCAAATTAAAATTTTTCTATTGTCAAAATAAGTAATTTTCTGTTTCGGCCGAAACTGTTTTAAAAAATAGACGAACTAAATGACAATACGGAAATATTTTTTTAAAGAGCTGAGCGCTTGTAAACAAGCAAATGGCAGTAAAGAGAGACGTAACCGTATATGCGAGTCCACGTCTGTTTGTGAGCGCACTGCAGGAGCAGTTCTGTAAGGTGCGTGCATGAAAATGGGAGTCCAGTGTGGGAGCTGGATGAAAAACGGTGCAGTGCAGCTTTATGCAGCATAAAGTTAAAACGCTTGTCCAAAACTGATGTTTAATCGTCTTAGAAAAACAAAAGCCTTGGGCGAGCAAAGCAGCTATTCACCCGGTGAAACTATGTGACAGGTGGTAACGGCAGTGCCACCTCGCCGGTGTGAGCCGCCGCGCAGAAAAACTGGTTTGACAGCAAAAATTATAACAGGGATATCCTGCACGTTAACGTTGATGAGGGGAAAGGCTTCTGTGATCTGATTGCAATTCTGGAGCCTGGATAAACAGTGCCATGTCGGCAAACTGACAGCACGACTAGAGAAAATGTCGGTTGAGCCGCCTCCCCCGTTAGTTTCTGACTACCGTCGAAAAAGTTACAATCGCCATTCGCCACCATCGTATGGACATTGTTTAAATAAAGCCCCTCATTGTTATGATCAGGGCTCTGATACAAATTCTGAAGTCTGAACATTACGGTGGCAGCTGTGGTGCAGTTTATTTTAGAACAACTTTCACTTTTGGTCATACTTTGACTTGTGAATTCCTGTGCCAACATGAGATGATCCTATTAGTCCTTAATTGACTTCCTGAATTTTCATTCAGCACCATTATTTGTTCAAACACTT
Source organism: Ammodytes marinus (assembly GCF_949987685.1). Taxonomy (NCBI): domain Eukaryota; kingdom Metazoa; phylum Chordata; class Actinopteri; order Uranoscopiformes; family Ammodytidae; genus Ammodytes; species Ammodytes marinus. The sequence continues at coordinate 2,832,494 of NC_137216.1, read as the reverse complement.
CCATTTGATTTATTGACATTCCCATCAGCCTCTACTGTACTTGTTTATAGCTGTTAGCATGGTAAACAAGGTCAACATTATACCTGCTAAAGACCAGCATGTTTATATCTCCTAGCCATATCACTGTAGTATCCTGCTGTAAGCAATTTTCAAGTAATCAATCAAGCCCTGGATTCAGACATAATGTTTCATGTTGTATGATGTCGAGAACACATTTATTCATCTGACTGTGCAACGGCATGTGAAGGGAGCTGCTGTGCTTGTTATTCTGTCCGAGAGCATGTGAATTGAGAGTGAACAGACTTCTACACTCCCTTTTGTGGCCCTCTGGGCCCGCTCGCTCGGGAGTCACTGTGCCTTACAGCAGTAGTTGGCCCGTGGAGATAGCAATGCATTCATGAAACACTTTGATGTGACTACCAATGTCACTATTTCTGCAGAGGGTGTGGAACGAATTGCCCCTATGCATTTCTTTTGTGCTTGTGTTTTCATTAAAAGAATGAGCAGGTCACAAGACACCTCCTTAATATTGTTGCTGGCATACTGCGATTGAATGACAGTTTAAAACATAAGTGAGTGTCCGACCACTGCTGCCTTCTCTCCTCTGAGCTAATGGAGCTGATTGCATGGCCAGAGATAACATGTCCTCTAGCCTCCTACAGCTAAATCCTCTCATCAATGTTTCACACATCAGGTTGTTAGGAAGGGATCCAGGTCAAAGCCTTGTTAGATCTCAATCTTAGTCAATTTACACAGGATGACGGCTTAGGACGATACAATCAACAACCTCCTGGCACTGCGGCATGGATGGCTAATTAATTCATTAAGCTGGGGCCTGACAAAGGAGAGCTTATGTGTCACCATTGTTCTATCAGAATTTAATAAATGACTCAGGAGAGAGCAATATGCTATAGCTGCACACACTGAAGAGGAGCTGATGAAAATGTAAATGACCATGACATTATAGGTATAGCTACAATTCTCCCCAAATGCCATCTTTGAAGTGCTTGCGTAGACTTTCATCTTACATCTGCCGATATGAATACAAAAGGTCTGTGCTATACCTTGTGTGGCACCAAGCCATAGATCCATATTAGAAGCCTGACTGACAGGGTGGATGTAAATCCTTGCTTTCGTTGCCACAGGGACTGTACCCCTCATTGGAATTCACAGAGCCTTCCCCAATAAGGGCTGCACATTTATTTCATTTCCACACACTCAATCCCATTAATTTACAGTCACTGGTATAAATACCCAGAGCATGTACCTTTTCCCATTTTTACAATCATAACCCAGAGCTTGGGGAGAACCACTGCTGTGGAGAGCTTGATCCAGGAAATCAGTTTACACTGGTAATTAGTTTGCCCATTTGGTTCCTGACAGTTGAACTGCTTTAATCAAAATGCTACTGGCTACTTTGTGTTGCCAGCAGTAACACACTAGCCTTGGTAGCTGTTGATTGCCAGCCCCTCCCAGGGAAACAAGTCCTCATACCTGTATCATCCTAACTATCTATGTCATCCATTTAGCAGGAGATGAAATTCCATCTCCTGTGCACATTTTGCCTCCAAAGAAAACAACCCTTTTATGACAGAGATGTCAAACCTCCTGATTATCTGTGTAACAATGCTTTGTCTTTGAGCCAAAGCCGATATTGTGTGTAATGGAGGGATGGGGGGATTTTGAACAATGTCAGCTTGTTTCCGCAGGTGTCCACAGTTTTTATTTTTCCTCTGAAAGACTCATTAAATTTATGCAAATGAAATTGTCACCCCTTGAAACATGCAAATGTAGTCCATGCCTTGTGTTATGAGGTGAGCACTTGGCAGAAATTGAACTTTTTTGTCCTCCCGTCAGTATAAATAGAGGAAGCATTTCAGTTGGTGGTCTGCAAATATTTGTAGCGTTAATCTTATTTTCTGTTGTCTAAAAGTGGCCATTGCTTTCCTGATATCCCTACTGTAAAGAAGAAACTACAGTGAACCCATTCCCTGCTTTAAATTGAACATGCACCAATGGGCATGAATCTACATAAAGTGTATACCTGCAGTTATAATCTTAACCAATCAGGAAACTCTTATCTCCACAATTGAAGTCATTTACTGCACTATCCCTGTGACGCTCCTAAGCAGGGACATTTACGGAGACATTTGGAGAGCAGGGAAAATCGATCACTAACTGTAAGGGCCTGGGATACAAAGGGTTATTAATGAGTAGGTAGTACAGTGCCATGTCACCTCAGTATACCACAGTTCAGTCCCGAATTCATTTCATTTTAATTAAAAAATAAATGTCAGATAATTTTGTTAGAAAATATTTACAAAAGAGGTCATGTAAGGAGGACGTCAAGCCAGGACATTTATTTTATGCTTTAGCTAGTTATAAGTCGTCTATACAATACTTAACTACAAATACTTTATTTAAAAGTTTAATGCAACACTTTCATAATCTTACAAGAAAAGGAGTTGAAAGTCAAGTCATGTTTTTTATGAAAAGCCTTTTTATTTAGCATGTTAGCATGGTAAAATGTAGTGATTAATGCTTTGACCTGATGATGGCACTAGATGAAAAGTCAGGGAATCATCAAAGTCATCACAATACATGTCTTTGGGAACATGAAGGTCAGCAACATATGTTATTACAAAGCGATCCTATAGTTGTCTAGACCCAAAGGAAGTGGCATTCATCCCCTGGGCACCATGGATCTCAAACTAGATTTGTCTAAAGACAACAAATGACTAAATAAGATTTCATGACATTCCCTCCAATAGTTATATAGTATAGTGTCATCCCTGGAGCCAGGCTAAATTTTAAATATGATGCTATTGGAATCTAGAACATGTTGTGTTCACTGCTTTCACTCAGTGATACACAGTTGCTTCATGTTTATCTAGAAAGTAGAGATGTGATTTTCTTAAACTGCAGTACATACTGTATGAACAGAATGCAGAATGGTCACTGAAATGATACATACAAACTTCCTCACTAGCCATCAATGCTGTCTTAAGTCGTAAGTACAGTTTAGCATTTCCTTCTCCCCCTGCCTGTGCCTTTCATGATCCCATACTTGCCTCCAGTTGCTGGCCACCCATATTGTTACAGCTAGCCTCTTGATGCCTCCAGTGAAGCTCTGTATTGTGGCACCTATACTGAATAGCCCGTGAGAGTATCTGCATCTTGCCTTTCAGCTAGTCTTGGTCTCTCTGGTCCAGGGCTGCAGGCCCTAGTGGAGCACCAGCATCTCCAGGCTTTAGGTCTGGCTGGAGTGGATATCAGCCAGCTTCCCCCCAGTTGAGCTTTTTGCAATAGGATTAGGCACGCTTACTGACTTCTTTGGAAACACAGTGCAGTTGGCTCGCACTTATCTGTGATGAGCAGTTGCGAAATGGTGGTAGAGGAATGAGCAACAAAATATGCTTTTAGAAAACATTTCAAATGGGACATTGACTGTTGTAGCTGATCTGACTCACATGACCTTGGTTTACCTGATTCTTTCAGGAGTGAAGGTTACAACCTACGAATAACTCGAGCCACGGCCAGAGTCTGCTGGTTGGGAGAGTTGTATTTTTAGTTACAGACATTTTTCATGAGCTTCATTGCTTTCATCAAAAAGGTCATTCCAATCCAACAGCTGTGTAGAGTTAACATAATATTTGTTCCTTTAGATGCATCAGAGATTTAAATACAATTTATTTTTTTCTTTAAAGCATGTACGTCATTACACGATAATCTCTCTTAGGTTAAAGACATTTTAGAACACAGAAAATGACAATGATAGGAAATATTTGCAATCTAGGACTGCTAAAATTTAGCATTTGTTAATTAATTACCTACAGAATCTCCAAATGATTTGATTTGTCACCCTATAGCTAAATTGCCAAATTAAAAACATGATTGAACATGATAAGATAGGGCTTAAGGATTGGTATAACGAAACTATTTGAAAGGTATTACAACATGTGTTACATTTGAAAAGATAGATAATGTGATTTTTCTGTTCAGTAACAGTGAGAGTGGTGAGTCTTTAATTTCAAGTAATGAGCTTAAATAACCTAATGTATTGTTCTAATTGGTTTAAGTTGGCAAAAGGCACTACAGTAAGTAAGATGTATTAGCCTGTGAAAAGTGGAAGGTAAATCAATTGCTAGTTGCTGGTTGTCAGCATTACTATGTCACCTTAAAGCTCTAAACACTATTCTTTTTAAATACTGTGCAAGTTTAAGTGTTAGCATTGCAGAAATATATCTCTCACCCATAGCAGCCATTCATCATGAAAAGGGCTTGATCAGTTGGAAATGTTTCAAGGATTACACTGGGCTTATTAAACTGTGCAGATTTCATAGCCTTTTGATATCTGGAATAAAAAAAATTGATCAATATGAAGAATTCTCCAAATGACATGGTTGCCCTTTAACAAATTAGAAGTGGGATGCAAATGGTTCAGTGATATTTGATTCAAGCAAAAATAAATGGCATGCTTTGTGCCTGAGGGGGAAAATACCACATGTGGGTACAAAAAGAACACATTTTACGTATGTGAATAAAACCCTACAAACCCCTCTTAACATATGTTAAACGATGAAGAAAGGGCCTGGGTTTCACTCTTTGATATAATTTCAAAATTATTGATCTACTAGAAAATGACCTGCAGCTATATTGTCTATCATTCCAGCATCCCAACATTGTTGTCTACAAAGGCATATTTGCCACGGGCAACACTCACTTTGAGTGATATCAGCATGACAGCTTGGTTAATGGTTAATGATCTGAATGAATTAGGTTATTAATTCATTGACATTGTTGTGAACACCTTGGCCTGTACACGCTATAAACTGATAGAATATCACTGAATACAGCAGTATGTTTAATAATCTAGAGTGTTTGTTTCATTTGAACTACATTTACGTTCCCGGGCAAAGCTGATTAAATATCAATAATAATACCTGTGTTTTCACCTTTTGTTGTGTCAGACCTTTTTACCAACGTGTGCTTTTTGGAACATTGCATTGTTTCTTTGTGTGAGCACTCCTTCTCTGTAGCATGGCAGGGACTCTTTAAGGCCATTACAGGAAGTCTAATAATAATAATCTTGGTTTGTCTAACACTTTTCATACAGGAAATGCAGCTCAAAGGGCTTCACATGCGAGGGAGGTAGGCCTACATCATAGCCTGCTAGTGGTTTTTAATGGGGAATGGATTTTTTTTTTCTATTGAAATGCATGCTGAAATAGTTAGGCCAAATGTGGACCCTATAGTTTGGCACCGCATTAGTACCAGAAGACCCAGCAGTGAGCCTTTCAGCTGGGGACAACAGGGCCATGATTATCTTCACCAGGACGCTCAGCTATACACAGGTGTGTGTGTGTGTGTGTGTGTGTGTGTGTGTGTGTGCGCACGTGCGCACAAGCGCTCAGACATGCATGTCGTGATCTGGGACATGACATGATTTAATTAACTGCATTTCTCTGAGAAAAAGAAACGCTTGAGTCGCTCAAATTCAAGTGGAACACAACAGGAGTGTTAAACTAATAACTAACATCAGGAAACATTGTGCAATGTTAACTTGAGCTTCACTTTGTCCTATCTGACCATAGTCTTTTACTGTATATCCTGTCAAGTTATCTCTATTGAAAACATCTCATGAAAGAAATTCCCAGACAGCATTATTAAGCTCTTATGATGATCCTAGGATCACTGAACCAACAGATGTTAATGTTTCTTCTGGTAATACTGAAAATAAATGACTGATATTCTCAAGGTCAGGTAGAATACAGCTTTCCATATGAAACTCTCTTGAGCCTTTGATCCATCCATCACCATGGAAATATACTTTTCAAATAATAACCTGGGGGTCTGTGGCTTGGTCACACTGACAGCCCATCACAGACTCCAAACCAAGGGTCTGAATTGAAATGCATGAAATCCTGTTTTGGTCCTGTTTTCCGGTCGCACCAACACAAAAAAAAATCAGATTTAGCTCATCTGTCCTATTTGTAAGGTGGAACATACAGTACGTATGTCTTTTTCTGTTATCTGAATTAATTAAGCCATAGTCAAAGATTTAATTTTATGTGGATCCAAAGCTATAATCATGGCGTTCTCACCCAGTTTTTCCCAGCCTATTTTCCCTGGAAACCAGCCATGCTTTTGTAATTTTTCCATTGTTGGATATTTGATTGTATTGGATGATTTGACGTGAATGTTACATTTATATTACTTCAAACAAAGACGTTGTGATGTCAAGGCCTAGTTTTGATCACTTCTTGTTACTGGGGTCGTATCTGCCAGGAGTCTTGTTTTAATCATCGTTATAGTCTTATGTGTGTCTTGTGTATTAAATTCATAAAGCCTTAAATCAGAACATTAATTAAGATACATTCATTGTTCAAAAGATCTGCAATTTGTTCTAAAACTAGATCAAGCATACGGCTTTACATAAGCACCGTTTGAGCTCAATGCTAAGATGAGCATGCACACACGAGGGATGATGCAACTGTAATTTGTTTTTCAATTATTTGTTCATAAACCAAATTATTGGACAAATTAGTGTTTTGACCTGATGACGGCATTCCAGGGGCGCACAAAAACCTTGCGTAGATTCTTTAGAATTGCGTAAAATTCTTTGCGGAGAAATGTGCGTATTCCAGCGCCAACTTTCGACCATGCGTAGAGCTCCGGCAAGGTTTTCCCGACTCGGGGAATCAGCGACACTCAATGGCAACACCACAAAATAAAGCTCAGTCATCAGAAAAACAAACACATATTACTGTAGTGGTTATGGGCTCATTCAGATTAATTCTGCAATTTAAAATTTATCTGAAAATAACAATACATTAATAATTTACTAAAGTTATGTAGGGACGCCACCATTCACTTGAGAATGGAAAAATAATAGCAAGTTTGTCTCGTTTTATCAATGGTTTGTCTTAAATGATTAATGTAGTGATCAGTTAAATAAATCAATATTAATCAAACCTAGTCAAATTATCACTCTCTATAACATCTACTAATAAATCAATTATTATTGAGCTTATAAATCTGATAGAACATGCATGTAATTTAATAACAGAAAGTAATGAAATCAACACATCTAAAATCAAACTTACTCTAAGCACACAGAGTGTGTGTGTGTGTGTGTGTGTGTCTGTGGGTGCATGTCTGTGGATGCAAATTAGCTTTCGAGTGTGTGCGTGTGTGTGTGTGTGTGTGTGCGTGTGAAAAACCTTTGTTCTCTGGGGGGAGAGCTTGAGGCTTCTGTAGACCCTTTTACACAGCCAGTGAAAGCCCATGTTTTTATTTTCAAATGATGTATATGCATATGTGTTTTGGGTGTTACCTACAACTTTATGCAAGTAAAAGTTACTGCTTGTAACTTACCTTACCTGGTACTTTCATTGTGATAACTGTTTTATATCACTTAGCTCCTTCGGAACCTAGAGCAATGTTGACTTACTCAGAGTGGGTTACACAGATATAATAGCAATTACACCTATCCAGGGGCGTTGCACCAAATTCTGGGCCCCTATACAGGAAGTCCTGATGGGCCCTCTGAGAGGCGGTCTCTATGTTTGTCTATAGTCCAAAACGTATGAGTGACTGGTCCCTCTCTGAGCCAGATAACAACACAATGTTTCTATTGATGAATGACCAAATCATTACGCGTACTTGAACACAACCCCTGGTCTAATGACTCTTAATAAACATGCACACACACGGTGTTTCTCACAGGAATTTGGGAGACTGTGTCGTGGACCCTGGACCTTCTAGGGGGGTCCGGGGGAATGCTCCCCCGGAAGATTTTTTTAAAAATGTTTAAGTAAAATTCATCAATCTGGTGCACTTTGAGAAGAAAACTAAGGCTAAATCAACTGTTTCCTATGTAAGCTATTTAGTACTATTTTCTGGAATAATTTATAGACACAGAATGACCAAAAAGCAGAAAGAAGAAATGTACATGTTTAAAAAATCCAGTCAGCTTTGGGAATTTTCCCTTCGTTTGTATTTATTAATGGCCCAATATAGGCCCCTGATCTTCGTAGCCCCGAACAATGTTATTTAAAAAATAGCAAAAATGTACTGACGAATGAAAGGCCCCTGATATATATATTTTTTTCCTAAATAACATTTTTCGGGGCCTAAATTGAGCCAGTAAAAAAAATTAAATAAAAAAAATACGTTTTTATATTTTTTGGGTGCAGCCCCCCTCTGCCTTGGGCCCCCCAAGCCTGTTCGCAGTCCTACGGCCCTGAACGGAACTGACCATCGTCAGATGCTCATAATTACCGAGTAGAAGTTGAATGCGTCATAATACAATACAATGCAGCCTCTGAATGGGCGCATAGGCTACTGGAGCACTGTCAGACAGTAATATGTGTAAAACACATAGTCACTGTAGTAGGCTAGTAACGTTCAGTTATTATAACTACAGTAGGAACCGTTGCTCTACAATGAACTGGCGACTTTTTTTTTTTTTTTCTTAAATGAACTGGCGACTTGATCAGAGTGTAGCGCGGCCAGATGACAGCTAACGTAGGCTCCAGCCTGCGCCCCGTCAAAGGTAATGTTATGAATAAACAAGTAGTAGGGTAGGCCTAATTGTTTCAGCCTCCCTCTGTAGTTTTACTCTCACCATTCTTAGAAAAACTGTTTTTGATGTCCTGGGCCCCTGCTCTGCTGCTCATAGCCTACTCTGGTCTCCTTCTCATCTCTTTTCTGGTGTGCGAGCTTGTGCTTTTTTGGGGGCATCCTCGCCTGCTGGAGTTCACTTCGCTCGCGCTCACTTAATTCCAATGAGGAAGAACGAACCGCGGGGTGGACCAAACCATTTTTTAAGAAGGGGCCAAGGGGGTTATTGAAATGATTACAATTAGAATATTGTATGACTTGTGGCTTTGTTCTAATTCGGACTCATTCGTATGATTATATATTAGTTCACTGTATAGGCCTACACAATAATTTTGTCATAGATTCTACTGGGGGCTGTGTGGGCCCTAGCTGGCTGTGGGCCCTTATAATCGTCATAACCTTTACCCCCTTAACGACGGCGCTGCACCTATCAAACAGGCTAAACTGATGTATTGGTCAGGCTTTGAAATAGATATTTACTTGTAAGCATATAAGGTCAGCATACAACTCATGAACTGATTATGTAATTCATGAAAATATGCATAACTCTGCTAATATTTGAAGGTTTTACCACAATTTTGTTCCCTGAATGCCAGATATATGAAGTTGGGTACTTTCTAGCATGTTTTAAATAGCACCACTGCCTTGTCCATCCTTGAAAATGTAGGATTAGACACCATAATCAAGATCCTAGGTGCTCTACAACCCAAGCTACTGATACTATAACAGCTGCTGGTGGCCATTTTTAAAAATAGCCAAAAATCTTCCTAGGGGCATGCTCTAACAGTGTGCCAAAGCTCTTGTTTGTATCATAAAAAGCACAATGCATTCACCTATCTGCTGGACTATAGGCTATTATGTCACCTATCCCCCATTTGGAATGTCCTAATTTGGCTATTTCAGTGCAGGAGTACTTCTAGAGAAATCTCATTAGAAATTGAACTGTAATATATATCTTCATAGAACCACTGGTTATTGTTCAATAGCATCCTAGACAATACATAAATGGTATATTTGGCAGGGATTTATGTTTTGGTGATATTTGAGAGAAAAGTAAAGGAACCCTCTTTTCCTATCACCACAAAAGTACAATTTCCGCCTAAACTAAAGCTATTTATACAGAACCCTATATCCATAAATGTTTTGCTAAATTACATTTGAACTTTTTGGTGATGTGGGACAGACACCTGGTTATAGGGGTGTGCGGAGACGTCATTATCTGTATCTGTATCTGTATCTGTTCAACCAACAACATTATCTGTATCTGTATCTGTATCCGGATACACAACAAGAAGTGTGCGTGGCGTATACCGGAAGTTTCTTTTACATTAGCCTACATTAAAGGAAGTCACACCTAAATTGATTTTCTAAACTAATATTCATTGTCAATGCAATTGTTGTCCCTTCAAAGCATCACATTGATTTAATGTTGACATATAAGTCAAAAAGTCAGATATATTTCTACCTTTTCATCTCTCTCTCTATCTCTTCCTTGTTCTCAGAATACAAAGAAATTCAGGGAACGAAAATATTGATAAATAACAGCCCAAATCTGTGCATAGGCTACTCACTGTTAGTAAATGAGGGCCAGTGTTTTACTTTTAACTTAATTAAGGTATCCCTTTAACTGGGGGAAATACAGCTGTATTTCATGATTATTTTTTATCTCTATCTCTATCTCTCCTCCTCCCTCTTTTTTTACTTTTGTTTTACTAAACTAAGATTTAGGAACAATATATGTATCAACGTACCAATCTCATAAACCCTAAATAATATCTTAGCCTTTCCACAAAGCCACATGTGATTTTAATGTGTCAAGTTTGCAGTTTCCGATTTTATTGTATAGGTCCTGAAGTAGGCCTAGCCGTATACGCATTGATTGACAGCTGAAAAAGTACAGGTCCTAAGCATCAGTTTGATGGAAACGTTGTGGTGTTTGAAAGAGTTTAAGCAGTAGGCCTAGTGAATGTAAATACATCGGGGAAGGGCTGACGGTGACTCGGGGTGCAGCATATTCCATCGGTTCGTCTCTTCTCCGCCACGGCAGCGGAGGAAACTCACATAAAAACGGCAGCGAATGCGACAGGTAGAACCCTTTATTCAAGGGAAAGGGCGAACGCGCTGCGTTTATCAGTGGATAAAAAGAGAGAGACCGCGGGTCACGGGCCGCGCCCGGTCCTCTCATGTCCACCGCAGAACAGCTGTTAGTGTCATTCTACCTGTTGTGTCATTGAGGCGGAACGCGCTGCGTCAATTAGGCGCATAATATATAAAAAAAAATCCCCGAATAATAACGGGACTATTCGGAAATTCTCCGTATCTAACTCATTATCCGTGCTTATCCGAATACATATTCGGATTCGGGCTCATCCCTACCTGGTTAGTACCTCAGCAAATCTGATGAAGAAAAAAGTGAGCATTCCCAAGTTATGGGCTTTTTTGTCACATATCCCCTATTCGGAATGGCCGAATTTGGCTCTTTTTGAGGGACTGGGGTAGTTCTAAAGAATAACCAAAAAAACACATTTCGCCCAAAGATAAAAGTGCTCAAGAATCAGTTTCATGAACAGGACATTCTAAAGATAAAAAAAATCATTGTTGAGGTTTGTTCTACCTCGGGTAGGGGTACCTGAAAATCTGAGGGCCCCTCCTGCTAGTCTATAAGAGCGTCATCATATTCAGGAGCTGTTTAGAATTCACCATCTACTGTATGGTAGATTGTGGGATGAAACTGGGAGGTGAAGTGGGATGACACAGGCTGGAGATCGTCCGCGCACAATTCACCGCAGGTGGGTATTTATAAAAGGAAGATTACGTGCAACTCTGCACTGCACAGTTTTATAAATCAAATTTTTTTTTTTGCGCAGCACATTCTTGGTTTTGTGCGAACGCAATGTTTTGGGAAGGTTTCTACGCCCACCTTTATAAATGAGGCCCCAGGAGAAGTCAGCTGATCACCGAAGTTATTGCAGTTCAGCCTGACACCAATGGGACATGAATGTATGGCCAAATTGAATGGAAATGCGTCTGATCTTTGCAGCGAAATTTTACAGAAAAACAAAAATGTAAACCCCTTGGGGGGGCAAGAAGAAAAGTCAGGGGATGACCAAAGTCACTAGGCTTTGTCATCTGGCAGTCCATCCAATAAATGTAAAGGCATTTCGGTCAGAACAAAAGTGATGCACCAACTGACAACTTGACATAACGATCCATAGAGTCACAGCGCTAGCGTAGCTAAAAACTGATTTGATGGATGGCGATAGGCTCAATGTAACACAGGGGGGTTGGTTTCCAAATTCAAGCTTAAGTACTTATTTGTGATTTTTCTATTGTTGTTTTATCAACCATGCTTTCTTTGCCATGTCTTTGCTTTTTTTATATGACAGCAACACATACAGGATACACGTACAGCATAATAAATAAAATGTCAAGGTTATGAGCACTGGTTAAGCCAGTGCTGTGACACGTGATAAGGTCATTTGGAGTGATAAAGGACTGAGGTTTCAGCCCTTTCAGCTGCATTTATACAGCCAGGCTTCAGATATCCTTCTTTGCATATGATGACATTTATGATGTGGCCCAAAGGGAGACTGGATATTATTAAGTAAAGCTATTGGCCACCATCTCCAGGGAACTCTGTGTTTAGCCCCATATGAGAAGCAATGAAAGTATTGCTGCCAACATTTTTATGGTGAATGTAGAGCTTTGTGTGAAAATTGTGGGCTGGATCAATACTGCCTCTCCTAGGATTTCTTCCATTCAAGATAACCTTATCCCAGCAGAGAGGGCGCCCCCACCATAAAACACTCCTTGTGAATGACAAGGAGCTAAGGCCTTTTTCTAAAGAGGCTCCAATCTTTTTTGTCATTGTTACCAGATAAGAGAGGAAATTATGTGGAAAAAACACTAGGCTTCTTGCCAACATGTGCTGTGCCTAATGTCTCTTCTATTACAAGTTATTCAAACAAGGTCATTAAATTTGAAGCTCAAATATTCATCGATAGAATGCAGGCGAAAATCATTACAAAACAATGCAGTAGTTTATGGTTCAGAGTACAGTAAGGCAGCTGTGTGTCTTAATACAACATTATTTGATGATGCTCTTGTTATGCTTGCTTGATTGTCTTAACTGAATAGGATCAACACAACAATAATTATATGGAATTTTGCCGATAGATCGCCCACATCACTAGCCTGGCTCGACCCGCCTACCTACTTCTGCTCAATTTTCATTTCACTTCAGTAGTCAGTCTGGGCCTCTGGTATATTCATGGGTTCCTTCTCCAGACAGACTTTTGGCGGTCCAATCAGCGAACAGAGCGAGTGCTTGAGAACGATGACGTCGAAGTCGCACGCCAGTTTCAGTTGAATGCTGCGTTCCTTTATACTCGTAACTCGGAGATTTCTGACTTGGTAGTTTAGAGTTCCGACCTGTCTGTGTTCCAGGTCATCTGCTCGGGAAAGTATGGACGCCTACAACCTTTCTCATCCAAATAACTAAACGTTAGGCTCTAGCTATTTATTTATTTATTTATTTATCCTTTATTTAACCAGGTTAGCCTCATTGAGATTAAAGTCTCTTTTTCAAGAGAGACCTGGCCAAGATGGACAGCAGAACACAGTTACACATAAAACACAATACAAAATACTAGTTACCGTTGCCAGGTACCGGTAGATCCATAGACTACAATATGTAGTTAAGTCGGAAATTTCCGAGTTCCCAGTACAACTGGAATGCACCGTCAGAAGCCGGCTCATGACATACGTCACGACCAAACGTTATGCGATTGGTTAGCTGATCCAGAGTGGCACTGGGCAGATCCAATAGTTTTAAACTTCAACAGACACCCGCCTCCAAGTGAGTGAACGTTTGCCAAATAGAGCAGTTCCAGACCTTCTGTACAAATGAAATGAAGTATGATGGTCTGGTTGGACATCACATCGTTCAAATTATTTTTGTGTGAATGTCATTATTTTACCTTCTCTCCTTAAAGTGCGTATTGGAAGTTAAAAATATTCCTAGATGTATACATAATCTATTATGGACATCCCCATTGAAAAATAATATGCAGGATTTTTTTTGTTTTTCAAAACATAAGAATGTTGATTCCGAGATCAAAGTGGCTGTTTTGAGCTAAGCTCCTACAAAGTTCTTTTTTTTAACCCCCTACGTCAAACGCGTCATATTACGTAGCAAGGGGACGCTGACCAAACGGGAATGCATCTACGTGCAGGCAGTAGTAGGTCGTAGTGAATTGAAGATGTGTCACTTAGTGTGCTCGTATTTTTTCTGTAGTTTTACATTGCATTGTATTTTACATTACAGTAAAGGGGAAGTATAGTGTACTCCAGCCTTAGAATAAATGTAGTCCACGGTTTCTGTGACAGAAAATAAGCGGCGCTAGCTAGCTAGCTTTGAGCCTTGGTATGTTTACATGTGAAGAGACGGAACTACATCTCTGGCGCCGCCGCCTCCCTCACGAAACACACGGTGGTTTCCCGATCATTTTAGACAGGAGGCTTGTGTGTGGGTGACACGGTAAAGTTCAGGATAACAACACCAGGGCCTGCGGTGGTTTAATAAACAGCTGAGCTGCTTCATCGTCCGGAGCTGCGGCCGACGCTGGACCGATGGTCACGGACACGGACACAGACCTACTAGGACACGGGGCCGTCAGATATTTAAACCCACGGAAACTATGAACTGTAAGTCTTGTTAGCGAATGTTTTTAAACTCCCATGTAGTCGGCATAATAATTTCAATGATGAAAAGCAACGTGTGGTCATTTATTGTTAGGCAGCATACTAGCTAACCCACTAGCTAACAGGTCAAAACGGCTAATGTTGGTTGGCATCCTTTTTTGTAAGATGGGCCATTTTATAAGGCATAATGCAATATTTTACATGATTATAATTAACTGTTAACCTCAAATACGAAGGCTGACCAATGACTCCTTCCGTTAATCAGTTTAAACAATACTGGCGCTAGCCGGGGACATTGAGTCAGCAAAATATATTGATATAGGCTACTCGTGATGCTAAAATAAAAATCAGACACGCTGTGGCTGTATGTCTACTTTGCTGGGACATTAGCACCATCATATCATACTAGTTTTACATCAGGATGTAATGTTAGCATGTGTTGACCCTATAGAGCATTTGCTGCCTTTGTAGTGGCTAATCAAGATCCAAATAAATAAATGTGAGCACGTATTCCCCCTGCACGCAACATACATGTTGACATGTTTCTGAAGACAGACCCGTAGATAAGCTGCCCATGATGCAGATGAGAAAACTATGTTATAAACATGTGTTAAATTGTGCAGCAGCTCCATCATGTAGGCCTAATAATCATTTATATCTGCTCGTTGAGCCCGAAAAAACATCTACAAAGCGTTTTCAAATGACTAACAAGAGGATAACCCCCATGAAGAGAATTAAATACATGGCTGTTATAATACTGCATTCGTGTTTAACTTTGTGATCTGAATCAACCCAAACCTACATGTATTGTATTTTCATACTCTGGCATTTTATTAGCTAATGTTAATTTTCTTCCACATTATGGCAGCGTTGTCTCAGCACTTCACACAGTAAATTAGGGTTTAAAATGTTTACATGCTGTATGTACTTGTCTGGGATAACTTATATGTTCAACTTCTGATCTACACAATTTGCTTTTCCACAGACTCAACTTGGCTGTCCTGCATTTCAAACATTATGGCAGATGAGAGGAAGCTAGAATGTGACACTGCCACCCTGTCAAGCCATCGCAGCTACAGTGAGCAGCTTCAGTCAGTCCCTAAATATTATCCATCATGTTCATACTATAATATCACTAAACGGATTCTTACATAATGTCCGTCCCCTAGCACCTTGGCCCTGGGGGACTCTCTGAGAGGGACAGACTCCACATAACTAAAGACTCTAGGAGAGAGCAGAGCTGGTTCTTCACTGCACCGTGCACCTGCTGCCTTTCCAGAACCTGTGAGAAGATCTCTGAAGATGGAGCAGCCTGGGACTCGCCTGGCAGTCACAGCTTCACACAACTCAAGCACACAATTTGGTTTCCCGTTTTCAGATAGTGATTATTATAAGTCTAGACAAAGTCAGATCAGTACTCAATTCATAATCTTGTTGATTACAGTCAAATAGGTGACGTACTCAGTCATGTTTGTTTGTTAGACATCTCAAAAAGCTAAGATAGATTTTGACTAAATTTGGTAAAGAATTGAGCCACAGACCAAGGATACGGTTACTTGTTTAGTTTTGTGTTTTGTAATAAAGTCTTGTTCTGGAAACACCTGAGGATTGGGGGTAGTTTTATCTAGAGCCAGATACAAAATTTAACATTTTCTCTTAATAAAATATGAGGATTAAACAGCTATACTGGGAGGTATGCTATTATGAGTGCATTCTCATTTTAAATTGGTTAATCTTCCATTTTGACCATATATACGTTAAACCAAACATATATTTTAAAAAGCTGTATACATTTGTGATTTATTGGTAAGCTCTTACTTTACATGTTTACTTATCGTGCTTTGATGTAATAACTGTAATTCATAAATATAAAATACATTAAACATTTGTATAGGTACATGACATTTATTAGTCTTGCTTTTGCAGCATGAAGACCCTTATAATTTATAAAGCATGTGTTCAAAATATATACGTTTTAAACTGCATAAAATGTTATATGGTGTGACACATTGTGGTTGTGATTAATTTATCAATGAAATGATTAATATGAAGCTTTGTATATACCCGGTTCTTCTGGACACAATATAAGGTAAGCTGTATAGCAGAAGTGCCTGGGGATAGGCACACAATATCCACTGTTAAGCCTGATAATCTATATATCATTTACAAGTAGTGATCACATGGAAAATGGAAAAACAGAAGTATTCCAATTCAATTGTAATGTATCCTTTCTGCTGTTCTGCATCTAGAAATATTGATTTTCAATCATACACATGTTGGTCTACTAAAATACTTGCTTACAAGTTTAAATTGATCAATCCAACCAACATAATATTTAGAAGACTCTTCTAAATGTTAAGTTGGTCGGATTTATCAATACTCTGCCTCAAGATGTACTTCATTTACTTTACTTTGGCCCTCAGGCTTATATTCTAATTGTAGAAGAAAATCGGACAATTCCTGTGGACACATTAGCTGCAAGGTGTGGAATAATTAATTGGAGAAAGTAGTTTCTGTTATGGGTTATACTGATTGACATACTCGTGTCTGCTGGCCTGCAGAGGGCCATGCTCCTGTCTGAAGCTCAGGTATGCTATCTGGAGCACTAAGGGGCTCAAAAGTAAACCTGGATACTGAGTCAAGTATGATATGTCTGGTCTGGGGTTTAGCGTCTCCACCCGAGGCCAGAAGGTATCCACGTCCCTGCAGCACATGCTCTGCTCAGCTGAGCTCATTGGCTTTCCCACACAGGCACCTATCAAACAAAAGGTGTATGAGGTAAATGTCGTAATTTCTGTTTTAGCTCGCTCGCTCGTTCCAGTAGTGATGCAAGAGGTAATGTGGAGTTACGTCATGCAGCTTCATAACCTTATACTTGTAAAGTGATTGACTGTTAAGTGTTGAAATATGGACAGCATTCTGTCATAAGCTAACATTAACTCTAGCTAATGCCAGTCACTCTCCAGACCGAAACTCCACTGATTTTCCTCTCACCATAACTCAATCTCCCTCCTATTACCATTGTTTCGCACCAAGCTAGTCTATGGATTAGTATGTTCGTCGACCCCTTGCTACGTCACATTCGAAAACTGTTTTTGAGGTGCGGTAGTAAAATTGTATCACAAAAACGGCTCCAGAGGCCACTTCTAGTATAGATTTATAAAACCAAATATTAAAATAGTATACTAGAATGTTTGTCCTATATGATTCTTCACTGCAGCATCTAACTTCCAATACGCACTTTAAATGGGATTGTCAGTTCTCTATGCACTGTAGTCTTATTACTACTGCTGTGGACCTGAGGATGGCTGCAGACTGACATGCTAGCGCTGTTACACAATCTGCTTTGTTTTTTCTGTTAGCAATTAGCTTCACATGGTGCAACCCATGAAAGTCATGTTATCCCATGATATCCCCCCAGTTCCACCCCCACAATGCAAGCACCCTAACTAAACAGCACAGTAGTGAGATCTCTAACTGGCCTGCCACCAGCAAACACAGTCAAGTGTGCCATACTTGGTAGTTGTCTCATTCATTATTTAATTATAATAAATTGTTCCAGTAGTTCAGAACATTTTGTACAAAACAATGTGTATTTACTTATTTGTTACTATTATGAATTATTAAAACATCATATATATATAATTGGATTTTTACCCCACCACTGACAAAGTTTGTAGAACTGATTAGCTTCAATTAATTTCCTGTCTCACACTGCTATGTAATTGCTAGAATGCTTTAGTGAGTTGTATGCTTTTTTTATGTTAACACATCTTGGTTCAGCCTCTGGGTGAACCCAATCCCATATGGCTTTACAGTCTCATCATGCGCAGTCTCCATCAAATAGAGGGAGGTTGATGGTTTTTATCTGGGGGCTGATCGTCAATAACTATCCCCTTGTGCAACTCCTATCAGGACTACCCCCACCTCCTATTGCCAAGGGATGACTTGAGCGTACTCCATCAGTTGATGAACGGTTAATGGCTGTGGTAACAAAGTCTTCATTATGGTTATTGTCCAGCTCTGATGGTGAGGGGCTGACATTTCAATCTCAAGAGTGTGACTTTCACAATGTGGAGGTCAATACCTGCCGCATCCCCATGGCTCCACTTTTGATTGGGAGAACATTGGGACATAGAAAGGCCTGGTTCACTACCTCCCAAAAAGAACTTAATGACACATCTGACGGGGGAAAAAGGTTCAGAATGTGGTTCAGAAAGCTTTTGATTTATTGTTTCTTCATCTCTTTGACAATAGATTCAGCTACATGCTGGGAATGCAATAGCAAGCTTCAGCTATCATCCATGCCCAAAGTGGACGGTCAACAATCCAACATATGTAATTGTTGAACATCGTTTTCCAAAATCATGGGTGTTTATATGAAAAGATGTGACCACATACTTTATGCCATATATTGTAAGTTGAGAAATATATGCAGCAAATATAGAAAAATCAATATTTACAGTAAGCTGAAAGCTATATTAAAGATGTTACCAAGTCATGTATGATAACTGAAATGTAATCATTATGTAACCAATCCTAGTTATTTAGGGAATGAGGGCATCAAATCAAAATGCATATTAAATAAGTATCAAATGGTTCACGTGGTTCAATGAATTTGTTAAATGTTCCTTGGCAGTGCACAAACATCTTTTTGGTGTAAGGTTGTGTTTAAATATACAGTATTAATCACAATAATGTTAAGAGAACCTCCTTACCTCTTACTTTTACAAAGAAAACCATTACCAGATAATGATACATTCCACAGTCATGTAATAAAATATTTACCTAAAATGTACTTGAAGTATCAAACTAAAAGTATACTTTTTGAATAAAAATGGTCCCTGGATGGGTTTTATATCATAATTGACATTGATGGATAAGTGCAATAGTTGCCTGTGAGATGTACAGGAAGTAATGTATACAGTGGCATATGTGACAATAAATACTCAAGTAAAGAAAACCTTAAACTGCATTTGAGTAAATGTTGTTAACCTCCTTATACCCCTGATCACCTCACATCTGTATGCAAAGCATATTAAGTGTAATAAGTTGAACAAAGATAGGGCACTTTGGCATGCTGGGTATTATCTCTGAAGTGCAGAACTCATATAGGTATCCCACACCGTCTTTACCTTCTCTTAAAGGCACTATGTAGAGTGTTTGACCTTTACTAATGCTATAGCAGTTTTTATTTAATTGTATCCCTGGCACGTGCCCAAAGGTAATGCAATCAAAATTCCACCAGTTGTGTCATACTGTTTCACTGATCTACATGTACAGTAGATGGATGTTAATAATGAAGGATTTAAAATGCTTCTAAAGGATTCTAAAACCCCAGTTCTTCAACACTATTGAGTAAACTAAAAGGAACAGTTTTATCATTAGTAACCTACAACGCCAATTCCGAAAAAGTTAAGAGGTTATGTAAAAATTTGAATCAAACAGAATGTGATCATTTCCTAATCCTTTTCGATATGTATTCAATAATTAACAGTACAAACACATCATATGTATTTGTTTAAACTGATAAACTTTATAGTTTTTTGTTAATATACACAAATATGCAACTAAAAAATTGCAACACGTTTCAAAAAAGTTGGGACAGGGGCATTAACATGTAACAGGTAATATTATCATGAATGTAAAGGGGCATCCTGTAGAGGTTTAAACAGTTTAAAAACAACATTCCCGCAAATAATTGAAGGATTGCACCATCTACAATCCATAATATAATTAAAATATTTAGAGAAACCGGAGAAATATCTGCACGTAAGGGGCAAGGTCCAAAATTAAAATGTAATGCCCATGACCTCAGGTGGCACTGCATTAAATGACATGATGTTATAAAGGATATCACTACATGGGCCATGGAACACTTCAGAAAACCATTGTCGGTAAACACAGTTTGTCGCTACATCCACAAATGCAAGATAAGACTCTACCATGCAAAGTGAAAGCCATGTATCAACAACATCCACAAATGCTGCAGACTTCTCTGGGCCTGGGCTCATCTGAGACGGACTGATGCAAAGTGGAACAGTGTGCTGTGGTCTGAAGAGTCTACATTTCAAATAGTTTTTGTAAATCATGGACGTTGTGTCCTCCGCGCTCCAGAGGAAAAGGACCATCCAGATTGTTACCAATACAAAGTTGAAAAGCCAGCGTTTGTGATGGTATGGGGGTGGGTTAGTGCCCATGGCATGGGTAACTTGCACGTCTATTTCAGGGACATTCACTCTTATTTAAGCAAGACAATACCGAGCCACATTCTGCACGTCTTAATACAGCTTGGCTTCATAGCAACAGAGAGCGGGTACTAGACTGACCTGTCTGCAGTCCATACCTGTTTCCCAATGAAAAAGTGTGGTGCATTATGAAGCACAAAATATCACAATGGAGACCCAGGAATGTTGAGCAACTGAAGTTGTATTTCAAGCAAGAATGGGAAATCATTTTGCTTTCAAACTGTCAATAAATAATGTCCTCAGTTCCCAAACACTTACTCAGTGTTGTTCAAAGAAAGGGTGATGTAACACAGCGGTAAACATGCCCCTGTCCCAACTTTTGTGAAACGTGTTGCAATTTTCAAATGGTATTTTTGTGTATATTTACAAAAAACAATAACGTTTATCAGTTTAAACAAATACATAAATATTTGTACTGTTATTTATTGAATAAATGTTGAAAAGGATTAGGAAATGATCACATTCTGCTTTAATCCCATTTTACATAACGTCCCAACTTCTTCAGAATTGCGGTTGCACTTGCTGACCTACTTAATAAATTAATATTGTTATTTCATGGTTTCAGATGATGAATTAATAATTAATTAATAACATGTTTTGGAGTGAGTAATTAAACTGTCAACCAGCAATGTTAGAAATGTGCCAGCATATTAGTTGGTCCTGTCTGTCTCATAAGACTGATATGCAAAATATTAACTCATTCTTAATGAGTGTTAACTACATATTACTCCTTGAATGTAGAGTGTTACACGTTCCATATAAATGTCCAGAAAAAAGAGGGGAGACTCAATATTACAGAATTTGTCAAAGGTGACACAATTAGATTGCACGAGGGGACATTTGCAGGTACGTGCAAAATGGTGCTAAAGAAATCGTTGGCTTTTCAAATGAGTTGGAATTCAACTCACAGCCAGCAAGCAGCACTTTCACCTCAAAGACACCAGCGAAGCAATAGACAACACTGGGAGGGACACAAAGTAGACTGATGAGAGGGGCTGTCAAGATATAAAGTTGGACTTTGTGACGGCTGAGGGTTGTTGGTCTTTCGTCCTACCCAAGGCAGTGCCTGAGCCAATGAGATAAAGGCCACTGTGTTTGCGAAAGCCAATCAGTAATACTCTGAAGAGACCCGAGCCAATTAATCTCTTTGGGTGACATGAGCTTTGCAGGAATGGCCCGGTTAACTCCTGGTGGCATGCTGTGTCTGGATCCAACCCCCCCGCTGCTTTCCTTTCATCCCGCGTCAGACGAGAGCCGTGACGTCCCCCTGCAGCGCAGAAAACTTTCCGCAGGGTTTTGTCTCCGTTTTAAACTCTTACCTGTTCTTCTTTAGCGCTGAAAAAGACAAGCTCTATCCTGGAATCACTTGAACACTCTTTTGAAGACATTTTTCTGTCAGAATAATTTATGCATGGGGAGTAAGCAGACACTTACAGCATCTTTTCAGCTCTTTTTTTTTGTACTCCTCCGAAGTGACATACTAGACTAACTGGCGGACCAACCTGTCGGCTCTCGAACCTTTAGATCAAAGCTAAGGAGACAGTTGGGTGTTCCACATGCTTTTATTCAGGTGTGGGTGTCACTTTGTGTCTCACCTTTTGTTCTCTTCAATCTCTGAAGAGTTTGGTGGAGACTGCCTTAAAGCAACCTTGCTAGGTCGAACGGTTCAAGCCTGAGGGCCGCGAGCATCCTTAGCATATCCTCCAAATGATGGAAGCATTAGTGATTGGTGTTAAATGAGGTGGATAAAACAACCAGGGCTCAAGTAAAATAAACACTTTACAGAGCTAATCCACTTCTCAACATCGTCCACTCTCTCTGCAGAATAAGCACAGTGTCGCTGCCATTGTTTTTTTAATAGTGTGATTTGAGTGAAATGTAATTTAATTTAGAAGACTGAGCCAATCACGAAAGCACCAGATGAGTACATCACTTTTCTGGCACAGCTTGGGTTCCAGCCTCATATTGCAGCAGAGATTAATGCTGTGAACGTATACGGGAAATGCACACAGTGATGTTCAAGGTGATTTCTGGCACCACTGCAGGGAGGGGGAGGAATAATATATCATTAAGGCTGGCGGTTCGATACCAGTCAACAGCAGTCTTTTTGGATGAGGAGTGACTTTCACGCCGCATACTAATACATCAGACTGTTTTCTACAAGTGTGGCTGAAAGCAAAATAACTTTGAAAGTCCAAATGATGCATGCTAAAACTTGATAACCTAGTGTTTGGCCTGAACCCCTGACAATGCCCCATTGACAGGGGTCTAAATTGATAGACAGAAAAATTATTATGTAACCAAGTAATCATTCAATTCGTCTTTATTTTGAGAAAAAAAATGAACAAAAGCAAGTATGACACATCATACAAATAGGGGAGAACGGGGTAATTTGTCACATGGGTTGGATGTCACATTCGTTATATCTCGCCACCAGAGCGCGCTAGCTCTGAAATGTTGATATAAAAAAGGTCCAGAATTGGGATCAGAGGTCACATACATAGACTTCCTTGGAGGAAGACAGCTGCATTTCAGGTGAGAGGATGTTTTGTGTTTTTCATGTCAAATTCAAAATATTTTGCTTCTCAGTATTTTTCTTCTAGGCTTTTACACAATGGGTTTATAACAAAACACTTGTTACCCTCAGAAAGTGTGAAGGGTAAACTATAGTTTAGATTGTGGTTAGCAAGCTAATTAGTAGTCAGATGGTTGTTGGCCTTGATGCTAGCAAGAAATTCAAGTTGGGGTTGGTCGTCAAATTTTTTGGGGGGTTGGTTGTCACATGTTATCTCAAGGCTGCAGCCAGAAAAGGAACCCAATAACGAAATAAATTGTCAAGCTGTATCCTCACTGACACCCCAGAGAAGGAAAGAATAGAGCAGGAAAAGGCAGCTAGCAAGCAAAAGAAAAAAGGGCAACAAAATCAAAACAATGAGTTAATTGCTTTAGACATAGATGAGTTTATTTTTTTTTATGAATCACTACAAAAGCAATGATTACGTTAGTATGTGATTACGGCTTGCTTGTTATGTTGAGCAACATGAACCTGGTTCATGGCTTTTAGCAACACATACAACTCTTTGGGGACCCTCATTCACAATTTGAAGTACAAAGAAGCTCTTTTAACAAGATGACTAACCGTGCATGTGAACATGCCCTCAAACTGGCTGCTGGTTTCCTGGTATCAAGCAGAGCGCTGTGCGCAATGCAGGAGAAGGTGCTCCACGTTAATTGAAAAGACAAAACAACATTCTCTGGATATGAGTGGTGTAACTCACAGCAGTCCGGAGGAATTTCAAAAGCGGATGAGGCAATGTTTTGACAGTTCCTGAGCCCCCTGATAACCAAGCATAACAGATCTGTCTGCTCTATTTGTCCATCTTTGCACAGTGCATAATCCTACATGTCTCACAGCCAAATGGGCCCCACTATCTGTTTGATATATGAAACAGAATGTGACAGAGGGGGTAATGGAGCAGGCGTGTTGTCTTCACGCATTCAGGCCGCATACCCACATAACACTTTGACGCCACTCTCTGCCCACTGGCCCCCATCTCTGCCTATACAACTGGACAAGACCGGAATCAAAGAGGGGTCAGGATGATTGAAGATAATCTTGTGTCTCATCATTCTGACTAAGATATGATAAGACACAGAGGAAATTCAAATTGGGGGAAGGAGGGGCAATGAAAAGACGGAGGAATAAAATCCTGCATCCTGCTGTGGGAGTTCTGTCCATAGGGACTGGTTTATGCTCTCATGAAAAATGCACCGCAGTAGGTAGGTTGGTGGGGGCAGTTTGAGGGGGCTGTTTGAGGGGGCTGCATATCACAACGCATAGCCAAGGTGCATCACAGTAACTCCATTTTCAAAGCTATATCGCTTTTAGATGAAGTTGCACACTCGTTTTTTGTATTCAGCCAGAATCTGTACAGCTCAGTATCCATTTAAGTCACAGGTTTTTCGTCTTCTAAGGCTTTACATCATACCGCCTGCGCCTGTAGACAATTGTGTCAGCATATATAAATTATAGAAATAGAATCGTATTAGTCCAAATGAATATTTGCTTATTCCAAATGAGTGTAGAGCATTATTAAAACCAACACACTGAGTCGTATATTTCTTTCCAGTCATAAATGTGGTATCGCGGAAGCTCTTGGCAATAAAAGGAGCCATTAATATGTAGACGAGGCAACCAAAGTCTACAGAAAAGTGTGTGCATCTCCAACATACTAGACTTTCTAGCAGTAATAGAACAATACCACAACCACAGTTTATTACAATATCACTTCACCTCCCAGGTATTGTAAATGCAATATGTGGAATAACATTTAAGCCCCTCAGTCATCTGTGGCCCCAGGAGGCTAATGATTTGGTAAACAAACAACAGCAAATGTGTTGTAATAGGAGCTAAGCTGTCTGTCAAAGTGAGATTATGATGACAGTGAATCAATAGGCCTCAATAACAAGGCTCTGATTTAAATCCTCTGTATGGGCGGAAATCCCTGCTGTCTGAATGTAGCCATCAGTAACCCCTTTTCCGCCCCACATGACAATGAATGATGCAAAAGGATTAATAGCTCAGCGCTTTCTGTCAAGTTTGAAGGGTTCAATCTCCCGTGATGGAGGCGTTGAAGGCCAAATGTATATGCAGAGGTTGTAGACCAGACATGATTCACAAAACGGTCACAATGCACTGTATGTGTGGCAGCTCATTATCAATCCAATCCATGTTATAGTGATTTAAAGATGCACTTGTCCAGCTGTTGAAATGTCTAGCTCTCAAACAGCATAATCAAGGTCATCACATATTTTGAGAATGAATGTTGGTGGCATGGGAGAGAGAGTTACATTTAAAAAAAAAAAGGTTTGATTGATTGATTTTTTATGTGAATAAATGAAGTATAAAAAAGCGTAGCAGTAAAGTAATGAAAATGTCAATCTAATCCAAAAGATTAACTATATAAATTAACATGCATTATAAATTAATAAGGTTCTATAAAAAAAAACTCCAGCATCTGTCTATCTAAATTAATTAGTATAGTTTTGACTAAAGTAGAAAAAATTACGGCGCCCCTGGAAATGGCTTCTTTTTTTTCAGCACAATGTACCTTTTCGGTCACTTTGGCACCATTGAAACAACCAAAAATGGAGCGCACATATATGTGGCAGAGTTCACAAACTTAAATTTTAAGATTGGCCTCAACGTATGACGCATTAAATAAGTGCTTGGCATTCAGATGTCTGTGACTAAACCGTGCCTACTGATTTTCACGCTTATTAAAGATGTCAATCCTGAAAACAGGAATATTTGATTGATCCAGTTGAAGCATGGTGTGTGTCAGACGTACATCTTGTATTGCTTGACCCTAAATACTTGGAGGACACCTCGTTCCAGAGTGGAAACCAATGTTCACAACATAATATTGGACAATTCAATGTTTGTTTTTTTCAGCAAGTCATGGTCAGTAATTCTGCTCCTATATGGTTGTAGCACATGTCAACACAACAACAACAAAAAAGATGACAAAAGGTGATATTTCTTCAGGGGTTTATTCTTTTTTTTGTTGCTAATCACCTGTCCTCTCCCTGTTCCTCTGCTCTGATGGCCACTGGACCTGCAGCTTTAGGTTGACTCACCTGGGGCCTATTTCAGGTAGCTGGTTTTGAGGCAACCCAGAGTTTGTTCGCTCTGAGTTAGTGGAAACTCTCGGTTTTCCGTTTCAAGAAGCAGGTTCAGCGCTACCGAGAGTCAGTTACTGCGGCAACATACGCCGTGGGTCTAACCTGCTGGATAGGTGGTTAGACCTATACCTGAGTTTGTTTTCACTTTACGCTGCAGCTCCAACTGAAGAAAGAGTCACTGTCACAACGCAACCCTGTACAGTTTAAAGCAAAATCACTCTATAGAAATCTCCATCGGGATGTTTTTCTCATTTCCTGATGATTTTACGTTTGACCGATCATTTATCTGATCAGTAGCCTTGTTCTCAGCCCTCGTGCCGTTCATATGCGGCCACCTTACACATCGTGAACATGCTCTACATTCAGATTAATAAACCTATTGTATGTAGCCTATCTCGTTATTTATTTTTATCATTATCAGTAGTTTTTTAACATCTGTGCCACTGAACATAGGCTATTTATGTCAGGTTGAAATGTAATTCTGCGGCTGCACGTGATCGTTACTGTTCACTTGTGTCATCCCAAAGTCACAGACAAGCCTCGTTAAACAGCCCAATATGAATATAGAAATAATATAATAATTTAAACTGTGATCACTAGAGGACAAGGGATCTGGTAGGCTAATAAAACAATCAGGATCTACAATGGAAACTGTCACCTTATGTGTCAAACGTTAATATCTTTCACTCCCCATTTAAAAGAAGCGACAGTCTGTTTACTGCACAGTATGCCTATTATAGCTTGCCTACATAATAGGCTACTGCGAATATAAAACACTGTCAGCAATGCTTTGCAGCGGCAGCTTAATAATTTTGTTGCTGCTGATATGCGTAACTTAATTCTTAAAATAGACTTGCTTCTCATACGGAAGCAATGATGCTCTTGACAAAAAACTTTTGCACCGTTTTTTTCTGAATTGCCGAAGTGATTAGATCAGAGTTATGAGACAATATCCCCGTTCATTCTTCTCCATAAGCTCATTCGTTAATATTTCTTACTCTAGTGGGAGGAGCGGAGAAGTTTTCTTTTTTTTTCTTTTTTGAGAAGTGGAGAAGTGGGAGGATCAAGCATTTGTTTCTTCTGTTTCCATGGTGAATCATGTTATCAGCGATCCATTGACGATGGCTTTTATGCACATGCTCCACCCAGAGTGAACACGCTCAGAGTTGATAAACCCAACGCTGATCCACTGTTCTGAAACCGAAAACCCAGAGTTGCTCGTCAACCCTGCGGTCTGAGTTGACCAACTCAGAGCGCAGGATTAAACCCAGAGTATGTAAAACCAGCTACCTGAAATAGGCCCCAGTTCCACCATCTCCGCCTGTAACCGCACTGCATGTGTCACACATGTCTTTTATTGTACAAGGGTCAAGGAAGTGTAACTGTGTATCAACTTGCTTTACTTACTCACAGCCTCCAGCTTGTTTCCATGTCCTTGGTAAACAGCCACACATCTGCCCTGCACTCCTCGAGCATGGGGAGGAGAGAGTATCTGTCTTCAGCCAAATATCAGTGAAGTGACAACTTTGATTCTACAATTGAACCCTTTCCCATCACCAAAATATTACGTATGTTTTACCTCTGCATCCGAATGACCGAAACATTCAGAGCTGAGCATCAGTTTGTTAGCTCAATGTTTGTTTTTGTTTTTAGGTTAGCTTTATGATGATATTACTGTCAGGATAAAACATATATTATATATTCAAAAATCATGACTGCATGGTTTAGAATATATAGCATAAATATATATATATCTAAACAATGAAGAAAACTTAGAATGAATTGGCTGTAAGGGGACGTGTTTCTTGCAACATTATTCCAAAGCTGAAATGCCATGCTTGCTACGTTCAGGCTTGAATGTCTGCAGCTTAAAATAGCTGTAATCACATGCGATAACCAGATAACCCAGAAGATAAGATATCAAAACACAGAAAACTCAAATGTGCACTCCTTTAACTAGAAATAAATCACTGCTATGCATGAACCACTCAGTGGCAATTATTTCATCTGTAGAAGTTAGATAGTAAATCTAGCACAGTGTATTATGTAGCACTTTTTTAAGAAAAAGGTTACTGAAAATATCTAGAAAGGGACTGTTGAAAACTAATGTAGTTTTTTAATAAATCACCACATTGTAATGAGCGACAGACACATTAAGAACCACACCTGCCCAAGGAAATTTAATAAAATGCTAAGAGTAACAAATGACACTCAAGTCCCTCTGGCAGAGGTATAGAAAGCTACAACCCATTGGGGGATAGGTGGGTGGGCCTTAATGTCTTCCCAGAAGCCCCGCCGAGCCCAGTACCCAGCTCCCCACAGGAGAGAGGATAGGTTTAGCACACACACAAACAAACAGGGTCTAGTTACTCACCCAAGAGACTCCCCAGCCACACAGGTGAAACCACACATGTATCACTTCAATTTATCATTCTCACAGGGCAGGCTTTTACAAACACAGCGTAGCTAGTGCCAGATCAGCTGATATAAAATAAGACCAGCCGCTGGCATCCCGCTCGGCTTGCTGTCCTGAGATGCTGAAGGTGCAGACCAGGGTTTAAGACATCGTGGCTTCCAGCAGGTATAAACAAACACATTGAATCAGTATGCGCCGATGCTACATTGTTATCTCTGTCCATGAGTCCTGCCTTGAGTGACAGCTTATTTTAGAATTGCATGCCCATACCAGTAAGATGTCTGCTGCTTTCATCTCGGTGCCTTTTATTAGAAACCTCAACCGACCTTATACTTATTTCGGTTAAGTTTGATGCAGTTATTAGTGTTGTTTCTCATTCATACAATAACATTATGGCAATATGATATCTTGTTTGTTAAAGTAAAGCAACACAAACACAGTACTCTAATTTTAAAAAAAGTATCCCCTTCCATTCAAGCATGATGTTTTTATTTTTGCTTGTTCAAGTGGTCTTCCCAATTAGATCCAAAAAATACACAGTAGTGTTAAGCCTAATTTCTTTGGTTGGCACACTTTCATTGCATTGCCAGGGCAACCAAGAGTATTTTAGTCAGTGCACTGCAAGGTGGTTAGCTTTACATTTAAAACTGAATTTTGTACGATTAAGCATGCAGTTCTTAATTTCTTAATTATTCAAGACCTGCAATCAAGACCAGCTAATTAATGAATTAATGCATACATATTTTTAAAATATAAAAAGTTAGGATATAAAGAAAACTGATGAGAACAACAAAGTGACCGTGTCCGAAAAGAAATCGCACTGTATTATGACTATGGATTATATGCTGATGATAATTATTGCAGGTCAATAGCAGGTTCTTTTAAAGATTTAAAAATAATATTCAGTTGTCTGGGTGCTGTACAAGCGGCCAAAATGTGAGAAGCTCAGTCATTCGTGAGGAACTCGGGGCAGAGCCGCTACTCCTTTGCATTGAAAGGAGCCAGTTGAGGTGGTTCGGGCATCTGGTAAGGATGCCCCCAGGGCGCCTCCCTAGGGAGGTGTTCCAGGAGCGTCCAGCTGGAAGGAGGCCTCGGGGAAGACCCAGGACTAGGTGGAGGGATTATATCTCCACGCTGGCCTGGGAACGCCTCGGGATCCCCCAGTCAGAGCTGGTTGAGGTGGCCCGGGAAAGAGAAGTTTGGGGTTCCCTGCTCAAGCTGCTGCCCCCGCGACCCGATTTCGGATAAGCGGTTGTTGAAGATGATGATGATGTCTGGGTGCTTAACACCAGCTAATCGAAGCTCAGTTCATCTACAACAACGTGGTGAGACAGCCTATTCACTGAAGCATGGGAAGTGAATATAACAGCATCAGTGAATATGGATAATTAAACATTCAAGACCGTTCATTCAACACCATAGGATCAGTATACTGTATGTGACCCAGCATTATGAAGGTTTGTATATTTGAGCATTAACTTAATATATCCATCAACAAATGGAGTGTTGGGTATACAAGTATTTATTCCTCCATCAATATGAGTGTATTTAGATTAAAGCAGATGATGAATTTACTAAGGGAAGCAATTTAAAGTGGCCTTGAGAGTTCAGCTTGTGTTCAACATCAGGCATTGCACATAAAGTTAAATGCCTGACGTTGGTAGTATATTAATATGTATTAATACTTCACTAGCATAGGACAGCACTGTATTTCACTTTTCTACTAAAAATCAAACATCCTGTACTGCGTTCACCTATTGAAACGGAACAAATTCAAACTGGCATCAAGCATCTCATTACCTCTAAGTGACAGTTGACAACTGGTTGCAAAATTCCTTTGTCCTTCAGAACCCACTGCTTCTTTTTAATACTGTCACTTTGCATAACCCGAAGGACTGCCGGGTGCAAATGCAACCACAGCAACATTCTGCCATCAGGATGGACAGTCAAAAAAGAAACCTATTTAATCCATGCTAGACGAATTAGGAGAGGGACATACATGTTGGCCTTTGAACCTACACACCAGCTTGGCTAAGCAATTGTCACCATCAGCAACAAATAAAAGTCACTTCCCAAAATAGGTTGTGCTCCATATGCTTCAGGTTACACCACTATACATAATCACCACAGGGGCTTCCTGCACCAGCTATAAGATACACACTTGTATAGATGGATGTGGTGTTATGTGACCATGGTGTAAGTCTTTTTTTCTACTTTTAAGTGCTTATTCCCAGTCACCGGCGTATTGCTGAGCTCAAGTCTCTCGATGGCTGAGCCAATGATCCTTACAAACACTGTTCGGCTGGAAAGAGTATTTTAACCAAACAGTATATCTTTCAAAATGTCTAGGTTCTTCTAATATGGGGAAAAGTGAAGCAGTTAAAGCAAATGGAGGGTGATCAGTGTGTGCCTCTTTTATACCTCATACTGTGCAGTTGTTCCCAAACTCCCCTTGTTTTCACTTCATTGCTCCCAACTGACACAAACCACTCCGCTCTCCCGGGCTTCTATTGTGAGACACAGCAGAAACCGTGCGTCGCCAATTAGAGGAAGAGGAGAAAGCCATCCTGCTATGTCTCCCCTACACTTCAGTCTGTCTAATAGCCTGGATGTGCCAGTGGTCAGGTGAGTCCTTATGAGGCACACACTGTCAAGAGAATACCTGACGATCAATAGTTTGCACTGTGCATTCTGCAGATGATTGCAGACAGAATAGCCCATACAGTACGTTTCATACAGCAGTCACAGGACAGACTAGATTCACTCCCAAATGATCAATACAACTTGAATCTGTTCATGAAAAGCCATTTGTCACCACAAGAAGGCCTTAAAGCTGGGAACACACCGCATTGGCCGCCTGCGGCGGTTGGCCGCGTGAACGCAGGAGGCTCGCCGCTTGATCATTTGGGTCATATTGGGCCATATTCAGCGGAGCCGCCGCCGCGGCCGTCGGCCGCCACATCGAAGGCGGCGGTTGGCCGCGTGATCGAAAGAGGCTCGCCGCTTGATCATATTGGGCCATATATTCCTGACGCCGACGCCGAAATCAGACCCGTCACACTTATGGTGCAACAACAACAGCATGGTCCAGCTGTGCCAAAAAATACAGATGTAGGTTCACTGTGTAACCAGCGGCAGTCATGTCACAAATAACATTAAAACAGCATGAAGACGCACCCCGATCGCAAATACACACATTAACAGCAATTCAGCAACATATCTAAACACAATAACAACAGCAGTGTGTGCTCAGCGGCTAAAATAAAGGCAAACATCAGCCTACCTGAAAGTGAAAGTGTGCCGGCTGACGGAGGACAACACCGGTTCTTCGCTGCACTATATTGGAATTCCACACGGACACCGCCGTCAAGTTTGGGTATATTATCCTCATGAACAGCACACAGCTTGGTGAGTTTCACTATGCTAACCGGCGCTACCTTGGCTAAAGTACAACCAACAGCTAAACAGATGCAAAATAGCCTACACATATTTGCAGAATGTATTGGAAGCCCGATGTCCTCACTCCACACGCCCACCTCGTCTTGCAGACCACCGCCACCGGGCAATCTCAACGCTGATTGGCTGTGGAGGCGCGGTGCCCGGCGGCGCTGCAGAAAAAGAAGAAAAATGTCATCTTTTTCTGCCGCGCCGTGCTCGCCGCACAAGCCTTCGATTCACGCTCCTTCGATGACACAATTTCTATGCGCCGCTAATGGCCGCGCTCCCGATTCACACGCCTCTCATGAGGCGCGGCCACGCGCCGCGCAAGCCCCCGCCGCCGGCCGCTGGACGCCGATTATTGGGTGGACGCGCAGCCACGCGCTAGTACATTGACTTTGTATGTAATCTCGCCGCGCGGCCAGTGCGGTGTGTTCCCAGCTTTAAAGCGGGGGCAACATGAATGTGCTATCATTTGAGGCTTGACAAGGCTGACTTTTTTATCCTAATATGTGTTAATTGAAAGTAAAGAACTGTATTTCATGAAAGCAAATCATCACTTTGTAGAGCTAAAAGCCGCACTAACAATAACAGTGTGAGAACAGAGGCACTCTTGCTGAAGAAAAAGTTAAAAAGCCGTTATTCATTTGTTTTCCCACTGTTCTGCTGCGATGAGTTCACCAGCTGCACCAAAGGAACGTTGTATTTATTTTTTCATTACCACCAAAACAATGTGCTCCAATTATTTGCCTTTCAACAATGATCAATGTTTTTAAATGAACAGTGGATTCCTTACAGTATATTGATGAACCACTGAGATGTAACACCGGACTCTGCAGTTCTCTTTAGCCCTGGAGCATTTTAGCATCTTTTAGATCATTGTTTTGGTGTTAACAGCCTTCAAATTCTGCTATCGCAGTGTTGTGTTTAAAATAGAAATGCTACTTTAATGGACAATTTTTTTTTCAACAGATAAATTAAGGCTTTTCAGGTATGACACACAGTCTCTCCCTCCACCCTGGAGACATGCCGTGTACCAACCAGTTTCTAGACCTCAGCAATCATCCCTGTCTCCAAAATATCTGGGAACACAGAACAAAGAAGCACAGAGCAATCAACCTGACCTAGGGAGTCAATGAAGTTAATTGAGCACCTTGGGTCAATCCGAATAGTCTTTTTTGCATAGGAAATTTCCTTTCCTATTGAGATGACCCGGAAGTACTCGGCGGATAGGTGATTCGAATTCTCAAAATGCTTAGGAAAGGCATAGGAAAGGAGCCTCGATTCATCCTTTAACCCTCCTTTAGCGTAGGTTACTCCTGACCAACCTATGCTAAAGGAAAGGAGATAGTGGTATCCCATAATCCTTTACGACGGCAAGATTTAAAGCAACAGGCCACCGCCGGAGTTTACCGACTCTACACGAATACGAACGAGAGGTAAAACAGAAGAGAGGAGAGGACAAGAGAGGAAGATTTAACTCTGCTAAAACAAAATACCCTCCCCCATAAAGATAATAAAGAACTCATAAAAGACCAACATCATAATAGTTATTTTCGTAGCACATAATTTACACCATAAGAAAATAAAATACCAACTTCATATTTAATGAAGTTACTAGGGGCAGTTCATTTCAACATCAACATAAGTGTAGCCTCTTTTTATTCCACATGTGAATTGGGATATATGCCAGTGATTCTCACTCTGTTGGCGATTAAAATCAATATGAAAAGAACGCATGGATCAAACGAGCGCTTGTTGCAGTCAATTTTCGGCTAGTGTAGTTTCACGCTAGTGACTCACATCAGCGATACTCGCCGTCGCGCAATGACGTCGGTTAGGAAAAGTGGAGTCGAATTCATTTGAAACAGTGCTGTCTTTTCCTATGTTCGATAGGAAGCACCTTTCATATCTCCTTAACCCCGATGACGTTTAGGGGTTAAGGTATAGGAAAGGAGGCTTATAGGTTAGGAGATTGGACTATTCGGATTGGCCCCTTGTGTTGCCCCACATCAATGCAATCACAGCTCCACTCCTGGCTCCCCTCCAGTTCACCCACAGAGCCAACATTGGGAAAAGGGTGCTGGCAGCATTAGCAATGACTGCCAATCAAATGTAGAGAAAGTAAATATATTTTACAATATATAGTATATTATTAAACTTATAGTATAATATAGACAGTATATCCCTCCAGACTAGTAAAGCCTTGGAATTACTGAACTCTTACATTTTGTAGCCTACGTACTGCATTGACTTTTTATATTTGTTCTTTATCTTTATTATTAAACTGCCCGGGCTGCAGCTGGAGGAATAATACTTCAATTGTCTTACTCACCATTTGGATACATCTTAGCAGTGCATTCATTTAATGGAACACATAACTGTAAGTTTAGTCAGATCTTCTCATGCCTTAGTGATGAGGCAATAATATTGATAAGCCTGTTAACTTATTTTGCTCTCCTTCTAGCCTTTGGCAGCAGCAGCTGTGTTGCTTTTAGTCTGGCTTATTTTTTAAATTCATTCATATCTTTTATAATATTACAGTTTTCTCAGCGTCTTTAAAATCGTCAGCAGGTCTGGTAGTCTTGTCATCTTGTGCGTTGTTCATGTGAATGTGCGTAACGTGCAAACGCACATCTGACATATTACTGCAGTGTCAAACTAGACACATCGTTCCAATTGGTGCTCCAAATAAGGCTAACTCAAACTGTTTCATCCTCCTAGTTGTTAGAATGTATTGTGTTGCACAGAAGAATTTAGTTCCCCTTCCTTTACAAATCACATATGCTATAAAGTTATTGCTTCAATGGAGAGGGGGAATGACTACAGCAGCACATAACCTTTAAGATGTAAGTATGGAATGTGAGTAACATTGCCAGTGGGGTTAAAAGAAGCCAATGTTGACTGTTGGAGCAAGAACCATGTCAAATAAAGTCATAAACTTTGTTTGTACAACCATGCAGCCCAACCTTCCCCTAGGATATGTTGTCAAAGTATCACAGAAGTGCAGCTTTACTATATGGAGAGAACAGTCACTTTTACAACAAGAGCTTGTCCCTAAAGCAAAAACATTACTTGTTTAGTTTAAACAAAATGACCAATGCTGTCATTTTCTGTATAGGATACTCCTGAATATTGCTTAATGCAAATGTATTCATAACGTTTGTGTGAATGGTTTATGAATTGTTATTTTTCAAGTGTTCAAATCCATTTAGTTTTTTTTAAACTTATATTTTAATGTTTTTTTAATTTTTTTTATACAGACAAAAAGACAAAATAAGTAGACACATACAATACACACACAAACCCCACCTCCCACCCCCCTCCCTCACACAGACAGACAAGAAATACAAAAAGAAAATGAAATAAGCAAATAAGACAAGATGATTAAGAAAATAAGCTATGAATACACACACAGAAACAAAAAGAGAAAAAATAAACAAAACTGGGGCAAACCTCTCATGTCCACTGCAGGTGGCGCCAAGGGGGCATACGTTTCAGGCCCCCATGTGCTGTAGCACTGGGCCCCACACTGCCAGAAAGCCAGAAGCGCTGCCTGAAAGCTCATATCTTAGCCACTCAATGTGCAAAATGCTCACCAGTTCCCTTAGCCAAGAGTCAAATTGGGGGGCCAAGTCCGATTTCCACAGCTTTTAAAATACATCTTTTAGCAATTACCATACCATATACCATGATTGTGCGAGCATTATGGTCCAGTTTGTCCAAGGCTGCGGAGTGTCCAAACAGAACAGTTTCCGGATCAGGAGTGAAAGAAACATTTAAAACATTAGAATACCATTGAAATACAAGACACCAAAAGTTGTAAAGATTTGGACGTTCCCAAAAGTGGTGAGCAAGTGTACCCTCGGCAATCTTACATCTGTTACATAAAGGTGAAAGATTTGGGAAAAAGTTGTGCAGTTTAACCTTAGAATAGTGCAATCTAAGTGTGACCTTAAATTTAATTAACTGAAGACTTGAGTTTATAGAGCAGGATATTATGCTTTTTAGCGCTCCCTCCCAGACATCGTCAGCTATTCCAATGTTTAAGTCTTTTTCCCATGCTTGCTTTATTTTTAAATTGGATTTGTCCTGCCGGTCTAAAAATATTCCCACAAAAGATTAAATCAGGGTTTTAGCTTCTCGTGAGCCTAGCAAAGTTTTGGACAATGGAT
The DNA here is from genome assembly GCF_949987685.1 of Ammodytes marinus. Taxonomy (NCBI): domain Eukaryota; kingdom Metazoa; phylum Chordata; class Actinopteri; order Uranoscopiformes; family Ammodytidae; genus Ammodytes; species Ammodytes marinus. The sequence continues at coordinate 2,796,204 of NC_137216.1, read as the reverse complement.
CATCTGCGGGCATGGACTCAGAGGATGGTATATTCTGTCTGACATAATTCCTCACCTGTAGATACCTGAAGAATTGAGTTTTCGACAGTGAAAACTTTGATACTGATCAAATGAAGCAAAGTGACCATTTATATAAAGGTCCTCTACTGTTACTATTTCCTTCCGGCTCCAATCTCTGAATAGTGAATCTGTGAACGATGGGGGGAAGGCATGGTTATGCCAGATTGGGGCATGTATGGTCGTGCTCGGTAGTTCACAGGCCTTCCTAATTTGGTTTCAAATTCTCTGACCATTGGATAGAATAAAGTGGTCTCCTCTAAAGGAGGCATGTGGTCTGGGAGAAGAGAAAAGGAGGGCAGTAAGAGAGGTTTTTGGGGCCAGGCTTTTTTCAATGGCCAACCAGGGGGGCAGTTCAGTTCTAACATCTTTTTCATATGTAAATTGCCAATACACCATGACTCTAGCATTGGCAGCCCAGTAATAGTGTAAAGGCCAGGACACACCAGTCCGACTCGTTCCGACTACCCAAAAAATGGAGTCGCCGTTTCAGGAAGCTCCAGTCTTCCCGTCGCGGCCAAAAAACACACCGAGACGACTGCTTATTTTCCGTACGCTTTGCGCTTGCGCGGGACGTAATGTCTCCACAACAGCAGGCGGCGCTAATCTGTATTGTGGCCTGAAAAAATACGAAAGGCGGAAATGATGGGACAACTCTCTAGAGCATAAACATAGATAGAAATACGTATTTATATTTATGGACCATAAGAGCACAATTTTTAGCAGAGAGTGTCGAGCATGGTGTCGAGCAGTCAACAAGGGTTGATGCATGTGAGTACTCTCAAAACGACAAACAACAAACATATTAAAACGATGGCTAGCTGTTGTTAGCTGTTTGTGCTACCCGCCTCACTTCCGGGCTTCACTGATTCGCTAGCCCTCCACCAATCAAATTGCTCCAAATGAAAGACAGTCGGCCGCCGATTGAACATGTTCAAAACAAGCCCGACGACCTCTACGTCGGCCGACGTCACGGCACACACCAAACAGATTCGTGTCCCGACCCCCTACCGACACTACGACGGCGATTATCTGGCCGGTGTGTCCTGGCCTTAAAACACATGGCAACCCCAGTCCGCCATGCTCCCTGGATTTCTGAAGGTGGGCTTTTGAGATCCTATGTGCTTTATATCCCCAAATGAAAGGCATTATAATGGAATCAATTGACATAAAGATTTAGGAATATAAATTGGCACATTCTGAAATAGACAAAGAAATCTCGGCAGGGAAACCATCTTTACTGCGTTCACACGGCCAATAAGGGAGATCGGTAATGTTCTCCATTTCTCTATGTTCTCCTTTAGTTTGTTCTATCTTTATGTAAAATTTTACTTAAAAAGTGTCTTTGGGTTTTTAGATAATTTAATGCTTAGGTATTTTATGCTGACCAGATTTGTTTTAAGGCGAGACACGGCAGGCCAAAACATTTTTTGAAGCACTGGTCAATTTTGAGATTTGTGTCTATTTAGCTTCCATAACATGTCTTCTTTCATACTAGTATGGATAAAAGGTCCAAAATATACGTTTTAGGTGTTTATTTTACTAAACTTTGACTGCTTGCGTCTGTATTTTGCTCCTAAATTCGTCAAAAGTGAGCATTCTAACGTAACATACAGCACCGCGACCGCTGTATGAATCATAATAACCATGATACTGTTGGAAAGCTCTGAATCTCAAGTGCAACGTTATCGGATCCAAATATGGTAATTTCCTTTGTATCAGTAACCAATCGTGAAAGTGTGAGGAGGGATTCAATGCTAGGAACGCGACCTCATTGCCTAATGCACATTTCTGACGATGTGATTCGCTAAAAGGCATCACGTGATGCTAGCCGTGGGTAGCTCGAAAATCACAAAATAAAATAGGAAAAACGTCGAAAATATGCCAAACCAAGACAAAAAAAATACTTAATCAATTGGCTACGGACTTTACGTGATCGCCAATTGAAGGGGAGAAGTGTAAAAGACATGTAAATCACGCCGATCACGTCGGAGAGACACAGACTGTCAGAGGATCAGAGGGGAGATGGTGGGGAGAGAGAGCGTCTGTGCCGACTCCGGAGCAGGTTGACAGACAGTGGCTAATAATGAATGAATTAGCATGTGTTTGTAAATGTTACTATGCTATGGTTTATATATGTTAAGCAGTGGTAAGCCTATATATATGGCATTGAGGGGTGCAGGGCCTAATTCAATAAATTACTCAAACTATAATCAGTGATTATCAGCAGAATTCACGTTTTTATCTTTAACGGCCGTTTTCTCAAAATGAGCTTTTTCCAATACTCTGAGAAAGATATCTCAACTTCTAGACCACTGACATCAACCAAACTTTCTATGATCATTCATATCACTATTTTAAAGGTTTTTACACAAGGATTTGTTAATATATTGTAAATTGTCTGATTTATGATACATTTTCCCCCTAAAAACATGCCTAAAATGCATTTATAAGACATGTACATAGTATTTTTTGATTTATTAAATGAAAAAAGGCTGTATCCAAAATCTGTTCTGTAAAAACTTTAGAAACTAATATGTGCTTAAAATAAAATAGAGATTTTATCTCTGGCTTTATCCAACATCTCGATTGTTTTCTCGAAAAATGACCCAAATTTACGCATAATTGGTTAAATATTGCCATATTTGCATATTTAATAAAATATTAAAGAAAAACATGTAATACAAAAACTAATTGTGTTAGTGTCAGTAATCAACTGGCAAAGTTTCATGATGATATCTATAAGTTAAAAAAAAATCCCTATTCACCTGGGGTGTCTCGCCTTAAACTGCATATTGGCTAGCAATGTTGAGTCCAGATCTGCTGTTAAAGACAAGAGTTAATTTTTTTGCCAATTTATGGTGTAGCCCGAGACGTCGCCAAAATAATTAATTCGCTGGAGTAGGTGGGGGATGGAATTCTCGGGGTCGGCTACAAAAAGGGCGATGTCATCTGTGTACAGAGAAATCTTATGGTCCATCCCACCTAGTGATATTGGCTTTATAAGTGCGTGCCCTCTTATGCTAATAGCCAGTGGCTCGATGGCCATCGCAAAGAGTAGCGGCGAGAGAGGGCAACCCTGGCGCGTGCCCTTCTGAAGGGCAAAGGGTGTGGATCTTTCCTGGTTTGTTAGAATGGAGGCGGTGGGATGGGCATATATTAAACGCACCCATGAAATGAAAGGGGCCCCTAGACCGAACTCCTCCAGCACCCTGAGCAAGTACCCCCACTCAACCTGGTCGAAAGCCTTTTCCGCGCCCAGACACAAAAACAGCTTGTTTGGAAGAGCTGTCGAATGTGTTATACATAATATTTAGGACTCTCCTAACATTAAAAAATTAAAACCTATTGGGGATCAACCCGGTCTGATCTGTGTAAATAATGGATTCTATAAATTTGTTTAGTCTATTTTCCAGAATTTGTGAACATTTTGAAATCCAAGTTAAGCATAGAAATTGGTCGATATGAGGATGGGTTAGTTTTATCCCTGTCTTGTTTTAACAAAAGAGAAATGTTTGCGTTATACAGTGTTGGTGGGAGTCTGTTCGCTTCAGTTGAGTGGGAGAACATTCTATGCAAGATCGGGGTTACTTGGTCAGCAAACTTCTTATAAAATTCAACAACAAAGCCATCTGGCCCAGGGCTCTTGCCATTATGCAGTGATTTGATAGCGTCTGTGATTTCTGCAGGGGACAGTTCAGAGTTTAAGGCCTCGCGGGAGGCGCTGTCTAGTTTTGGTATGTCTAGCTTTTTTAACCATGCGTCGATATCACCCTTAGCTTTGGATTTATAAAGCTCCTGATAATATTCCTTAAAGCGTTTATTTATCTGTTTCGGGTCAGTTAAAGCCACACCTCTGCTAGATTTTATTGTATGTATGGATCTGCTGGCTTGTTGCCCTCTGAGCTGGCGGGCCAGCAAAGTATGTGGTTTATCCCCTAGTTCAAAATAATGATGCTTAAGTCTGAGAAGCTGGTCACTCACTTGACTCGTTAAAATAGTGGTATACTCGTATTTAAGACTAAGAATATTTTGCAGAGTTTGGGGGTTATTTGTGTTTCTGTACAATGTCTCCAGCGAGGTGAGCTCCAAGTCAATATCCTTTAAACGTCTTACTCTAGATTTCTTTAAAGACCCTTCATATGAAATGATATAACCTCTCATGACCACTTTAAAAGTTTCCCACAAGGTGGAGTCAGAGACATCCGAGGTATCGTTGGTCTCTAAATATTCAGTAATTTTTCCCGACATGTATTTACAAAAAATTCTGTCGTTGAGCAGTGAAGGGCATAACATAACATAACAAGTGCACACCAGTGGATAAATAGACTTAAGTCTGATTTGAAATAACGTATAATTTTACAATGTTGTGGCATCAAATACATGGTTTGGTTTCTCCTTGACAGTGTCCTTCTGGGAGAACAGACAGTCTGTGTGCATGTGCTGCTCTAGGGGATTCTGACTGCCTTTGACATTTAGCCCACTAAGACAGTGCTGCTTATCCATCTGCCCAACTGAAAATAACTGGCAATTACTCAGGGGTCTTTTAAATGTGAGGTGATTAGGATTGTGCATGCCACTGAACTCAATCACTCCTAATTCTATTACTATCCTTCTCTCTCTCTCTCTCTCTCTCTGTGCATTTCTCTTGCTCGCTCTGTCCCCTCGTAGACATACTTACATGCACATGCCTTGATAAAGGTCATAAACTCTGGATAACACTTGCGAGGACCGTGACAGAAATTGTTGTCAGGCACCATATTTGCATTTGTCTATTAGCATAAAGTACGGGAACAATATGTGTTACACCCCAAAGACTGTCTTTCCAGGTGGGGCCAAGGTTGGGAGATAACCTCAAGCAACTGCTCCAAAGATAAAAATTACTTTACCTGAAATCTAAGCTGCCACATTGAATTGATAAAGGATATAGGGCCGACTAACTTCAAAAGTAATGGCAATTACAGTGAAAACTTGAAAGCCAAACTAACTGCATGATTCAGCTAATAGTGTAAGGTGTATCTTAGTGACAGGTGCACGGCTGCTCATATTTTATTAGAAGGGGTCAAATGAGTCATTTAAGCTATGATAAAGTTTCATGTATAATGTGGTGTATTCCCAGAAATAATCGTATACGTAGGTAGGTATCTTTTTTGTTAATGAAGCAACTTTCTAAACTTAAAGCTGGGGTATATGATTTCTGATTGGTCAAAGTTAACATGAGCTTTGACCAATCATAGCGAGGCTCCGATTCTCTGTTTTTATTGGCTGTTGGGACTGTCCATTCACTTTGGCACAACTTTGTTGGTGTAGAGCGTGTCAGGGAGGGACTAAAGCAGGGGTCTCCAACACGTCGATCGCGAGCTACCGGGCACCTTTTCAGTAGCTAGCCTGATAGGTTGACCAACTGTGTTGTGTTGTAAAAAATATAGAACGGGGGAATCTGAGGCATCGGGTAATGTGAGCCACCCCCTCTATCAAGGCAACGGAAAACATTTTTGGTCATGTGAGATATATGTTTTCAAGCCCCTCTCATTTCCCCATGGCCCTGAAAGAGAGGACTCCATGGTGCTGTTGTAAGCATGTTTTTTCACCAAAATAGGTATTTTGCATGTTAAAGTAAATTTTCTTGCTGTCAACTTAATCAACTGTTGTGCCAAAGCAAATGTATTCATGTAGAAAAACTTCTATCATACGTGTTGATGAACTACCAACATATAAAAACCATGTGATGATATTAGCTAAAGATTAGCCTGAAATGCTAAGAGAGGTAGTTTTTTTCTCAAATTGTGGTGGTGGGGGAAAGTGAACCAAATGCTGTGGGGGAAAATGAGACACTGTCTCACTTTCCCCCACCATGAGGCACAAGTTAAGTTTAATCTTAAACATATTTTAATGTAATATTACATAAAATATGTTTTATTTTAATGTCATACACATTGTAACAAATCACACCTTTCTAATTCAGAGCTACAGTCACCAAGAATCCAGAAAGATGAGGAAGCAGTTTCAGCAGTGGTTAGCCTCATACAAGGATGGATAAACCCATTTGACGGTATATATCAATCAAAACATGCACAAACAGACAAAACACAGTTTATACCCAACAGCAGAAGTCATATTAAATGCTGCCATGAAATGTTTAATACTGTAAACACAGACTTTAAGCACTCCATTTTGTTGTACATAGTGCGGTGACAATAAATTGTATTCTTATTTGCAGAGAAACGGGACCTCATTAGCATCTCTACGGCAAAGACAGCTCCCAAAGACATTGCCTCCGACCTGATGAAGGCATATGAGATTGGTGAGCAATGCTATGCAAACTTCAAGGATGAGAGACTAGACAAAGAAACACCAGCAAATAAATTCCACGACCCAATGAAAACCAACAAGCTGAAAACATTCAGTGATATGTGTAAGAAGAGAGAAGTGAAATCAAGTGGGAGGGCAGTCATCTTGAAAGCAGACAGGTCTCTGTTTGGACGCATCATAGTGATGGCACAAGCACGTAGTGTTAACATGGAGGATATCCTTTCTCATCCTCTTGGTCCATTGCCCTGGGCACTCTCCACACCAGATGGATTGCTGAGAAAAACAAACAAAGCTACTTTGGCCACAGCCTTGCAGAAACATGTAGCACTACAGGAGAAACACCCAGAACACTCTGCCACAGTGGTTGATGGGATGAACTTAGTCCAAAAAGTGAAAGGTGATTAAACTACTTTCAGAGATGTTGCCACAACAATCCTGGATATGGCTCTGAGGGAAGGCAGTCAGAGTAGAAGAATAGATGTTGTGTTCGACACATACAAGCAGAACTCAATCGAGAATAGTGAAAGATCTCTACGGGGTGAAGAGACTGGTCATGAGTTGCAGGATATCACAAGCACACAGATGGTGAGGCAGTGGAGGAGCTTCCTGACCAAAGTCAATAACAAAACTAGTCTCATTAGCTTCATAGTGAATGAATGGAGGAAGCCAGAATACAGAGAAAGGCTACAGGAGAAGATTCTATATGCAACTGTGATTGACAAATGTTACAGAATCACATATCAAGACAGTGAGGAGGTGTCAACTCTTCAATGTCAACAAGAAGAAGCAGATGGACGACTACTACTCCATGCCGCCCATGCTGCAAGAGAGGGATACCAATCTATAGTTATCTGTTCAGAAGATACAGATGTCTTTATCATGTCTTTAGCATTCTGTGACAAGATTGAGGCCCCATTGTTCCTGAAGTGTGGCACTAGAACCCGTAAAAGGCTGGTAGCTATCAGGAAGGTTGCAGCCACTGTTGGCATGGACACTTGTAGGGCTCTCATTGGGTTGCACGCCTACACAGGGTGTGATACTGTAAGCGCTTTTGCAGGCAAAGGGAAAACAAGGGCACTTACACTCCTGATGAACAACAAAGAAACTCAAGACACATTCTTGAAGTTGGGCCAAGAATGGGACCTCTCACCAGAACTGAGCGACAAACTGGAGGCATTTACATGTGCCCTCTATGCCCCAAAAGCATCAACCACCATTATCAACAAGCTCAGGTACCACCTTTTCTGTGCAAAGAAAGGTGAAATCGAGAGTCATCAACTCCCACCATGCAAGGATAGCTTGAGGCAACACACACTGCGAGCTAATTATCAGGCTGGTATTTGGAGAAGATGCTTAGAAAAGGACCCACAAGTGCCAAGCCCTCTTGGCAGAGGATGGAAGATGGAGACAGAGGAAGAAGGTGAATAGTTGGTGTTGCACTGGATGGATGGCCAGCTAGCCCCTGAAGCTGTCCTGGATCTACTTGCCTGCAACTGCACAAAAAAATTTTCACTCCCACGATGTGTATGTCTTGCAAATGGCCTCAGGTGCACAGATATGTGTAAACTGACAGAGTGTGAAAACCAGGCGACCTGTGTAGAAAGCTCAGATGAAGACGAGGACGACATGGGAAATGATGATTAGATAATTTAAAAAAAATTATCAACATACAAACCAGTCTTTGATTAAATGTATTCACTTCACAACCTGTTTCTTTATTGACTTTTACCACCAAAAGGGCTCCATTCTATTTGTCTATTCTGAATATGCATATGTGTTTTGGGTGTTACCTACGACTTTATGAGTAAAAGTTACTGCTTGCAACTTACCTTGCCCGGTACTTTCATTGTGGTAATTGCTTATCACTTAGCTCCTTCGGAACCTAGAGCAATGTTGACTTACTGAGAGTAGGTTACATGGATAAAATAGCAATTACACCACTCAAACAGGCTAAACCGATGTATTGGTCAGGCTTTGTATATATTTACTTGTAAGCATATAAGGTCAGCACACAACTCATGAACTGATTCGGTATTTCATGAAAATACGCATAACTCCGCTATTATTTGAAGGTTTTACCATAATTTTGTTCCCTGAATTCCAGATATATGAAGTTGGGTACTTTCTAGCATGTTTGAAATAGCACCACTACCTTTTTCATCCTTGAAAATGTAGCATTAGACACCATAATGAAGATCCTAGGTGCTCTACAATCCAAGCTACCTATACTATAACAATTTTTAAAAACGGTCGCCATAGCAACCATAGGAGAAATTGGCGATGGCCCTATAGCCAAACATCTTCCTTAGGGCATGCTCTGACAGCATGCCAAAGCTCATGTTTGTATTAAAAAAGCAAAATGCATTCACATATCTGCTGGACTAATAGGGCTCCCTATTTGTCCATTCCATCCACTCCATTCTATTTTGAAGACTTGTGCTGGTTGCACAAGTCTAATTTAAGGCTCATAATCACCTCTCACAAATAAATAGTATGGGTATATTATACATTTTCTGAATCATCAGAGTGCCTTGAGTACTGAAGTTGTTGAGTTTTGTGTCCCTGGTGTTCTTTCATTCAACAGGAATAAAAGAAAGCATACTGTTTCGGCGGAACTTGTGAAAAAGCGTGTTATATTTCTGGTTTAAAGAAGTCATGTGACCTCTGTGTTTGTCAGACAGACCCAGTACTGGGCTTAAATGAAAGCCTTAAAGGTCCCCTTTCCAGTGATACCAAGCATCATATTATAGAATATATACAATATCCCTACCATGAGCCTAAACCAGATATACACCGGATTCCAAAAACGCAATTTATCTTAGGGGGTTAGTAACTTCATGAGGTGAAAAAAGTGATTTCGCTACCAACCCGTTACTGCTATCGTGATTTTTCTAGTACTAGGGGTTTATACCTTGACAAAAAACCATGATAGCAATTGTCCCCAAAATGATACCGATCAACCCCCCTGGCTCATGGACTAACTGTGTTCTAATCTAACTGGTTATATCTTTCATTTGAATCTTATTAAAACCTTTTGAATTATAATGTGTTGTTATATTATAATTTGATTTTGTTCAGAGTTACTTTCAAGTGTTTAGAAAATTTGCTTTGCTTAATTGACCAAACCCCATCATTCTTTTACTAGTCCGACATTATTTCTGGAATGTGTGGCTAGCTTTCAGGATTCTAACTGTTACAATATGTGTTGTTATGGTAGTTTCAGAGTGGAAAAAGTAAGTGGATCAGTTTACCCCCTTGATTTTTCTGGTCTGTCTCAGTTTACCCCACAGCTGGGGTAAAGTGAGCCACATGACAACTTTTATTTAAACAATCATATTTTCACTGCCCTGTCTTGAAAAAAATCTGCTAATGCCCATTTCTAGGAAACATCCTGAATTAATGGGAAATGTGTAAATTTGAGTGATGAGAGTGATGGACCAGGCACCTTTCAGTAAGTTTACAGAAGTGCCACACTGTTAGTCTTTGACCTTTGGATAAATGTATTTAGTCATTTTAAGGGGGAAAAACACATTTTATTTATTATTTTAACTAATTGAGTTATTTTTCAAACAGCATGCTAGTGTAGCCATACAAGATTGATTTTCTGAATTTTCAATGCTTTATTTTTATGTTTTAAACTGGGAAATACATGTTCCAAAACAACCAATAACCTCTGTATTTAAAAAGAAATCAAGCAAGTAGGCTCAAAATAACCATTAAAGAATTATAGGCTATCGCATCACAGTAGGCCTAATTGTCCGCAATAATCGCACAACAGCCCCCCATCCAAAAAGGAACTTTAAAAAGTTACAACTGTGGGCGCTCCGGTGGTGTAGTGGATAAAGCGCGTACCATATTGGCTCCGGCCTTCGTTGCAGTAGTCGCGGGTTCAAATCTGACCCATGGACCTTTACTGCAGGTCATTCCCCCTCTCTCTCTCTGTCTCCCCATTTCAACTCTGTACTATCTAATAAAATTGTCTGTTTAATCAAATAAGCAGTTGTTTATTTATGTAGTGCGTATTGTCATCTTTGAGCAAAATACCCCCAAAATTTTCGGCGTGCCACTTTGCGCCACGCCTCCTCCACACCTGAGGCCTGTTTCAGGTAGCTGGTTTTGAAGCAACCCAGAGTGTGTTTGCTCTGAGTTAGTGGAAACTCTGGGTTTTCCGTTTCAGGTAGCAGGTTCAGCGCAACCGAGAGTCAGTTACTGCGGCAACATACGCCATGGGTCTAACCTGCTCGGGAGGTGGTTAGACCTACCCTGAGTTTGTTTTCACTTTACGCAGCTCCGACTGAAGAAAGAGTGTCACTGCCACACGCGTCCCTGTACAGTTTGAAGCAAAATCACTCCATAGAAATCTCCATCGGGATGTTTTTTTCATTTCCTGATGATTTTACGTTTGACCGATCATTTATCTGATCAGTAGCCTTGTTCTCAGCCGTTCATATAGGCGGCCACGTTACACATCGTGACATGCTCTACATTCAGATTAGTAAACCTATTTGTATTGTATGCTTTTTAACGTCTGTGCCACTGAACAGATTTATGTCAGGTGGATTCATGCAACGCTGCAGCTGCACGCGATCGTTACTGTTCACTTGTGCGATCATAAAGTCACAGACGAGCCTCGTTAAATAGCCTAATATGAATATAAAAATGATATAATAATTTAAACTGTGATCACTTGAGGAAAATGGATCTGGTAATAAATAAAGGCTCTTCAATGGAAACTGTCACCTAATGTGTCTGTTTACTGCACAGTATTAGGCCATAGCTTGCCAACATATTATCCAGCGAATATAAAACACTGTCAGTAATGCTGTGCCGCGCCAGCTTTATACTTTACTGCTGATATGCGTAACTTTTTAAAATAGACTATGGCTTCTCATAAGGAAGCAAAATTATTCTCTTGACAAAAAATGTTTGCTCTGTTTTTTTCTGAATTGCCGAGGAGATTAGATCAGAGTTATGAGACAATATACCCGTTAATTCTTCTCCATACCATAAACTCATTCGTTAATATTTCTAACTCTAGTGGGAGGAGCGGAGATTTTTTTTTTCTTTTTTGAGAAGTGGAGAAGTGGGAGGATCAAGCATTTGTTTCTTCTGTTTCCATGGTGAATCATGTTATCAGCGATCCATTGACGATGGCTTTTACGCACGCGATCAACCTAGAGTGAACACGCTCAGAGTTGATTTACCCAACGCTGATCCACTGTTCTGAAACCGAAAACCCAGAGTTGCTCGTCAACCCTGCGCTCTGAGTTGACAAACTCAGAGCACAGGATTAAACTCAGAGTATGTAAAACCAGCTACCTGAAACAGGCCTCTGGGCAGTGACCACCTTGACTAAGACATTTCCTGGGGGAAAACACTGTTGCGTCACAATAACAAGTCTAATATAGACATTGATGTCAATTTTCAGTGATGTATATGTGGCCCACAAATAGTGTAAGTAATTTTTTCTTGGACCTTTGATGGGAAATTATTTATGATAAGCATTGGGTATTGCAATTTCACACGTGTACAAACAGAAGCTTAATTCATTTGATGTGTGCTATGTAAATAAATATAAGTTATTTTTCAAAGTAGCTATCAGTTAAAAAAAGGTTGGAGACCCCTGGACTAAAGAGAACAAGTGGAGCAGTTGAGGTATTTGGATTCGAATCCCTATCCCAACTGCCATTTTCTCCCCAAATCCTCCACCCCAGCTTTAAGTTGTAAAGTTCTTTACAAAAATATATAAAGGTTAAAAGAGAAGACAATGACAACAACAACAATACAAACCACCAATGGTTAAATGCATCAAAAGCCCAGATAGGGAGCATGAAAACTAGGGCAATAAAACCCTTTAGAAATCTAGGATTGTGTTTGACTGTGATGATGAGATTGTGTCAATAGGTTGTTCGAGCATCCTTAATATTTTGATTAAGCAAGACAATCACTTCTTTTATTTGATTAAAGCGGAGGAAGATTGATTGGTTTTGGAAAGTGATTTGTTCTTAGGAGGGGCAGAAGCTTCAAGAGCAGATGCACAAATATAATTAAAATGGTTCAAACTATCATAAGTGTGCAAGGATGATGGCCAACCTTGATTAAGTCTGTTAACAGAATTTAATTTGCTTTATTGTATAATATTTTAATGCACAATACATGCTTTCTGGCTGTTGAACTTTGTCCCAGTTTTGCTACAAGTTTGTTGTTTAGCCTTGAAGCCTAATAAGATTTTGGCCCATACAGAGGTATGACGCATTCATGTGCACAGTAGTTTCACTCCCCATATTCTGTTATCAGACATTGTATGAAGGATAACACCAGCTGAGATGAATTTCTGGGAATATCTGCCAATTAAAATGTTTCTGCTTTCGCCAGCAAAACGGGCTGGACACACAAACCGAGTGTATACGCCTACACACTTCTATTGCATATAATCTCTGTACACTGTTCATTCGATGTATTCAACCATGTATCAAGCCAGGTACATTGTTGTTTGACCCTTGTATGCTGTTTGCAAGTAAATTCACCTACTTCCAAGAAGGCCTGACTCAGTTTCAATTATTCAAACACTTGGGTAGTTTGATGAAATAATTCTAGTAACAAATGGTCCTTCGAGTGAGCCGGATCCAACATCTTCTTCTCTGGACAAGAAGAGCCTGCACCGTGAACGGGGGAGTCCAAGATCTCTCGACAAAAGACCTCCAGTAAACAGAGCTACAAAAGAGGCTGTCTGCAGACTCTACTTGGACGGAGGAGGGGTGACGGAATCCAGAGCCAAAACTGAGCGAGTCGAGGCTTTCTTGAAATCAGGTGAATATAAACAGCTGATTTTGTTTTGTCCAGGAATTATGGTAGTTCCTTTGTTTTATGTATTAGGTAGATAAACTAGTTTATGAAGCAGTATTTCTCATGGTTTTACCGTAAGGGAGAATAACTGATCGTAGTGTTTGGGAAAATGCACTAAAGAGAAAAATATTTCAACCTGTAGTGTTTGGGGAGATGCACTAGAGACAAACCTATCTCAACCTGTAGTGTTTGGGGAGATGCACTAGAGACAAACCTATCTCAGCCTTTGGTGTTTGAGAATTTACACTGTCAAAAACAAAAGTCTCACGTACGTAATTAGATGATCATTAGTGTGGGATCGAGGGTGGTCCCTTTATTCTGACAGATATAGTTTGTTCCATTAAACTGAGAGTTCTTTGTAATTCGGGAAGGTTTTATGGAAACAAATTGATATCTGGCTGCTTGTTGTTACTTAGCCTGGGGATATAGTACTGCTCCAGGGAGTTAGTCTATGACAGGTTATTTATTTGTTTTGTTTTGTTATGTTTGTCAATAGTCTACAACTGCAGAGTAGACTTATTAGTTTTGTTTAGAATACATCACATAGGGTGTTCTAGTTTTAAATTGGTGAATTTTATTAATCAATTGGAGGGAATAGGGGTGTTCATCCTGTTTAAATAGATTACTGGGTAATTTGATATTAGATTTTACATTTAAAAAAAATTTAATTACATAATATGGATAATGATAAGATAGACATTAGAAAAAAAAAGGAGACTGGTGAAGAAAAGTCTCCTCTACCCCTTCCTGTGTCTCTTTCCATTGAGACCCATAGTGAACCTTAAAGATTAAAGGTGCAGTCAATCATTTAAAGTCCCAGCATAAACTTAAAAAAAGCGTCCTTTTGTGTTCTTTTTATGAAAATGTTCACTAAAAAGAATTGTTCAATGCTTTTGATTTGAATTACAAGTTAAAGGGGATTTTTATGCTGAAAATATGATCATAATGTGTATTGTTGATATAAATTGATTCAAAAACTGGTTAACTGTAAAGACACCTATACTTAACCTACATGTTAACTTTTGTTATTTGAAGAACAAACTATAACACCATGTCAGATTTGGAGAAGTAGAGAGCTTCTCAGGAATGTGGTGTGTGTGTGATTCAGTCCCATGCAGAAAAGGGAGGGCCTGTCTCACTGCCTGCCTGTGTGTGCTTGAATGCTGCCCAAACACAGACAACCATGTGGAAGAACGAAATCAAACCTATCCTAAAATGTTGTTGTGCGTTAATTGTGACATCTAGAGCAAGCAAAATGGATAGGATGATATTTTAGAAACAACCCTGGCAGAATGATGAGCATTTCTTTTGAGAACATGTTACTGCTCAAATTCATTCTGTTTCAGATGCAAGGAGAAGACGAAAGCTGACCATGCTTCAATAAGGACAATTGGACACTGAGGAACAATCTGAATCGGTTATGGTAATATCCTACATAACCATTCCCCCAGTGACTGTGATATGAAGGACACTTTGCGTCAAAATGCCACAAAAGGACTTGTTGACCATCAAGACGATCTTGGTTCCTGTTCCCTGGCTTCTGCAAAAAACTGTCCTCTCTGAAACTGTACATAGACTGTTGCACCAGTACACAAACTTGCATTTTCACAACTGTGATGTTGATGTACTTGATATTATTCTGCTTGACTGAAATATATTTACTCATATGCTTTGCCCTTTTGCTTTGAAGTGTTGCAAAAAGTTGCATTAAATATTATAAAAAGGGTGGAATGTTAACAGAATTTAATTTGCTTTATTGTATAATATTTTAATGCACAATACATGCTTTCTGGCTGTTGAACTTTGTCCCAGTTTTGCTACAAGTTTGTTGTTTAGCCTTGAAGCCTAATAAGATTTTGGCCCATACAGAGGTATGACGCATTCATGTGCACAGTAGTTTCACTCCCCATATTCTGTTATCAGACATTGTATGAAGGATAACACCAGCTGAGATGAATTTCTGGGAATATCTGCCAATTAAAATGTTTCTGCTTTCGCCAGCAAAACGGGCTGGACACACAAACCGAGTGTATACGCCTACACACTTCTATTGCATATAATCTCTGTACACTGTTCATTCGATGTATTCAACCATGTATCAAGCCAGGTACATTGTTGTTTGACCCTTGTATGCTGTTTGCAAGTAAATTCACCTACTTCCAAGAAGGCCTGACTCAGTTTCAATTATTCAAACACTTGGGTAGTTTGATGAAATAATTCTAGTAACAAAGTCACTGCAGAACAGAAGAAAATATGGCTATAGACTGACTGTTTAGAAGGCATCATGTTTACAGTGTGCTTCCATGTAAAACATGTTGGATGTATCATCTAAAACACCAACCATTTTTTCTTCACCAATCTTTATCAACTTGAAAACCACATCAGGAATAAAATCTGAGAATTTAGATGACAAGTTGCCTGAAGATTTGTTGGAAGCTCCATGATAGTGCAACATACAGGATTGGTACAGCTGACGAGATGAAAGCCTCCAAGCTGGGTTTATTGATTCATTGTTAAGTAAGGAGAAAGTATTCAAATAAATTGTTCTCAAATTTACATTCTCAAGTTTCAGTTGAAAAACAAATCAGATTTCTGGGTCAAAATTCAGTAGTTTAGATAATTGTCTTATTATAGACACAGCTGACATTTAATAGACCAAATTAAAGTACATACTTAGTGTCAGGAATTTTAAGGAATGGAGTTGTAAAGTTTGCATACTGCATTACGGCATGTATTTATAAGAGTTATTTGGTTTATAGGGGAGTGGGTGGTACAAACAGGAGGGTGTGTGTGGGCCAGCAATGTCGTGTGGCGACAAACTTGTTTGGTGAAAGTGTACAAGGACATGAAAGCTTGGGTGGAGACCGTCTCTGGAAGTACAAGAAGCATTTTCCCAGAAGAGATTAACATTGTCGATAAAAGACAAACAGTGCAAGGGACAGACTCACTTAGTGTGTGCAGAGAGAGCCGCCAACTAAAAGTGTGTTTGAGACGGTTTAAATCCTGTTTTAAACCTTCAGACGGATGTATGGGTGTTTGCCCAAAGCAGAGACTAGATCTGCTGCAAGACGTCAGCAATTTTAGCATCAGGCAGGCAATGGGTAACTGCAGTTTGTAATGTTTGTACTGTATGCCTTAGGATGACATCACAGAGGTCATAGAGTGCAGTGCAAATAATTTTGGAATGATTTGAAAGCTATCCAATAATTAACAATTATTTTCTATTAGTGCTGTCAGTTTAACGCGTTATTAACGGCGTTAACGCAAACCCATTTTAACGGCGTCAATTTGTTTATCGCGCGATTAACGCTCGTCATGGTCTAGCAAACGTTGTGGTTTTTTCTCATGCTGTTGTATCAACTAGTAATGTTAGAACAGCTGAAACACCACAAACTATACATATGGCTCGCATTTAAGTTACTGTCAATTCAAAAGGAACGTACAGCGTAATTTCACATTAAAATCATTTAACTGGCAAAACGTCAAGTCAATTCTGACTTTTATTTTGAAGCAGAAACCGGAACCTAGCACTTCCTAGCCCAGCTACGCGACCTTCACTAGTAGAGTCTTCCGTGTGTCACTCATTCTGTGTCTGAAATCGCACACTTCTGTACTTACACTTACTTTTTTGAGTGCACTTTGCGCAAAACCGGAGAGTGTGCCAAAATGCAGTGCACTGTAAGTTCCTCGGTCGTGCACTCAAAACGGTCTAAAACTCGAGTGTGGAGCGATGGACACTTTCCTCACTCAACGGCCGCCATCTTGCGCACGCAGCGGAGAGGGGCGGGACATTAAAATCAAAATAGAGGAGCTTGAAGCAACCATGGAGACGGACGTGCTCTACAAAAGTTAAATTACACATTTGTTTAGTTTTTCCGTACAACTACACTGTTTTAGACTGTATCCGACCATTTAAAAAAAAATACTACCGAAGAAGAACCTTCAAAATGCAAAGTCATTTCCGGTAGGTGCGCGACGGCAGTTTGGACAGTGCACTGTAGAAATGAGGGCACTGCGTCTACAAGTAAGTGCACTGTTGGGATAATAAAGTGCACTCAATGTAAGTGCACTTACGTAAGTGCGCAATTTCAGACACAGCATGAGACTAAGCAGAAAAGAACAGAAAAGAAAGCCTGCCATTTGCAAAAGTCCTACTTATAACCCTGCGCGCACACCAAAAACCTCCATGAATGTTGGTGGCAGCTGCCAGTCATTCATTTTCACTTAAATTTTCGCTACGAAGCCTCGGCTGCAGCAGCACCATGGCAACCACCTGCACGCAGGCATAGTGTGTCCACTCCACACAGTCTGAAATAAGCCGTGGATGAAAGACTCCCAAAACATTTAGGCCTACAACAACCAGTTTAATTTAGCCTTAATACTAATTTGTTTTATATACCCTATGTTGTTTTATGTTTTTTTTTTTGGGGGGGGGGGGGTCTAATTATGATATTTAAGAAGAAATACACTGAATTACACCATTGTAATTCAGTGTATTTATTCTAAAATATCATCATTAGAATGGGTGTGATAAGAGCATTAAAGGGAAAATTCGCCGATTTTCAACCTTAACTCATCTACCATAATATCCTTTGGGTTGCATTATATCCCCGTGTATTTTTTCAACATCGTCCGTTTCGCGGGGGCCGAGCTTCAAAAATCCATTCACCGGTGACGTTTCTGTGACGTTTCCGTGTCAAGGAAGAGCTCGTGCAGACTACAGACTCTTGGAGCCGAGCTCACCAACCCCCCTCCCTGTGAATCCAGGGGGCGGGCTCTAAAAGCACGTGCGAACCAAAACAAACCGTCTGTCCATGCCCATGGTCCGTGACAGTTTACTTGTATCATTTCCTGTATTGAAAATTGCATCTTTTCACACGGGCACAGACGATATGGATGAGGATACTTTAAAAAGTGTGTTGGCTGACTGGAATGAACCAGCAGGGTATTTAGTTGGGCCAGAGAAGCCTACACTGCTGAAGAAATTCAGCGAGGAAATACAGTATGCAGAGAGGCCGAGGCTGCAGCTGTTTCAGCCTTGGTTAGGGTTAGCCTTGTAAGACAATACAACTGGACCACCATTAGAAACCGAGAGACATTTTCAATATCCCAAAAATAATTTGGAAAAGACAACAAATACCAGCAAGACCGGGAGGGCAGATGATCATTGAGTGAGTAACATTATTTTTTTCTAGCATGTTGTAACGTTATCTTTGTCACATTGTGTTGTCTGAGCCATTGCACTGATGTTGCACTTAGCATGTCTATAGCACTTTTCAGAAGAACCCTTTACAACAGGTCAAATAAAATGACCAGTCTTTTGTTCTTACATTGGCTGCTATTGTTACATTATAGCTTTGTGGAGAGTAACCACTTGTTTTGTGTTTTAATTCCTTTAGACATAATCGACTTGTCACACGTCGGTTCTTGATTGAGTGGGTGCTCCAAAGGGGAGAGACTTGGCAAGGGGACCGCATCGTCTTACCTGATTGTGTCATACAGCGCATCAGAGCCAAATATCCATCTCCAAATGGTCACTACAGGCGACAGGCTGAAGAAGACGCTACGTAGAAGCTACGGATGAGCTATGATCAAATATTTTGACCTGTAAATACTGCTGCTAACTATGGACACTGATTGAGATTTAATCATGTGAAAATGTGTCAATTCTCCTTGACTGTATTTACAAATAAAAATAATTTTGTATAAACATGATTGTTTTTTGTCATTGCATAGGTAACCATTTTAATACATAGGTTTGACTTATCAACTAAAAGTGAAATAGTTTCAGAGAATCAAACACTTTATAAGGCATAGATAGAGTTTAATATAACAAGCAAGTAAAACAGTGTGCATTATTCTACACACAACTGTAAAGTATGTACATATACAAATGTAAAAAAGAAAAATAACATTTTCAAAAGCTTTGAGTTTCCAGTGTGTTGGGAAAAACAATTGTAGCATAATGCTTCCTTCGTCAAGTTACTGTTGAAATATTGAGTGATGTTTAGCAGCAGCTTCTTCTGTAGTTGGTTTTGGACATGTTGTGAGGGAGGGCAGGCTGAGGGAGCTGTAGTGATGATGTCAGCACTTTGCAGGCAGCAGTCTCTTCTTCATGTGATGACGAGTTCTACGAGGGATGCTCTGAAGTGGTGCGTGTGTGCGGGATGTAAACAGTCTTCACAACAGAGTGCGTGGTCCTCGGACAATACACCATCTTCCTTTGGATCTCACCTGAAATGACAAATTATGATTGTATCACAAGGCCAGCCCAGCACTGAAGAGATGACAAAAGAAAAATCAATGTGTTATACTGTAAAGATAATGTTGCTGTTGCAATAAATATATAAAACAGACAAACCACTATGTAACCATAGATAGGTCAGTCAGTTAGTGCACTAACACAATAGTAGTCTTTTGTCTAAGAAGACATCATGTTTATATTAGCAGCCAAGCATACTGTATGCCAGGGTGTGGCTATGCATTTGCATTAGGAAGAGCCAAGACGACACAAGACTAGGGACATCAGTGCTAATCACCCAGCCATCACCATCAGCATAGCAATTGTTTATGGTTTTGGAAAGCTGATCATTTTAACGACATCGCTAATAACCATGCACATGGAAAACAAACACACAGTCACACACAAACAGTCTTGCAAATGCAACTAAATCTTCCTCAAGGATACACAGAGGGGCCTACTGCCCCCCTCACGAGTTCACTTCTAACTGTAGCTTAGCGGCTAAGGTAACTTGGCTACAGCTACAACCGGTAGACTAATTCCTCCTTGCCCCATCTATCAGCCTTACACCGGGACACAATATTCAACAGCGGTGTGGGCAGCACAGTTATTAATGTAGGGGAAACACTGATACTAACTACAGTAGGCTACTATGCAATTTAGCTCACGTTAGCTTACCTTTATTCGGATTCTTTTTCCCGGGGCTGGGGCTATGCATCACGCCGGTGAATAGGCAACAGGTAGGGCCTAGTATCTTCAGCTTACGCTTACTCCTGCTTCTTTTCTGTTTCCTAAAGTTGGCGCATCTAGGCACATTATAGGACGGCATGTTTTCTTTGTGGTAGTAGTCCAACAGTGAAATAATACGAAGCGCGCTATTACTGTACTGCTTACACGGGTCAGGTCCGTGCTGTGTTTGTCACCATGGTAACGCGAGCAGCTCGGAATCTGGGCAGGCTGGCTGCAGAGCGTACCCCCCCGCGCAATGCATCCTGGGGCCTGTAGGAACTGTAAAAACGGCTACGTCAGCCCCGCGTCATCAGTTTAAATCCGAAATCATTGTGCTCTCTGCCAATTCGGATCAATTTTTGGGGGGCTTTTTTCAATAGACTACTAATATACTCGGCCCTGATATACCATTCACATGAAAATGGGCGAATTTTCCCTTTAAAATGAGAAAAAATAATGGGACAAAAAGAAATCAAGCGACATTCAGGCAAGAATAAATGAAAATGCGATTAATCGCGAGTTAACTATGACATTAATGCGATTAATCGCGATTAAATATTTTAATTGTTTGACAGCACTATTTTCTATATGTACAGTATGTTACCTACTTGTTGCTCTGTAACTACTGTACTATTACCAGTGGCTTTGAACTGTAGAGATCTGTATAAGACTAACAGGTGGCTAGTGAAAGCCTCTATGGATGTGCTAGTCTGTGAGTGGTGAGGGGGCTGCATGTGTCCATGTACGCTTGGATTATCCATCGCTTTAGCTCAGCCAAAGGGCTGAAGATTAAGTACTGCAAGTGGCCCGAGGCCAGCAGACTTGACCCATGGGGCCAAGAAACGGTTGTATTTGAGTTCCAAGGCTCAGTCAGATCAGAGGAGATTTATTCCTCTACCATACCATGGTTTAACTCAGGGGGCCTCCTTCTAAATCAGTAATAAATCAGCACAGCTCCTTCTGCAGAAACTGTTGTTTCTTTGTGCTCCCCGTCTAATTCTTGTTTAGAACTGAGACTTCCAGCTTGTGGTGTATTTGGGAATTAACCACTTAAACAATTGAAATACAACCGAACAATTTATTGTTTAATGTACAACGATATAAGCTTTGTAGTTTATTTCTCAGCAGGTTTATAGCCACTTTAGCCACTATAGAATGAAATCAAAACTATGTTTATGTAACCTTGTTTTGAAGTAAATGTTCGATCCTCTCTAGATAAACAAAAGTCTGAATGTGGACAACTGGTTTTGTCCAGGAAGGACAACATTTAAATAATTATGTTAAATAGTTTATGCCTATGTTCAGTACATCTATATTTTCAATCACTCCTTTGGACTGTAACATGATTTAAATGGGAACTGCCATACTCTGTGGAAAATCATCATTCAGTCTTTCTCTATGCACTTGGCTGTAGAGCCCAGCACAGTCCATAAATATACTGTGACTGCTTTTTTTATACCTTGTTCAGCCCACTATGATGCCTTCGTGATGTGTCTTATTTATTTACAGTTATAATATTGAATGTCCATGTGAAACGTAGTCCAAGTTCGTACATTTTAAGTGAATGTCAGTGAAAACAATGGCTCTTTGTGGATGTGCATCAACAGACTTGGGCTCCAGGCCTCAACTCAAGGTTGAGCTGGCCCCAGCACTGCAGGCTGGGAGTGACTGCAATGCCACTAATACAATGTCAGGAAGAAAGTGTTTCTGGTGCAAAGAATGCAACATGAGATAATACATAATGAGTATGTTTTGGATCTCATACAGGAGCACATTCATTCTGGTCACAACATTTCACAGAGGGCAAACAGGTTCAACAACGTATGTCTGCCTGCTGGCTGGCCGTGATTCTGTTACACTGCTAACGATACTGGAGGCAATAGTTTCATAGCTAGTCTGTCAATTCAGAACCCCAGACTTAACGTTTTTTTCTTTCTTTTGGCTTATCATCAGCCTACAAATAAGTTTACTAGCTCAGTGGTAACTGTGATGGTGAGTTAGTGTATGCACTGAACTGTGCCTGCAGCGAAATACAGCTTACTAAAGGTGCGAACACACTAGGCATTTTACACGCGTAAGATTTACGTGCGTAACGCAGCTAAAATGTTGCTTGATCATTTTGTGTCAAAAATGGTTATACGCGCGTAACGTGCCTAGTCTCCCTCCCGATATTGTATTTCCCTTATCAACCATGGCTGATCAGACCCGACACAACAGCGTGCAGTGCATGTCCACACAAAAACAACAACACGGCCAACAACTGTGCCAAAAGACAAACTGAACAGCACAAATAGCCTAGCATTAAAACAGCATTGCATATTCACGGCAGCTACATAACAAACACAGTTACAGCAGCATTGGTGCACGGCGGCACAACATAAAGGCAAGTAGCCAAAATTATCCTACCTGGCTGTGACAGGGGACCGTGGCTGGCGTAGATCAACACCGGTGCTTCGCTCTACTTGTCGTGAAAGTCCCGCGGACAGTCGTCATGTTTGGGTTCATAATATGAGGCGCTAGCCGCCCGCACACAACAGGGTGAGTTAACTAATGCTATACGGCGCTAACTTTGTTTATCGGCTAAAGCACAGCCGCACATATTCACTGAATTAACCAGGAAGTCCATTCTCCTGGTTTACTTTCCCCACGTCTTCTAACCCCCGAGCGGCTTCATACAGCACCGGCCGCCCGCAATACATTTTTCTCCTTGGTGTCTCTCATCAGCCTCTGTGTACAGTACACACTGTTCTCCGACCCTGCCAATGTATGTGACGTCGGGTCAAGCTCAACGCTGATTGGCCAACGCGGCTAATCGTCTCGCGTAGGAGCAACAAAAGTTAAATTTTTTGAACTCCTCGCGTAGCTGCGTAATATATACGCGCGTAATATATACGCACGTAATATATACGAGCGTAAAAATTTTGCTTTAGCGCGAGTGAAAATGTTGCTTTAGCGCGAGTGACGCATTTACGCGCCATGTACGCGCGTAAACCAATGGTTCCCTATGGAAAAACGGCCGATTTCATACGCGTCTGTACGCGTGTAAAGTGCCTAGTGTGTTCGCACCTTAACGCTTACCTGCCAGCTTGTTATATTGAATGTATCAGAGACAGGGTGAATAAATACGCTTATAGGTGCCTTGTGTAATTAAATTGTATTCTGGTGTCATCTAGTGTTTTTCCACGATATCAGGTGATGAGGTGAAGATGTATTTAGTTATTTATTCTATAGTACGTATCATCATCTTGCAGTTGCTTTTGACACACTATATATATACAGTGAGTCCAATATGTATTTGATCCCTTGCTGATTTTGCCGGTTTGCCCACTAATAAAGACATGATCAGTCTATAAATTTATGATAATATGTATTCAAACATGGAGAGACAGAATATCAAAAAAAAAATCCAGAAAATGAACCTAAGGAATATATATTAATTGATTTGTATTTCATTGAGGGAAATAAGTATTTGATCCCTTAGTATTCATTAGGAGTTCTGGCTTTTACAGACCAGGTAGACACTCCCAATCGACTTGTTACCTGAACTGAAGCCACCTGTTCTCACTAATCACTCGTGTGAAAAACACCTGTTCACAGAATCAGACAATCAGACAGATTCCAAACTGTTCACCATGGGGAAGACCAAAGAGCTGTCTCAGGACCTCAGAGTCAGGATTGTTGATCTCCACAAAGCTGGAATGGGGTACAAAAAGATTAGCAAGGTGTTGGATTTGAAGGTAACAACCATTGGTGCAATTGTAAGAAAATTTAAAAAGCATAACATGATCATCAACAGACCTCGGTCCGGTGCTCCTAAGAAGATTCCACCTCGTGGGGTAGCAATGATTCTGAGAACGGTCAAAAATCATCCTGCAACCACTCGGCAGGAGTTGGCAAATGACCTGAAGGCAGCTGGGACCACAGTTTGCAAGGAAACAATAGGCAACACTTTGCGCAGCAATGGGTTAACATCCCGCTGTGCCCGAAAGGTACCCCTTCTCAAGAAGGCACATGTGGACGCGCGCCTTAAGTACGCCAATGGTACGCCAATGATCACCTGAAAGATGAACCAAGTTATTGGGAGAAAGTTATGTGGTCGGACGAGACCAAAATTGAGCTTTTTGGCCTCAATTCTACCCGTCATGTGTGGAGGAAAAAAAATGCTGCTTATGACCCCAAGAACACTGTGCCCACCGTCAAGCATGGAGGTGGAAGCATAATGTTTTGGGGGTGTTTCTCCGCCAAGGGTACAGGGCCACTTCACCGCATCACTGGGAAGATGGATGGAGCCATGTACCGTACAATCCTGAAGGACAACCTCCTCCCCTCTGCCAGGAAGCTGAAAATTGGCCGTGGTTGGGTCTTCCAACATGATAATGACCCGAAGCACACAGCAAAGGCAACAAAGGATTGGCTCAAGAAACATCACATCAAGGTCATGGAATGGCCCAGCCAGTCACCGGACCTCAATCCGATCGAAAATCTATGGAGGGAGCTGAAGGTCAGAGTGGCCAGGCGACAGCCCACCAACCTTCATGATTTAGAGAGGATCTGCAAAGAAGAGTGGGCCAAAATTCCACCTGGTGTGTGTGCTAAACTTGTGGTTAACTACAAAAAACGTCTCACTGCTGTGCTTGCAAACAAAGGCTTTGCCACTAAGTATAGAGTGTGTTTGGCCAGAGGGATCAAATACTTATTTCCCTCAATGATATACAAATTAATTAAAATATATTCTTTAAAGTTATTTTCTGGAATTTCTTTTTGATATTTTGTCTCTCCATGTTTGAATACATATTATCATAAATTTATAGACTGATCATGTCTTTATTAGTGGGCAAACCGGCAAAATCAGCAAGGGATCAAATACATATTGGACTCACTGTACGTATATCAGTGATTCTTGAGAACCGGGACAAAAGGCCGTCTAAAATATTTAAAATTGTAGATGTTATTAGGGATTAAGAATAGAATGTCTGGAGCACAATTATCCCCTTAAATTTAATTGTATCATCATTATGTCAAATATATGAC
Organism: Ammodytes marinus; assembly: GCF_949987685.1. Lineage (NCBI taxonomy): Eukaryota > Metazoa > Chordata > Actinopteri > Uranoscopiformes > Ammodytidae > Ammodytes > Ammodytes marinus. Next base: position 2,770,988 of record NC_137216.1, on the reverse strand, counting down.
ACTTGTTATCTTCTCACGCCGTCCAAAACAGTGTGTCCTCAGAGAGGGTTTCAATCTTTCTTACGCAATAAAACCTATTAAAAATATACTTTAATGATTAAAATTGCTTTTTTCATCAAAAGCAACACTAAATAATCGCTCATATAAATAAAAACTGTTTATCCACAACACATTCATGTTTTATAAGGATTCTAAGTGGTGGGACCACTTTACTGTAAGTCAACACCGTCAGACATTTCATTATGTAAAATGTAATAAAATCAGGCGAAATAAGGGGCAGCTTTGAAGGACCTCTTGTCAAATTCTACCTCTGCATAGTAAATTAGAGTCAGACATGCTCTGACAAGTGTTGTAGTTTTAGAATATTTTACATTCCGAATCTTGAAAGTCCTGTGTCGCAACCATGATATGTCAACACCGACTTACAATTTCTGAAGAAGTTATTTTAAATTTTTTGATCATTTTATTTTCCTGAAGTAGTTCATACTAGCACCTAAAATCAACAGAAAAACCAAATGGCTACTTGATAAATTCCATTTGTTATGTTTAAGAAACGTTAAATATGTCAACACCATCTGACACCGTTGACATCTGACGATGGTGATAGGCCAATGACGGTAAAAAAACTAAAGCTGGGGGGTTGTGTCAAAGCTTAGATTAGTAGCTTTGTATATGTCGGATACATACATGTCATTTAATTTGCCGAAACAAAGGGTTTATACTTTTTCAACATTGCACCCCATTTTGTACCACTTCTCAAGAATCACTGATATATAAACACCTAAGGCCATGAAGTTTTTACGTTCCGTACTGCTGTAGAAACATGGCGGTGCAACATGGCGGCCTCCAATGATTGTAAAAAGGCTCATTCTATATAAATGATTTAGTTCAAAATATGACATTTTAGGGTTATAAAAGAAACAACAACTTTGATTTTCAAACGATTATAAACTATTTAAAACATATTTATGAATATTATTTTCCATCTGTTCTGAAAAATGCCAATTCCCTTTACACACTGTACCTTTAAGCACAAAATTTAATAATCTTAATTTCTCTGAAATCCGGACTCTTATTTTGATATCGCTAAACCGGATGTAAGAATGCCAACTGTCGGTAGAATGAAACGAGTAGTGTAGGCTACGCTCAACTTTATAATAAGTCCATGGTACGCTCCCAGTCACAACTTATGGTCACAACACTCCCGTGTCATATGTTTATAATTTAATTAACAGCGTGGGCTCCCGCTAGCTTAACATAGCGCTAGCATTAGCCTTCTTGAGGTGGATGCTGTCCTGCATCTATCACCGTGAGGGAGTGACAGACAGACAGCCAGGCAGTGAGTGCCCGCCCCCTGCACAGACACAGGTCTGCCATGATTGTGTGCCAGTATCAATAGCGAAAATACGTCATAAACAAAAGCGTTAAGTATCGTTATGCAGTACTGATAACATCGGAGCTTATCAATATTACGGTCTTTCAAAATGTTGCCCCGTGCTCAGCACTACTTAGCACCGGGTTTCGGTAGGCTACCCATCCCCTAAGCCTGTGTGTGTGTGTGTGTGTGTGTGTGTGTGTTTGTGTGTGTGTGTGTGTGTGTAAATGTCCCTTTTCAGTCACTTATTGTACTTTCTGCTCCTACATTCGCAGACCTCTTCTCACAACAGACAAAGGTGCCATGTGAATGTCAAAATGTAGGCATTTAAATTGGCTACTGGTCCCTGAATTGTTTTTAAATTAATATGCCGGTCCAACAAAAAAAGGTTGGGAGCCCTGCTATAATGCTTCATGTATTTCACTATAAATAGGCTACATTAAATCTTAACGGTTAACCGGTTAATAACCGTTAATTTTGGTGGTTAACCGGTTAAAGAAAAAATTCTAAATGGCCATCCCTATTTCAGCTCACTCTACTCTAAACATATTATTTATTTATTTTTAAGATTTTATTTTTGGCATTTTTTCATTTTATTAGACAGATTTGGAGAGACAGAGTTGAAATGGGGTAGAGAGGGGAATGACAGGTTGAGAACTGAGAACCATTTTATTTAGCAAATAAACTAAAATTAACTGACACTACAGTATAGTCTTAGGGTGTATTCACACTGGGAAAGTCCGCTAGTTCACTTGCTTTGGTCCAGACCAAATAGAGTTTAGATTTTTTTTGTTTGGTGTGGTCCACTTTCATATTGCCCCTTTTGCAAGTGAACCAGCATTAAGAAGTAAAACCACACGTGATCTGAGGTCATTCATTCATTGGACAGACATTCTGGGTTGGAGATAAACAGGAAGCACAAAGTGAAAACTGCGAAATACACTCACCTGTTCAATGACTTATAAAAACAAAAAGCTAATCAGCCAATCACAAGGCAGCAATTTAATGCATTTAGGCATTTAGACGTGGTCAAGACAATGTACTGAAGTCAAACCGAGCACCAGAATGGGGAAGAAAGGGGGTTTAGGTGACTTAAGACATGGCATGGTTGATGGTGCATGGCAGGATGGATCCATACTTTCATGTTGTTTACGCCAAATTCTGAACTTGCCATCTGAATGTCGCAACTGAAATCGAGACTCATCAGACCAGGCATGATTTTTCAATCTGCTATTGTCCAATATTAGTGATCCTGTGAGAATTGTAGCCTCATTTTCCTGTTTTTAGCTGACAGGAGTGGCACCCAGTGGGGTCTCCTGTTGCTGTAGCCCATCTGCTTCAAGGTTGGTTGTGTTTTGCGTTCAGAGATGGTATTCTGCATACCCTGGTTGTAACGAGTGGTTATTTGAGTTGCTGTTGCCTTTCTATCATCTCGAACCAGTATGCCCATCCTCCACTGACCTCTGACTTCAACAAGGCATTTTACGTCCACACAAATGCCGCTCACTGGATATTTTTTCTTTTTCGGACCATTCTCTGTAAACCCTAGAGATGGTTTAGAGTGAAAATCCCAGTAGATCAGCAGTTTCTGAAATATTCATACCAGCCCTCCTGGCACCCTCAACATTGCCATGTTCAAATTCTCTGAAAACCCCTTTCTTCCCCATTCTGTTGCTCAGTTTCAACCTCAATAAGTTGTCCCGTCCAGGTCTACATGCCTAAATGCATTCAGTTGCTGCCATGTGATTGGCTGATTAGTTATATGTGTTACCAAGAAAATTAACTGCTGTACCTAATAAAGTGGCCGGTGAGTGTATATAACTGATATGATATGGGGTTAAAAATAATATATAAATAAATAGGCCTACATCTAGCCTATAAATAAAATAAAAAAACATAAAATTATTGTTGTTTCATATGGTTATAATATGTAGGCCTGTGTCAATGTGTGGCTTGTAGCCTACGATGTGAAACATAATATTTACTGTATTTTTGCTGCTGAACGCACGGCTCGCGAGGAATAGGCTCAAGCTGACACTCAGCTGATTTAGCCGTGTGTCAGCTGCAAACGATATACATAGGCATTTGAATGTTTTTGGTCCAAAAAACTTAACAAATCAACATGCAATCGTTTATAGTGGATACAGCGCTTGTATCACCTTTTTCATTATGAGCTAGAAAGAGCATCTGTGTTGTGTGATGTAGGGTTGGGCAATCGGGTCTATTTTTCAGATCGTCCAATCATGTTCAATAGGATCGCCGATAGACGATAAAGGGGGGGCAGCTATAGGCAGTTTTCCCCCTAGGATTGATACATAGCAGGGGGCATAAAAAAAGAAGAAAAAGATTGCTTTGTGCTGCATGGCTCCTCTCCTCTTTTCTCTTCTCTCGCAAAAATGTATCGATAAATCACCCAGGCTTCTACACTTCGCCGGACAGCCCGGCTGTAGGCTACAACAGGGGGAAACACTGCTCTATTCAAACAAATCCCCTTTAAAAAGTAATGATGTTTGGCGGTAATGACCGAAAGAACAAGATGGAGGGTACAAGCGGCCAAAATGGGCTTTCTGAGGAGGGTGTTTCGCGTCTCCCTTAGAGATAGGGTGAGAAGCTCAGCCATTCACGAGGAATTTCGGGGCAGGGCCGCTACTCCTTTGTGTCGAAAGGAGCCAGTTGAGGTGGTTCGGGCATCTCCCTAGGGAGGTGTTTCAGGAGTGTCCAGCTGGAAGGAGGCCTCGGGGAAGACCCAGGACTAGGTGAAGAGATTATATCTCCACACTGGCTTGGGAACACCTCGGGATCCTCCAGTCAGAGCTGGTTGGCCCGGGAAAGAGAAGTTTGGGGTTCCCTGCTCAAGCTGCTGCCCCCGCGACCCGACTACGGGTAAGCGGTTTAATATGATGATGATGCTTGGCGTGTGCCGGTGTCATCTATTTGCGAAAGCGCTCTGAACACAGCGGCATTGTTGTGTTATGTTTAACATAAATAGGATTGCTTTAATATCACAATTCTATCATTATACTACTTAGCCTATATGGAGAGCAAAGCAAAGGTTTGGTGGGCAGATTAAAAACTGATATGCGGGATGTCAACCAAAGAGACATGGAGGCAAACGGGGTCATACATTAGGCTTGTCAAACTACTTTGACAAGTGCTGCGCCAGAGTGTGGCTCCACTAGATCAACATGTCTAAATGCATGATTATTTTTAACTTAGGCTTATATAACATCTTGTGTGGGGTATTTGAAACCAGATAGCTCAGCTCTAACCAGCTTTGAGGAAGAGATGAGTAACTTCACCAAATGGTGTAAGGACAACTTTCTGGCTGTTAATGCAAATAAAACAAAAGAAATGGTAATAGATTTTAGACGTCATAAAAGTTCCCTAACAACACTGTAAATGACAAAACAACTGAGAGGGTTAGTAGTTATAAATACCTTGGTATTGAAATTGATGACCAACTCAAATTTGAGATAAGGTAAAAAAACTACAACAATGTAATGTTTTTTCTACGTAAGCTGAACTGCTTTCAGGTGGACTGTATTATTTTAGAATTGTTTTACAAAACAGTCCTTCAGAGTGTATTGTCCTTTTGCTTAGTTTGTGTATTTGGCAACATGCGCAAAAAAGACCAAGATAAATTACAGCGTTTGGTAAAGACAGCCAGCAAAATTATTGGATGCAGTCAGACGTCAGTCACTCAGCTACGGTCAGATCTTGTTGTGAATAAAGCTGAGCAGATACTCAGTGATCCTACCCACCTCTTATATAGGAGGTTCCAACTCAGTAACCGTGGCAGTAGCAGGCTGCTGCAAAGGTCCATCAGAACCAAAAGGTTTAGCTTGTCATTTGTCCCCTCTGCTATTTTTAATTTAATTTTTTTTTTAATGTTGTTTTTAGGCCTGCTACTATTACCATTACTTATTAAATATTGATGTTGTTGTTGTTGTTGTGTGTGTGGCGTGCCCTCTTGTATGCCTATGTGTCTTAAATGTGCTGCACTTTTGACCACACAAATTTCCCAACTCTGGGATAATAAAGTATACTTTGACTTTGTGATAGTAAGTTAGCTAAAGGTGCCTCCATAGGCCATCCACATGCTGATGTTTTGTCCACCGGATTTAAGCGCAAAGATCTCAAACGCAGGCGACACTTTTTTCCAAAAAACAACTAGCCAGTAAACTGAAGAGAAAGACGAACGGAGTAAAATGACACCATATGAATTTGACAACATTTATAGCCAGCAATACATCCTTCGATCATAATATTCGATCATTGAAGTATCTGATCTCTATTTTGTTAGTTATTATGATGGTTTGCCGATCTATTTACCCCCGTTGCTATGGAATCCTACATTACCCATCATGCTTTAGTGCTGGGTTTACGCGTTCAAATCAGGATGTCTCCTTTGGTTGGCGGCATTCCATTTCAAATTCAGGGCTGACATGAATCCAGGGCCACTATTTCTGTTAAGAAAAGGAGTTTTATAGCCCAGGATTGTACACTTTTAAGTTTCTAATAAAATATGTGATGGGTAGGATTCCACTTTTGAAATCTACCAACACAAACTTTATTTCTCAGAATAAAACAAAACGTTACGTTTTTCGGGCCAAAAACTTTCAAATCCCTACGTATCCCTCATTTGCAGAAGCGTTCACTGACAGCGTTTTCTCTGGCGACTGGGTTGGTATTCCTTTAGCCTTAATTAAGGAAGTTCATAAAATAATAATAATGAAATAAAAAATTTATGTTACTGGCATAATCAGTAAACAGATGAAATATTTCGACAATGTATTCTCCCCGGTTTTGAAGGGACACAATACGTCCCTTGACATCGATGACTCTTCATATACAGTATGCGGTTGCTTGAAAGAACAGGCATCTCACTTAGTAATGCCTTATGAGTCATATGGCATCACATAATCTCCAATGTGTTGTTGTTGCCACTGAGCTCAATTTAACCATTAAAAGTATGATGCATTTTGGGTAAATATGGGTCAATCACATTCAAAGCAGGATCCATGTTTTCAAACTACGACTTTTTATCATCTTTCCGGGTATTACAAAATGAACCAAATACAAATCATAATTCTGAATGGGCACCACTTAATAACCAATTAATTTTTTTTTATTTAGAATGACTTCTTTGACAGTTTGCTCAGGATGTGTAATTGGACATCAGAGTGAAGAGAATATTATAGGTTGTCTCTGGAGCCGCGCTGATTAGAGTGTGGACACTCTGTTAAAACCTTTTTGTACAATATAAATGTCATTCTTAGTACAATAAAGCAAGAAGGGTCGGTAGGCTCGGGCCCCGACAAGATGACTCAAGTCACGAATCCCCAGTGTACTTACCTTTTAAGCTGTCCAACAGGCCTTTTTTCCATGGCTGCAGCCTTCAGATGGTGACAGGTGTGATAAGTAATATACTATGTAGATATGCCTCAACTGTCTTGGCTAAATAGAAGTAAATTTAGCATTTGAAATGAGAGGAGCTTTGTTCACCAGGACCCGTCTAAAGGCTCCTATTAGATTTAGAGTAATAATGGTCGTAATAGTGACATCAAAGTCCCAGTTCATTTTGCTGAAATACCATATAACTGTAGAACAAAAAACTCTTGCACATTGTAGTAGCCAAATTTCCCCATGACTTGACAATAGACAAAGGCGGCAGACTGGACTTTATCAGTGTTCAGGTTTATTTCAGAAGATTCCAGTCATACATACAGAGGATTTGAGGTGCATGGTAGCAGCAGGTTGAGAGGCAGCAAGCTCTGCTCTTAAAGCTACAGAACAGTGTCTTATAACTGTGGCGTGCATCACGTGTTGTCAATATCCCAGAATAGACAAGTCCTTTCATCACAACAAGTCGAACACAAGTCCTTTTATAGGTGTTTCCGTTCTTCCCTCTGTGACCCTAACCTTTAAAACTGTTTTCTCTGCAAACGCTATTTCCACCACAACATCTCTGCTGGCAGGGCTGCTCCTCGTCAGTGAAATCATTATGTGCACTAATGTAATGACACTTCTGGTGATCTGCCCCGAAATGAGGAACACATATGTCAGTCCTGGCTCACTTCAACAGTTTCACTTCACCAAAAATGTTTCACCTTTAGATTAAGGACTGAAACTGTGGCATAAAAATGAGAAATCGATCAACCCCTGACAAATATTATTGCGTCTTGGCAGAGCCACTGCCGTTGCTTGGATTCCTGAAGCACGCCGCACTGATATATCAAGATTCAAGGATTTTTTTGTCATTGTAGTACACAACGAAATTCAGTTAGGCACTCTCCAGCAACATGTGTTTGAATGTCTAAAAATGACACAAAACACAAAGACAAAACAAGACAATTGACAAATAAAACAATGACACAACAACAAAGACCAAATGACAAAAATGGTTTAAAAATAAATATATAAATAGTGATATGTAGATTTAAAAATGATCCCTATATGCAATTCATATGAAGATAAAAAATTATAATGATTAAAAATGTAGATCTGCGTGTTGGGAGCTACTGCTACAGAGTTGTTCTTAATGCTTTGTTAGGTGGGGTGGGGGTTGAGGGGGTGATGGAGGCTACAGCTCTCAGAAAAAATCTGTTCCTCATCCTGTTGGTGCGGGCCCGCAGTGTGCGGTACCTCTTCCCTGATGGTAGGGGAACAAACAAGGTGTGTCCAGGGTGGGTCTTATCAGTGCTTATTGACCTTGCCTTCCTCTTCAGGCGGTCACCCCACACAGAATCCAGGTCTGGGAGCTCCGCTCCGATGATCTTTCTCGCCGACCTAACCACCCTGGCCATGTCCCTCTTGCTCTCCACTGTGCAGCCTGAATACCACACAAAGCAGCCCTGGCTCGATTGTACTCCTATAGAAGTTTATGAGCAGGTGTGTGGCTAGACCAGCCCCCCCATCAGGTCCAGTAGTTGGTGTCAATCCTTCTCACCCACTCTTCAGCACCTGGTGGTGCTGAAGAGTGGGTGGCTGTTCCTCCTCTGGCCCTGTCACCTGACGCTCCACTGTCACCCCACTGTGCTGCTTGTCAAAGCGGGTGAAAAAGTGGTTTAGGGTATCTGGGAGGTCCCTGTCCTCATTAACCAACGTGGTATTGTGTTTTAGTCAGTTAGAGTTTTAATGCCTCTCCACATGCTCCTGGGGTCCTTATTTTCAAAGTGACCCTCAATGCGCTGTCTGTACTTGCCTTTGGCCTCTTTAATGCCCTTTTTTAGGCCTCGTCGGGCAGTACTATAGGCCAGCAAGTCACCCAACCTGAATGCAGTATCTATATATATATATATATATATATATATATATATATATATATATATATATATATATATATATATATATATATATATATATATATATATATATATATATATATATATATATATATATATATATATATATATATATATATATATATATATATATATATATATATATATATATATATATATATATATATATATATATATATATATATATATATATATATATATATATATATATATATATATATATATATATATATATATATATATATATATATATATATATATATATATATATATATATATATATATATATATATATATATATATATATATATATATATATATATATATATATATATATATATATATGTATATCTGAGCTGCTGGTCAACTCACACGCCAACAGTGTCAACCAGAATTTCCCACAAAGAGCAACAGGAAGTGCTTTGATATTTCCCTTCAGAATTGATGCATCAGCTTTATTAAAATACATTTTTCATATTACACATCAAATGGGAACCCACAAAGATTTTCAAAATTTGGCTCACAATCATTTCTGTAGTGATTTAGGTCCAGCACAAGGGATTGGACAGATGGTCTCTTTACAATACAAATATTAGGATTAGAATGGTCCATATGCATCCTGCCAATACTCACAACACAAACACACACCCACATTGTAATAACATTCACTTTGCTATTGAGCCTGTTGGTGTAAATAGGGAAAGAAAACGAAAAAAATGAAAGGTTATGGCACCTACGACCACTACATGATCTTCATTTTCATAACTGAGAGCAGACATGACATCCGCAGCCTGTGATTATACCTTTGAGAAGCTCTTTATCTCACATCAGCACATATCAGTTGTTGTTGTTTTTTGTAATGAACAAATGAACTTCACAGAGCCATATTGATTTTCTTAAACACCAGACTTCAGTTTTTTAAATGATGCAGCTCCAGTTGTTTGAAGGTCATGATTAACCCTAAGCACATTACTTGACTGTCCCAAATTTCTCATAACGCATATACGTATATGCTAGCCTGGCACCGCCCTCCTACCTACTTCCGCTCAATTTTAATTTTAATCAGTCTGGGGCCGCGGTATTTTCGCAGGTTTTCTCTTTAACCAGTCCAATCAGCGAACAGAGGGAGTGGCTGAGAACAATGACGTTGAGGTTGTGCGCTAGTTTCAGTTGTAGTCAGAAGCCGGCACATGACATAACGTTATGCGATTGGTTGGCAGATCCAGAGTAGGACTGGGCAGATCCAATAGTTTTAAACTTCAACAGACACCCGCCTTCAAGTGAGTTAACATGTCGATTGAGAGATTCCAGACCTTCTGTACAAATGAAATGAAGTACGATGGTCTGGTAGGACCAGGTTACATATGCATCGGTTCCAGCAGGTGGTAAATATAATGTGGGAGTTATGTGAGGTTAAATGCAAGTTTTACAGACTCAAATGACTCAGCCTCCTTTTCTGTGTCTCTCTGATTTCCATTACCTGCTCTTTCTCTCTCATGTCCTCTTGTCTTTCCGCTCTCAATTGAATCATTTCTGTTTGTTTATCTGTCCTTCCTATGCTCTTTGTTCTTTCTCACCCTTTGTATTCACTGCCTCACCCGTTCTCTGTGACTCCTCACTTCACGTCTCTTCTGAAAAAGGTTAAGAAAAAGGATTTTAGAGAAATGATATACAACTTCTTTATACCATGTTTGTGTTGGAGTCTGCATCATTTTGGAATTGAAATATAGTATTGTATAATAGTGTATTGTATAATCATATATGTATACGACAAATACTATATTATTACACCATAATTATGCTAGGGCTCGGTTTTGATGTAATTACCAAAGAACCCTTCTCTCGTCTCTTTCACTTTCAGTCCCCTCATCTTGTCCTTTATATTTTCCCTTCACAAAGCTGCAGCTTTGATTGACAGTCTTTTCATTTTCAGCTGTCTCAGTGAAGAAAGTAAACACAGGGTCAACTGATAGTTATAAGAAAAAACATTTCAACCTTCAACAAAAACGAGAATGAAATTAGTTAATTCAGACAAGTGGAACTAACCAGCTGGCATCATGATGGACTGTCCACTAGACAAGTCCTCTAGTTAACTGGATCACACTTCGCATGGATTCAGCTACCTGGCTGGTTACCTCAAGTTGTCGACATGGGGTCAGCCCTATGTTCCCACATTTCTAAGATTTACCTCCCCTCAAAATTAGGCCCTGTTCCCACAGCTTGATGGTCCCACAGCCCTATGGCCCTGAAAATGGCGATTAGGTTCAGGCATCACAGCTGGGTGGTTAGGGTTAGGGTGAGGGGACAGGGAGAGGTTAGAATAGGAGTGATACCGACACACACGGACATACTTGTCTTTAATAGGGGGCCAAGCCCGAGAAGGGCATGGGACCGCGTTTTGCAGAGCAACAAAAGAAAATGCGTTTTGGGCTATAACTCCCACACCGAACATCCGACAGTCAAAATCTTTATATCCACAGATGCCCACAAGTCAGCTGCATCTTTTGAGATAGGCCACGCCCATTTGCGCCATTATAGATTTTTCGCTACGTCGCAAAAACTGTGTCAGTCACCAAAACACACTCCTCCTACAGTTTTAGCCCGATTTGGACAAAACCAAAAGCATTATGCTCTACCGACTCCCACGAGCAAAAGTTGTATAAAGAATTTTTCTACGACCATCGGAAGACCAAATGGTAGTGCTTTAAAGATGTGCTGATTAGCTTCCTTGCCATAAACGCAAAAAGTTGATATCTTGTAGCTAGCCGCTTAAAACTCAAGGGGGACTATCATGGGTCATACCTGAGTCTATTTAAAAAATATGGCCAAGAAATATTAATGTGGGTGGGATTTATTAAGGAAATAAGTTTTTTTGGGCGGGACATTCAAAAAAGTGCCTTAACAGTGGAGTGGCTGACAATCTCTTTTTGCTCATAACTCCCCAACCAAACATCAAAAAACTTTATATCCACATATTCACTGAACAATGCTGTGTCAGTCACTAAACATACTCCTCCTACAGTTTTTGCACGAAACCAAAAGAATTATGCTCTACCGCAGGGGTGGCCAACCTGCGGCTCTTTGCCTTGCTTCGTGCGGCTCTTCAGTTCATGTCAAATTTTGTGATTATATATATATTTTTTTTTGTGTGGGCCTATGTGTGTGCATGTTCGCAAACGTTTCATGCGGCTCTTACGTTCGTTTTACATGTTGTTTATTATTTAATTTTTTATTTTGTTAATGTGTATGTCACGTGTATGCCTGTTCGCAAATGTTTAATTGAGGACGCAACATAACGTTCGCAAACGTTTGGTGTGGACACAATCTAAAACTGCCCGCTTCAGCTTGGAGGGAGGTTTTCCGTGAGTAAACAATTTGTGTCAAGTTCGCTCCGAAACAGATTGGGAGAGTTTATATTTTTTGTTGAACGTTATACCAAGCCATTCTGCCTTATATGCCAGGCGTCATTAGCGCATTTCAATGCTTCAAATCTTCAGCGCCACTTCAGCTCACTCCATGCTAAAAGTAAGTCCCACTAAGCAACATGCATGGTAAGAGAAAAACGCTATTGTAAATTGTTATATTTTTGTTTGTGGACTTGGTTGAACTGAGAGTTTGTGTGTGAGGCAGTGCACACTATGTTCATTGTTGAAAATGACTGGCCTGTCGTCTTAGTACTGTACGAGTCCAGTTATGTCATTATCACAGGGGCGGCCTTAACGATCTGGGGGCCCGTTTCAAGTCCTAGTGTGGGGCCCCCCGTTTTTTTTTTTTTTTTTTTTTTAATAAATAATGCGAAAATTAAAAAGATTGTGGAATCCAGTTGGTTCTTCGACGGATTATGAGATAATAGGCCCCTGGAACAAGACTCTCAAAGGCTATTCCTTTTTGGAACCTTTTATTGACATGAGTGACTGAGCTCTTTGACTATAAGACATGTAAAGTTATCAGTACCTTAGCTTAGGGCCCCCTTGAGCCCTTGTGCCCCTGGTAGCATGCACAAGCATTATTTATTTAAAAAATAATAATAATACAAAATTCAACTGAAACGGGTGAAACATAGTTAAGGCCGTTACTGCATTATCATTTTGGTTGTGACATTTACAGTAAATCTGACTGAGCAGAGGTCTGTGTGTGTGCGTGTATGAGGAAGGGATGGGGGGATGTTCATGTGTACCCGTGTGTACGATGTGGCTCTTTGCAGTAACACAGTAAAAAATGTGGCTCTTAGTCTCTGACTGGTTGGCCACCCCTGCTCTACCGACTCCCACGAGCAAAAGTTGTATAATGAATTGTTCTAAGACCATCGGAAGACCAAATGGTAGCGCTTTAAAGATATGCGCATTAGCTACCTTGTACCAAACTGCTCCTACATCCAAAACAATTCATCCTATTAACACCAAACGTCACACATGTGATTGTCGTATGGTTCTCAGGTTGGTTCTACATTGTCGTTAATTTGCTCCAAATGGGGGCGCCAAAAACACAAAAGTATACATCTCCTTATTATATCCACTTGAGCATCTTTCTCTGCGATCTTTTTGCCTTTTGGTCTTTAACTCCCAAACCGAACATCCCACATTCAAAAACTTTACATCCCCGGATTCTGTGAAGCAAGGAGCGGGCGCTGCGGACGACGACGCCCGATTCCGAGTTGCGTGCAAGGCTTGGCCCCCGTTCATAACTGCTTGCAGTTCTAGTTATATAGTTATATTAATTGAAATGTGGGACCATCGGGCTGTGGGAGGATAAGGCTGTGGGAACATAGGCCCGCTCCCGTTGACATAATCAAAGAACCGTGTTTCTGATTCCAAGTTTTTGTAGAAACTTTAAAATCATCCACTTCACCGACTACACACAAGCAGTGAAGGCGATCAGATGAGCAGAAAGCGTGTACAATTTCCTAAATTATTTTCTATATATTTCACAATTTATTTCACAATGCTGTGTTTTATATTCAGTATACATCTCAGAAAAATATCAAGATGCGAACCTTGGTGACCTCAATGGTGGGTGTAATCACATGTATGTTGGCATATATGTGACGTACTGTATATTACACTTTCATTCATTATTGTTTCTGACTTTCACACCTCATTGCATTTGTATTACCTGTCTTCACAAATTTGTGTTTGCATTTTTGTTCTTTGTTGTGGCCACTCAAGATTCAAGATTCAAGATGGTTTTATTGTCATATGCACAACAATTACAGAGCAGTCGCTGGCAATGAAATAATTTTGTCTTGGGCTCCAACAAAGTGGGAAGCTGAGACTTAAATAATAAAAACAAAACAACAACAATAATAATAGTAATAATTAAAACTGCAAGCAGTGATGAACGGGCCCTCGCCCACACATGCTGCAAGCCGGAAGCGCGGAATTGTCCGCGACGCGCTCGATACGGACGCGAGGACGACCTCAGGCCTGGGCTCTCAGCAGGCGGGCGAAGTTTGGAGCGCGTGGGACAGCGCAGAGCGAAACTAGAAATTCCCGCGGAGATATTGAAAGTACAAGCCCCCCTTCTAAATCGGGGAAGAAAAAAAATCACGGCTGACCCCTGTGGTCCGAGAGACTTTACCGTAGAGCAACATGAGCTGTACATGTCTGACAAATGATAAGTCAATCGGAGTCAGGGGGAAAGGGGCGTGGCCTGGCAAACATAGCATCGGTTAATGACGTTTTTCGCATTTGTGGCGCCCCCTACGGGTCAACCTCGACAAGCTTAGAGGGACACGCTACCACATGTCTTTTGCACGTATCCTGCAAGTTTCATGATGATAGGACCTACGGTTAAGGAGTTATGGCCAATTTGTGGATAGGCGGCGCCCCCTATGGGTTGGTCGCGATAAGCTTCGAGGGACATGCTACCACATGACTTCTGCACATACCCAGCAAGTTTGATGATGATAGGACCTACGGTTAAGGAGTTATGGCCAATTTGTGGATAGGCGGCGCCCCCTATGGGTTCGTCGCGATAAGCTTCGAGGGACATGCTATCACATGACTTCTGCACATACCCAGCAAGTTTGATGATGATAGGACCTACGGTTAAGGAGTTATGGCCAATTTGTGGATAGCTCTGCCCCTGTGGCGCCCCCTATGGGTTAATCGCGATAAGCTTCGAGATACATGCTACCACATGACATCTGCACATACCCAGCAAGTTTGATGATGATTGGACCTATGGTTAAGGAGTTATGGCCAACGTGTTAATAAGCCCCGCCCCTGTGGCGCCCCCTATGGGTTAATCGCGATAAGCTTCGAGATACATGCTACCACATGACTTCTGCACATACCCAGCAAGTTTGATGATGATAGGACCTACGGTTAAGGAGTTATGGCCAATTTGTGGATAGGCGGCGCCCCCTATGGGTTGGTCGCGATAAGCTTCGAGGGACATGCTACCACATGACTTCTGCACATACCCAGCAAGTTTGATGATGATAGGACCTACGGTTAAGGAGTTATGGCCAATTTGTGGATAGGCGGCGCCCCCTATGGGTTCGTCGCGATAAGCTTCGAGGGACATGCTACCACATGACTTCTGCACATACTCAGCAAGTTTGATGATGATAGGAACTACGGTTAAGGAGTTATGGCCAATTTGTGGATAGCCCCGCCCCTGTGGCGCCCCCTATGGGTTAATCGCGATAAGCTTCGAGATACATGCTACCACATGACTTCTGCACATACCCAGCAAGTTTGATGATGATTGGACCTATGGTTAAGGAGTTATGGCCAACGTGTTATTAAGCCCCGCCCCTGTGGCGCCCCCTATGGGTTCATCGCGATAAGCTTAGAGGGACATGCTACCACATGACTTCTGCGCATACCCAGCAAGTTTGATGATGATAGGACCTATGGTTAAGGAGTTATGGCCAACGTGTTATTAAGCCCCGCCCCTATTCACATATTTCACATTTAAAGACTTCCTGTTGATTTTGGGGCGGGGCTTCAAGAGGCTTTTTTGTGGGGCCTGCAAAAATACATTTGGGGTTGTAATTTGGTGCAGCTAGGTATAACACAGCCTGAGCTATGATGAATTGAAGTTTCATGAGGTGCGTATTTACGCGACACTTTGACCCCCAATAGATCCCTGGTACTGTTCTAACTTCCTGACCTTTTCGCAATTCCTTATCGGGCAAGGGTCTTTTGTATTTGAGAAGTGGTTTGACGTCCCTGGCGTGAAAACTCTAGGACTAGTTCGTCGAAATGCGAAAAGATGGTTTTGGCGGTTTTTGGCACTACATCCAACATGGCCGACTTCCTGTTGATTTTGGCCCTGGACATGAAATTGCATTTATGTGCGCCTTGGGCCATTACATGTTGTCCGGCAATTTCAGGCTTCTAGCCCAATTTTTGAGCATGCATTTCCTGAAAAACACTTTTTGGCTATAGGGGGCGCCGTTTTTGAGATCAAATCCTGAACCACTGATACATTGAAATTTTTTGCAGGTCTGATGGGTACGCAAAGATTTTCAACTTTTGCATGACGGGAAAGGGGTCAAAAGTGACAAAAAAGAGTCGGAAAAAGAATAATAAGAATTAAAACTGCAAGCAGTGATGACCGGGCCCTCGCCCACACATGCTGCAAGCCGGAAGCGCGGAATTGTCGGCGACGCGCTCGCCTTCTGCACATACCCAGCAAGTTTGATGATGATAGGACCTACGGTTAAGGAGTTATGGCCAATTTGTGGATAGGCAGCGCCCCCTATGGGTTGGTCGCGATAAGCTTCGAGGGACATGCTACCACATGACTTCTGCACATACCCAGCAAGTTTGATGATGATAGGACCTACGGTTAAGGAGTTATGGCCAATTTGTGGATAGGCGGCGCCCCCTATGGGTTCGTCACGATAAGCTTCGAGGGACATGCTACCACATGACTTCTGCACATACCCAGCAAGTTTGATGATGATAGGACCTACGGTTAAGGAGTTATGGCCAATTTGTGGATAGCCCCGCCCCTGTGGCGCCCCCTATGGGTTAATCGCGATAAGCTTCGAGATACATGCTACCACATGACTTCTGCACATACCCAGCAAGTTTGATGATGATAGGACCTACGGTTAAGGAGTTATGGCCAATTTGTGGATAGGCGGCGCCCCCTATGGGTTCGTCGCGATAAGCTTCGAGGGACATGCTATCACATGACTTCTGCACATACCCAGCAAGTTTGATGATAATAGGACCTACGGTTAAGGAGTTATGGCCAATTTGTGGATAGCCCCGCCCCTGTGGCGCCCCCTATGGGTTAATCGCGATAAGCTTCGAGATACATGCTACCACATGACATCTGCACATTCCCAGCAAGTTTGATGATGATTGGACCTATGGTTAAGGAGTTATGGCCAACTCGTTATTAAGCCCCGCCCCTGTGGCGCCCCCTATGGGTTCATCGCGATAAGCTTCGAGATACATGCTACCACATGACTTCTGCACATACCCAGCAAGTTTGATGATGATAGGACCTACGGTTAAGGAGTTATGGCCAATTTGTGGATAGCCCCGCCCCTGTGGCGCCCCCTATGGGTTAATCGCGATAAGCTTCGAGATACATGCTACCACAAGACATCTGCACATTCCCAGCAAGTTTGATGATGATTGGACCTATGGTTAAGGAGTTATGGCCAACGTGTTATTAAGCCCCGCCCCTGTGGCGCCCCCTATGGGTTCATCGCGATAAGCTTCGAGATACATGCTACCACATGACTTCTGCACATACCCAGCAAGTTTGATGATGATAGGACCTACGGTTAAGGAGTTATGGCCAATTTGTGGATAGGCGGCGCCCCCTATGGGTTGGTCGCGATAAGCTTCGAGGGACATGCTACCACATGACTTCTGCACATACCCAGCAAGTTTGATGATGATAGGACCTACGGTTAAGGAGTTATGGCCAATTTGTGGATAGGCGGCGCCCCCTATGGGTTCGTCGCGATAAGCTTCGAGGGACATGCTATCACATGACTTCTGCACATACCCAGCAAGTTTGATGATGATAGGACCTACGGTTAAGGAGTTATGGCCAATTTGTGGATAGCCCCGCCCCTGCGGCGCCCCCTATGGGTTAATCGCGATAAGCTTCGAGATACATGCTACCACATGACATCTGCACATACCCAGCAAGTTTGATGATGATTGGACCTATGGTTAAGGAGTTATGGCCAACGTGTTATTAAGCCCCGCCCCTGTGGCGCCCCCTATGGGTTCATCGCGATAAGCTTCGAGATACATGCTACCACATGACTTCTGCACATACCCAGCAAGTTTGATGATGATAGGACCTACGGTTAAGGAGTTATGGCCAATTTGTGGATAGGTGGCGCCCCCTATGGGTTGGTCGCGATAAGTTTCGAGGGACATGCTACCACATGACTTCTGCACATACCCAGCAAGTTTGATGATGATAGGACCTACGGTTAAGGAGTTATGGCCAATTTGTGGATAGGCGGCGCCCCCTATGGGTTCGTCGCGATAAGCTTCGAGGGACATGCTACCACATGACTTCTGCACATACTCAGCAAGTTTGATGATGATAGGACCTACGGTTAAGGAGTTATGGCCAATTTGTGGATAGCCCCGCCCCTGTGGCGCCCCCTATGGGTTAATCGCGATAAGCTTCGAGAGACATGCTACCACATGACTTCTGCACATACCCAGCAAGTTTGATGATGATTGGACCTATGGTTAAGGAGTTATGGCCAACGTGTTATTAAGCCCCGCCCCTGTGGCGCCCCCTATGGGTTCATCGCGATAAGCTTAGAGGGACATGCTACCACATGACTTCTGCGCATACCCAGCAAGTTTGATGATGATAGGACCTATGGTTAAGGAGTTATGGCCAACGTGTTATTAAGCCCCGCCCCTATTCACATATTTCACATTTAAAGACTTCCTGTTGATTTTGGGGCGGGGCTTCAAGAGGCTTTTTTGTGGGGCCTGCAAAGATACATTTGGGGTTGTAATTTGGTGCAGCTAGGTATAACACAGCCTGAGCTATGATGAATTAAAGTTTCATGAGGAGCGTATTTACGCGACACTTTGACCCCAAAAAGATCCCTGGTTCCGGGCTAACTTCCTGACCTTTTCGCAATTCCTTATCGGGCAAGGGTCTTTTGTATTTGAGAAGTGGTTTGACGTCCCTGGCGTGAAAACTCTAGGACAAGTTCGTCGAAATGCGAAAAGATGGTTTTGGCGGTTTTTGGCACTACATCCAACATGGCCGACTTCCTGTTGATTTTGGCCCTGGACATGAAATTGCATTTATGTGCGCCTTGGGCCATTACATGTTGTCCGGCAATTTCAGGCTTCTAGCCCAATTTTTGAGCATGCATTTCCTGAAAAACTGTTTTTGGCCATAGGGGGCGCTATTTTTGAGATCAAATCCTGAACCACTGATACATTGAAATTTTTTGCAGGTCTGATGGGTACGCAAAGATTTTCAACTTTTGCATGACGGGAAGGGGGTCAAAAGTGACAAAAAAGCGTCGGAATAAATAAAATAATAAGAATAATAATCGTACCGATTACAATAGGGCTTTCGCACATGTCTGTGCTCGGGCCCTAATTAAAACTGCAAGCAGTGATGACCGGGCCCTCGCCCATCCATGCTGCTCGCCGTCCTGGCCGTCCTCGGCGCTCCGGGTGACCGCACAAGAGAACGTGCCTCTTCGGAGCGCGCGGCACAGCAATACCTGTCGCCGGAAGCGCGGAAGTTGCCGCGACGTGCTTGATATGGATGCAAGGACGACCTCAGGCCTGGACTCTTACCAGGAAGGTGAAGTTTGGAGCACATGGACCATTGCAGAGCGAAATTACAGCGAAGCGCGACGTGTGCTTGTGTACGGTCATTACCGTGCGAAAGGCCGTGATTTGCAGTAAATAAACGTCCACATGTGTCTCCAAGTGTCTCTGTAGGCTATTTCAAAGGAAATTAAGCAAGTACACTAATTATAACATTAATCAATTATAGGTTTGCATCACAGAAGGCATATTGGCCTATAATAATGAAAAAACACCACCTATGTTTACAGTTGTGAAATGTTTTGAATGAAATGCAAACCTCAGTGAATCATTTGCTCTTGTTTCTCTGTCCTGAGATTCACACAGACTGAGTTGTCTTGTTTAAATGTTACAAATTGAGCTAATTAACTGAACTCCAATTTTTTTTGAAGTTGCTGCAGAAGTTATCTCAGCTAATTGTATAATCAAACATCTAATTTTATATTAAGGTGATTGTATGCAGAATGCTCATGCCAGAAACAGTGTTTTTGTACGGATTAATAAATAAATATTAGCAGGTTCTCAATAGTATTTCAATTTGGGGGAGGGGGGGGGGCGAAAAAATGTCTGTCCCCTGGGGGGGCATGACAGAAAATAATTGAGAACCACTGGGCTAAGCGAAGTCTTCAGTCCCTTTATTTGTAATGCAATACTGCCATTTAGTGGGAGTAGGATGTGTAGATAAATGTATCCAGCAGATGGCAGTCTCTTCCTACTTAATGTAGGAAGAGAGTGCCATCTGTATAAATAAGCTCCCATTCACAGCATGCAGTACCAATGGGTTGGCCACTAGTCCATGCTGGCTGCTCGGAGAAGGCAGCATCCTGGGGGCCTGGTTTTATGGGCGAATATTGCTAAAAAGAACACTTCCTGTTGATTTTGGGGCGGGGCGTCAAGAGGCTTTTTTGTTCGTACTGGGATTGTACATCGCTGTATGAAATTGTGTGGTTCTAAGTACAACACAGCCTTAGTTATGATCAATCAAAGGGTTCATGACGTGCGTTTGTGATGGTTTTTGGCCAATCAGGGGCCAGTGCTGCAAGACGGTTATTCCGGATAAATCGAGCTTTCGGGTATATCATCTTCCATGTCGGAGGACGTACCCTATCATGTTTTTTTTTGCACAAAAAGTTGTTATGAGTCCACTTTGCTCTGCAATCCTGCAGAGTAATGTGGAGTTCTGACTTTTTGCGCCGTGTTGGCGAATATTGGCTCCCAGCTCGTCATAGTTATTCGGAATCAAACAAAAAAATTATTGGTATATCTTCCATGTCTTATGAGTGTCCCTAGAGTTTTCGTTTTGCTAAATATGTTCCTGCTAGGAGTTAAAAAATTTTGAACTTTTTGAGGATTTTCGAGTCAGAAATTCACATATTTCACTTTTTAAAAATTCCTGTTGATTTTGGGGCGGGGCTTCAAGAGGCTTTTTTGTGGGGCCTGCAGAGATACATTTGGGTTATTAATTTGGTGCAGCTAGGTATAACACAGCCTGAGCTATAATGAATTAAAGTGTAATGAGGTGCGTATTTACGCGACCTTTGACCCCAAAAAGATCCCTGGTACTGGGAGGAATTTGAAATCTTTTCCGCAATTCCTTATCGGGCAAGGGTCTTTTGTATTTGAGAAGTGGTTTGACGTCCCTGGCATAAAAACTCTAGGACAAGTTCGTCGAAATGCGAAAAGATGTAAAGTGGCGGTTTTAGGCACTAATTCCAACATGGCCGACTTCCTGTTGATTTTGGCTAATGACATACAATTGCATTTAGGTGCGCCTTGGGCAATTACATGTTGTCCGGAAATTTCAGGCTTCTAGCCAAATTTTTGAGCATGCATTTCCTGAAAAACTGTTTTTGGCCATAGGGGGCGCTATTTTTGTGCACAAATCCTGAACCACTGATACATTGCAATTTTTTGCAGGTCTGACCTGCCCGCAGAGTTTTACAACTATTCTACCAGGGCAAGTAGGGGAAAAGTCCCATTTAGGATTGCAAAGAATAATAATAAAAATCATACCGATTACAATAGGGCTTTCGCACATGTCTGTGCTCGGGCCCTAATTAAAACTGCAAGCAGTGATGACCGGGCCCTCGCCCATCCATGCTGCTCGCCGTCCTGGCCGTCCTCGGCGCTCCGGGCGACCGCACAAGAGAACGTGCCTCTTCGGAGCGCGCGGCACAGCAATACCTGTCGCCGGAAGCGCGGAAGTTGCCGCGACGTGCTTGATATGGATGCAAGGACGACCTCAGGCCTGGACTCTTACCAGGAAGGTGAAGTTTGGAGCACATGGACCATTGCAGAGCGAAATTACAGCGAAGCGCGACGTGTGCTTGTGTACGGTCATTACCGTGCGAAAGGCCGTGATTTGCAGTAAATAAACGTCCACATGTGTCTCCAAGTGTCTCTGTAGGCTATTTCAAAGGAAATTAAGCAAGTACACTAATTATAACATTAATCAATTATAGGTTTGCATCACAGAAGGCATATTGGCCTATAATAATGAAAAAACACCACCTATGTTTACAGTTGTGAAATGTTTTGAATGAAATGCAAACCTCAGTGAATCATTTGCTCTTGTTTCTCTGTCCTGAGATTCACACAGACTGAGC
>NC_137216.1:2143919-2146419 GCF_949987685.1 Ammodytes marinus | reverse complement strand
GTGTAGGTGGCCCAATACTTTTGTCCATATAGTGTATGAGATATGGTCTATGTTTGTAAACATGAGTGCTGCCACTTCATTTGGAACTGGAGTGGGCAGATCATTCTTACCATCAAACAAACCTTATAACTAAAAAAAGAAATGTTTTTAAGGGCAACCATTTTACAACCAGCCAAAAATATAACAACGTTTACATTATGGGTGAAAAGTTATGACGTAATTGGTTCAGAGATTTGATTACGTTATTGGCAGTTAATACATTATTAGCTACTACACGCACGTTTCTGTAAAGTAACTATGATCTGTTGATGTATTTATAACAATAACATTTTCATAATGAAGGGTTAAATATACTTACACATATTGAAATATAAAACTAATAAACGCTTGTACACTAAAAGAGAAGAAGTCCACATATAGTTTTAGAAACAGTGACCAGACAGACCAACAGAGCCAGAACATTTGGCATTTCATTGGCAACAATTTGGCGATTAATCATTGAACCCTGAAGCTTTAAATGTCATGATTAACTTGAGGACATTTTGAATGCACTGTGCTTGAGACTGAGGTGAGGTTTTATTTTCAAAGCAGACTTATGATTATCTTTTTACGTTTTAAGTTGAGTTACTTTATTAGTCAATGGTTGCATTGAAATGTGTCTTTCCGCATCTCCCCTCTCAAGTTACCACACTCCGGAGGGGGTCAGAGCGCAGGGTCAGCCGCAGCACAGCACCCCTGGAGCAGTTTTGGGATTAAGTGTCTTGCTCAAGGACACAATGGTAGAGATGGTGGGCACCGTAGACGTAATACCAGCCTCTGCTAGTTTTACAACTGGTCGGCCACCTTTCCTCTGCCATCCTACCACTATATTATATTGTATCGTGCATGTAAAAGTATAAAGAAAGCTTTATTAAAACCATTATACATCCTCAATAACCTGCATGTTCGGTCTAAAACACTCAACATATGGGCTTCATTGAGCTGCACCTTTGCAGATTGTATTTATTATCATAAGCAACAGCAAAGAACCAAGTATCCAGCGTCACGTCATGTGCTGTCTGTAACCGGAGAGTGTGCTAGTGTTAACGTTCGTATAGATAGATGGACGATGACACATGGCGTTACTCTCATTGGCCGGTAGATGTCGCTCTGAGCTCAGTTTATCTCCCTGCGGTTTACAGCGTGTGTTCCTGCTTCAGTGTGTGTGGATAGCGGGCTGGCACCGTGGAGCCGAACAGGAGTTAACAGGATTCCTCTCACCACGTCCTGCTTTAGTCACAATACAATCTCTGCTTCTCCTTTGATTCCCTTTGAATGAAACCTTTAGACCTGACAGAGTTTCTACACCTTCCTGACATTTTGATTCTATTCATCTATTTATGTTTCTGTTTGCTTTCAGTTTGTCATTGGTAGGCTATAGCATCAAGGTACATCAAAGAGGGCGGACGGCTAGCGACTGTGTTTATTTATTTTTTAATTAAGAACAATTATTACGTAGCCTATGTTTACTACTGGATGTCTGAATTTCCTTCGGGATCCATACAGTAGGCCTATCTATCTATCTATCTATCTATCTATCTATCTATCTATCTATCTATCTATCTATCTATCTATCTATCTATCTATCTATCTATCTATCTATCTATCTATCTATCTATCTATCTATCTATCTATCTATCTATCTATCTATCTATCTATCTATCCATCCAATATGAGAAAGGACGAATAGGCCTTACACTTCTACTTGAATATTTGGTGTGTTGAGTTCATGTCCGAGGCCTTCTATCAGGAGAACACGGGGCGTGGAGGGAAGTCACTTCTTCGTTCATCTTTACAGTCATCTCCCTCTCCTGCGTCTCTTTTACTGCCATACTGAAACTCTCTCCTTTCCTCAGACCGGGTGAACTGGCCACTGTGTGACAAACATTGCAATCTTAAAGATCCCAAGCTCCTGCGTTACCTACTGTCAACTCTGTCCTATCATGTTATCATAGGGATCAGAGAAGAGCTGTTTGCTTCATAGTCCCCCTCCTGTGATCATGTGAGTTTAGTAGCCTATAGTGTCAGGAATTTGATAAAAACGGGAATGTTAATTCAGAACGCATTACGTTCAAATTGATTTATTTAGGCCTTCAGCTGTTCGATTTATTTTATGATAATGAAACGATTAAAAAATGTGGATATATTTTTTTTTTAATAATGCCTCCATCGCCCCTGTCTGTAGGGAATACCATACTACAACCAAACATCATGGACTCGCGCGTCTATGAGCTATTGTAGCATTCATGTCACTGATCAGAGGCGGCCTTAACGATCTGGGGGCCCCATTCAAGACCTAGTGTGGGGCCCCCCACTTTTTATGTATTTTCTTGAAAAAAATAAATCTTAACTTAAAACATTTTTTTAATACATATTTCTTGTGCATGCTTCCCGCAAAAAGAAAACAGATTGTAGAGTTTTATGAGATGATGGGCCACTGGGTGCAGACTCTTAAAGGGCC
>NC_137216.1:600000-928719 GCF_949987685.1 Ammodytes marinus | reverse complement strand
TCCCTGTTTTTTCACAGACTCAAAGCGCTTTACATTGTTTTGTACACATTAGGGATGTAACAATATACCGCAAAACGGTCGTTCGCGATATGAAAAGGCCACGAATGTCAACCGTACGTTTTTTCTTGTTATACCGTGTCACGGTATTGAGACGAGCGTGCATGGTAAATGCGCTCGTCATTGTGGAGAGTCTGGTAAGCAACGTTGTCATAAACGTAGCACTCAATCTAACACTGTATGGGTCACACCAACATTGGAAACCAAACAATAACACATTGACACAACATCTTATCACTGAAACATGACATCTAACTTTAAAATTAACGTGGGCCGTTGTTTACACTACGCAGACCAGCACGTGCAGCTTCACAACATTGAGTCACGCAGCAGCAAAGAAGAAGAGAGAGAAAGAGAAAAGGGAGAGATAGAGAAAAAGATCGGCATAGTAACTTACCAGACTGAAGAGAAAGTTGCTCGCGGGTGAGTTATATCATTATGAATCCAGGTGAACGTGAGGAAATGAGATACAAAAAAAACAAAAAAACATCCACTGCGACCTCGCGTTAAATCCCCGGTAAAGTCGGCGAACTTCGGTGAAAGGAAGATGAAGGGAATAAGTCCAAAGATCCTTGATATGTTCAACACAAAATCACGTGAACTAGCATAGGAGCTCAGCTATACGAGCTATACCGGTGTTGCGCCGAAAGCTGTGACCTGCCAGAATATCACACATTCTGGCAGGTCACAGCTTTCGGCGTAACACCGGCATGTTGTGCAATACTATGGAATCCC
The DNA here is from genome assembly GCF_949987685.1 of Ammodytes marinus. Taxonomy (NCBI): domain Eukaryota; kingdom Metazoa; phylum Chordata; class Actinopteri; order Uranoscopiformes; family Ammodytidae; genus Ammodytes; species Ammodytes marinus. The sequence goes on along the minus strand of NC_137216.1, from coordinate 927,927 downwards.
TACTAGGTCAAATTTAGGTGACACTACTGTCAAGCATAGGTGACGTTGCGAAACAGGCCCGGTGTAGGTACCAGATCGACTCGGGCTGCCAGATTGACTCGGGGTCCTGCGCCTACTGATGACGTATCGACTCTTGACGTTGTCACCATAGATACCGCTACGCTACAGCAACGCAATGTGGACATACACAACTCGTACATACAGTGTGAACCCAGTACAGTTGTATATAGGCTACTATCTGTGTGACATTTAAAAGCTTGATAGCGTTAAAACAACATTTAAAAAGATCGCGATAGCTTAGCGAGTAAGCTAACTATAGATAGTAGGCGGCCTTAACGATCTGGGGGCCCCATTCAAGACCTAGTGTGGGGCCCCCCACTTTTTTTGTATTTTCTTGAATTTTTTATTTATTTATTTTTTAATACATATTTCTTGTGCATGCTTGTGCATGCTTCCCGCAAAAAGAAAACAGATTGTAGAGTTTTATGAGATGATGGGCCACTGGGTGCAGACTCTTAAAGGGCCCCCCCACTCCTACCTATCCAGTCAGGTACACTGACTTTTCAGCACATATACAATTAATGGTAAAAACATATTAATGAAGTCAGTTTTTCTCACAGGATTTAGGGATACTGTGGGAGGGACCATGGTCCTTGTTGGGGGGTCCGGGGGCATTCCCCCCGGAAGAAAATGTGTGCCTTTTGAATTAAAATGCATCAATCTGGTGCACTTTGAGGGGAAAATTTAGAGGCTATATCAAATCCTGAGATGCAGCAGGAACATTATTTTTCAGATTTTTCTTAATCAGGCAGCACTCTTTACTCTGCTACTGTAAAAACAGTACAGTAGATTGGTCTGCAGACTCATGTTCTATGATGGAGAGACTCATTTCAACAGATACAGGGTGGATAGCTACTTTTTATGAACAGCATAGAATTTACACATAGAAATTGTATTCCTGTATGTGTGTGGGGGCCCTAAAGGCTCATCATGAAGCCCCTTAGACAGAGCTACTAATGCTGTTTTCTTATGCTTTTGTATTTCTCCCCCTACTAGTTGAGGGGCCATGATGATGTATTTCCTTATATTTAGGCTTATTCCTTTTTGGACCCTGTTATTGACCTGAGTGACTGAGCTCTTTGACAATGCAACATGAAAAGTTACTATGAGGCCTAGGGCCCGGTAGCCTGCTCAAGAATTATTTATCAAAAAAAAAAAAAAAAAAAAAATTTTAGGGGTGGCTTGGGGGCCCCCCAGAGGGCGGGGCCCCATTCAATTGAATGGGTTGAAACATAGGCCGCTACTAGATAGTTTATATACTATCTGTGTGAAACTCAAACAACATGTAAAAGATCGCGCTAGCTGATAGCTTAGCCAGTAGGCTCCATAGATAGATTTCACCATTTATTTTTCGTTCTGCAAGGTTTAAAATAAGTTGTTACGTTAGGCTTATAGTAGTCATCTCTCATTATGTAAGGTTAAATTACATTTTATTTTATACGAATTTATAGTTTAGCAAGGTTTATCCCCCGGTTTTAACCCTGTTTGAGTGCTAAATTAAATATTTATTTAATAATACTTTATACATTAAATGAGTATTTTAGTTTAATGTACTCTAGCATGTATTTTAAGAAATAATATTTTATTAAAAGAACAACTATCCCTTGGCTTCACTGTTATTTTACATCACACTGAAAAACAATGTGTATAATTTTTCATTTCATTTAACTTTTATTTATCCTCGAGAGACCAATTGAGGGGTGACCCTCATTTACAATGATGTCGAGTTTAAAGCAAATTCAAAGGAAAAACAACAATACATAAACAATATTCAATGCAAAAACATCAAATACACAACAACAGGTGAAGAGAAAAAAAAACAATTGAAACATTTACATAGTGGTGAAGAGTGGCAGCAATTAAAATTAAATGGGTGAAAGTACAATATAGTCTAATTAAAACAGTTACAGGTAGAGTTTGGCAGATTTAAGATAGTTTGTTTAAATTGGTTAAAAGATATGAAGGTATTTAGTTTAATTTGCTGCTGTAAATTGTTCCAGGAGTCGGGGGCACTGAAGCTAAAAGCTGTCTTTCCCAGCTCAGACCGGGCTTGTGGGACATAAAGCATAAGCATGTCAGTGGAGCGGGTCTGATAAAGCCCATCTGAAATTTGCAGCATTTCTGTTAAATAACGAGGAAGCTTCCCGGTCAAGGCTTTGTAAATAAAAATGTGCTAATGTGCGTCACGTCTCTCTTTAATGAGTTTCATAATGATATTTATCAGTTAAAAAATGTAAAGGTGTGGCTCTGATGTACCATTTCCAGCCCCTGGAGCATTTGTAGTGTCTTGCGTCACTGATAAATAGATTCATTCATTCAACCTTCATTAAATAAAATAAAAAAGTACATCAGATTTTGTTTAATCTGATTTGTATTTTTCTTATCCAACCACATACCACCTTTTATAGTGTCTTGCAGCACTGCCATCGACTGTCCAAACAGCAAACTAGCCTACTATTTACACTGAGTCTCTGCAGAACATTTCTCAATGGGAATAGTTCACTTAATGTGTGACACAGCAGGTGAATAGGGTACACTTTTGGAATAATAGATATCATGAAGCTCTGCTAGTTGATTATATTAAAACAATACATTTTTGTATAACAACTTTTGTTTGTAGATGTTGAATAAAGCCAGTGTTGAATCTTAATTTTCATTAATTCTTTTTATTATTTATTTTCATGATTTGATGATTCAGATGGGTTCCAGGATGGGCTGCACGATGGGGTCCTGATAACAGACAGGAAACAAAGTATTAAAAAGATGTTCACGTTCCAATCCCCATACATTCCTAACATATAGGCCAGTAGAAATTGAGTTTGTCGCTATTATGAATATGCACCATGTTAAAGTAAAATATGTAAATATACTGTCCTGTTAGTGCTGCTATAACATTCAGCAAATAGGGTGGGAATCTCTTGGCACCTCACGATTCGATTCGATTCGATTCCGATTCAGAGGTCAACGATTCGATTCAAAATCGATTCTCAATGCATCTCAATGCAAAACATTTTTTATGTACATACCCATGTGTGAATTTCAAAAATATATTTATATGCACATCTGAGTTTGCTACTCAGAGTTTGCTAATCACTTCCTACTTTTGTGATGATCATTAAAGACAATCAACAGATGAATTACCTTCTCTAATATTGTATAAAGAGAAAAGCTTTTCTTGTCACAAATATGACTTTCTATGAACAGTGCAATAATCAATGCAGCTTGCATTTCAACACAATATGGAAGTATGTAAAAACTAAACCGATTCAGTTTTATTTTATTTCTAATCTCGTAAAATCATGTTTCTATAGGATTTCTATTCTATAATCTATTATTTTCTATGTCATTTCAACACATTGTACAAAAAGTATGGCTTGGAATTCAGCTCTCATACAAAAATGTAAACAGAGATAAAGCCGGTGCAGGTCATGGGTTTGCTGCTCTCAGCCCTTTTGAAGCCACTTTGGAAACAACTCGCACATGTGTGGTGTGCATGCGCAATGGCGCAGGAAGTATTAGTATTAAAAAAAAAATATATATATATATATATATATATATATATATATTAAAAAAGAATTAATAAAAAAAATCGATTATTAACTTTTCTGAATCGATTCAGAATCGTTCAAGAGAGAATCGATTTTAATCGGAAAATCGATTTTTTTCCCACCCCTAGCAAATAGTAACATTTCTTTTTTCAAAGTCTAAGGTTCTGGACTAAGGAGTTTTCTTTCTGTGACCTAGCAACCAATGAAATCTGGTCTGACGTATAACCTTTCTAATCGACTAATGTTTTGGTCAACTATTAGGGGGCAGCCCTACTTAATTCAAGAAAGTGTATGTACAATCTGTGTTAGGTAACATTATGACAACAAGTAGCTTCAGGAAATGCTTAAGGTAATGCTTAACCTCAGTATAAAACGCTTCCATTTCCGTGTAATAAACAAAGAGTTTTCGGAATTAAGGCCAGAATAAAATTAATTCCCTGGTATAAGGGATAGGGTAATTAACACCTACAAAACTAATCCTGTACTGTATTGATGAAAGCCCCCCCGCTACCGTTTATTAGCTCACGTTAGCTATCAATCTAAAGCCACAAATATCATCTTATCAAAGCAAACGCCCCCCCCGCTAACGTTTATTAGCTCACGTTAGCTATCAATCTAAAGCCACACATATTATCAAAGCAAACGGTCATGTTATACAACGTATGTTTAATTTCAGTAATTTGACAAGCATATGACTAAGGTGTATCTTTGTACATTAGATTATTATTCATAGTCTTAAATTAGAAAATGATTAGAGATCGTTAACCTTAATACTTACCGAGACAGCCGGATAACCGAGCGAGATAACGATAGCGCATGCGCATTTAAAAGACAACGTTTACAGGAAGTGCGTCATAATCGCACATCTAGGACCCCGAGTCAATCTGGCAGCCCGAGTCTGGTGCACTTTGAGAGGAAAATTAAGAGACTAAGGGTGTATTCACACATGCCGTGTTTAGTTCGGTTGAAACGAACACAGGTGCACTTCCACCTTTGGTGCGCATCTTTCAGACATGTGTGAATACAGCAATCGCACTCGGAGGCGGACCAAACAAACGATCCGAGACCAAGCTGAAGAGGTAGTCTCGATGCGGTTCCATACGCACTCTGCTGCAGTTCGTTTGTGGTGTGAATTTGTCCGGACTCGATCCGACCCAATTGCAGGAAGCACTGTGCCTTTTCTTTTTTAATAAATCACCGTCAGCTTCACATTATGGGAAAGTGTTGCCGTTGTTGGGAAGATTAGTTGTGGTTTGACCGGGAGCCCGAGCAAATATATTACATTTGATAGACAGGACGTGTAAACATGCTGATGTGTTCAGCGATCAGATGAAGGAGAGGGGAGCGTCTCCCGCACAGTGCCAACAGGTTCACGCTGCGCATTGTATGAAGTGCGTGTTTTTATTTTGCTTCCCATGTTACGGGACCGTCAATACTATCCCCGTGTCAGTTTGGAGCAGAGCTGCGCCGAACTCACACAAAGCTGACACACGGCTATATCAGCTGTGTGTCAGCATGAGCCTATTTCCTCGCGAGCCGTGCGTCCAGCAGCAAAAATACAGTACATATTATGTTTCACATCGTAGGCTACAAGCCACATCATTGACACAGGCCTACATATTATAACCATATGAAACAACAATAATTTTATGTTTTTTTATTTTATTTATAGGCTAGATGTAGGCCTATTTATTTATTATTTTTAACCCTATATCGTATCAGTTATATATTTCGCAGTTTTCACTTCGTGCTTCCTGCTTCTCTCCACCCCAGAATGTCTGTCCAATGAATGAATGACCTCAGATCACGTGTGGTTTTGCTTCGTAATGCTGGTTCACTTGCAAAAGGGGCAATATGAAAGTGGACCACACCAAAAGAAAAAAATCTAAACTCTATTTGGTCTGGACCAAAGCAAGTGAACTAGCGGACCTTCCCAGTGTGAATACACCCTAAATCTGAGGAATTTTGCGTGAACAAATAATTTGGAGACACTGGGTCGGATGAATTAGAAGCTATTGAAGAAAGACACGTGGATTTTCCATAGAAATATAAATTAGAAATAAAATGGGTCCTCTGGGATGGGCTTTTTCTTTTACGGGACATATTTTTCTGTAATATAATTAATTAATTTAGATGCAGTGAGAGGAACGAAGCAGAAGAACTCTGTTGTCCAGTTATCTTTTTTTCCACAGACGAGGCTGAAATAGGCTATAGACCAGGGGTATTCAACTAAAATTCAAATAGGTCCAGTTAGAGAAAATGTCCTCAAGAAAAGGTCCGGAACATCATAATGTCTAACTTGCGTTGTGATTCAGTGTGATATATAGTGAAGTAGCCTAGTAGTTGTATCAACGTCTGCATGTAATTAACAACTGACTGTCAGATCAATATAGAAAGAACAATTCAAAAACATTTCAACAATATTTATTCTCACTTTTAAATAATTATAGATATATAATACTGAAGATATATGTATTATTTAAGTGACTCAACTGAAACTAATCTCTTCATAGAGAAGGGCTGCATTTAAAAATAAAATGGTGAAAATAAATATAATAATCTTAAAATAAAGATAAAATATATAATTCATTTTTGAAAAATTAAATAATTTTGAGAAATATTTTCAATGTATCATTTCTAAACTTCACTATACCTACTATGTTTGTTTAACATAGTAATCTCCCACTTTGTCTAATACTGGATTTTTATTTAGCAATTTTGAAAAGCTCTGAAAAAGTGACATGTCAGAAACTAAACCCCTGTAGGGGGTCTGGGGGTTTCCCCCCCAGTAATTTTTTTTTGTGTTTTTAGAATGTAATCGGAGCATTCTGGTGCATTCTGGGGAAAATAATAAAAGAAAAGGTCAACATTTAATATAGTTAAGATGAATAGAAAAATTAACAAAACAACATAACTTGCTAGCAGCCAGATAACTGGACTGAGGGACGGATGACCACTAGCTTTCGCTAATGTTAGTGGGGGCTACTGCCAAATATCTTGCTAAAAAATTAACCTGTATTTATAAATTCTGCCATTACTAAGAATATGTAAAACTTAAAATGTAGATAATTGTAACTACATACAATTTTTTTTTTTAAATAATGTTTTTCCTGTTGCTGTTGTGGGCAGTAGATGCAGTGCTGCTGGCGATTGGTGATTATGTCAATCTTATGTCTGTGTCATTCACACATAGGTCTACATCAGGGTAATAGAGAGTCCACATGATTGCACCTTGACCGGTTTTCACCAGTCTTACAAAAGGGGAAAAAACCATAGATAGTAAATAATAGGAAAAAACTCAGCTGTTGATCGCTCGTTAACTCGCTCGCGACACACGGAGCCGGTGAGCGAGCGGGCGAGCGAGAGAGAAAGCTGTCTCTCACTCTCCTCCCGCTGTCTTTCTCACTCTAATCTGACTTATTTCGCTGAAATTCTCGTAATTCTTGCACTTCTCTCTGACATCTCTCGCATGATAGCTCACTGTCTCTGTCTGTGAGCCAGCCTGAGCCGGGAATGCAGATTCGATTGGCTGCCTGAGTAGCAGGAGGCGGGATGGCTTAACTCGAAAGCATTTCCTGATTCGCGAAACCAGTACCGTAAAGTCTAGAAAAGCTGCGCCGGTCAAAATAGAAGCGCCCCGTCAAAATTTTAAATACTTAAATAATTGATTGACTACAGGTCCGGGTCCGTATAGGACGGCGTCTGGGTCCGGACCCGGACCGCGGTCCGCCTGTTAGTGACCCCCGCTATAGACTATAGGCCTACACAGTGCATGGGCAACTGAGGGCAGCCCCATTTTCAAATATTTTTAAATAAACTCAATACACACTGTGCATGCCATGGACTTGAACGTGACGTGATCAGTTAACCTCGGATTACCTCCCAGATGAACTGATTCAATTATTAAGATATTAACTATCTACCAAAACATTGTATTCCTTTTATTGTATGATAATTTACATTTACATAATATGATGTTGATATCAAACACACAAACTAAAAAAAAAACAAAATAAAAAAAAATTGGGGGGGCCCCCCTGGCAGTCAGGACCCTAAGCAACCGCTCATTTTGCTTATGCCTCGGGCCGGCGCTGCTGACCAGTGACCACTATAAGCGGGTGGGTAACTTGGAGGCAGGCTGTCCTGCCCACCCAATAATACAATTAGAAGCAATGCATGGTAATGGTATATTCTTTAGTATTAATTAATTGTCTGAATTTTATTTTGACATTTTCCTGTACAGCGAATGACCAGGTCCGTCCGATAGTGGGTCTGGACTTCCACATAAAGAATAAAAAAAATTAAAATTTTGATTGGGTGGGCACGGCCCACCCTGGCCCCTGGCTACCGCCGGCCCTGGGGCATAGTTAAATACTTTTGCAAGAGTCGGGGTGAGCTCTTTCTTAAAACATTTATAAAATTCTCCCGGGATCCCATCAGTCCCTGGGGACTTATTCAGGGTTTTTCCTGGCTCAGAATGGGCCTTTGGGGGTTCAGTACGCGGACCGACTTTTTTGGGTTCTTCTTTGGAGAGGGAGGGTAGATCTAACTTAGAGAATTTTTTTTTTATCTTGTCTTCCTTTTCTGTAATTTCAGGGGAGTCATAGATTTTCATGAAAGGCTGCTAAGGCTGCTGCTATTTCGCTTGGCCGTGTAACTGTCTTGTTTATAGCTGGGTGAAAAACTTTAGAAACGACTCGACTTGCCTGCTCTTTACGTAACTGGAATGCAAGGAGGCGACTGGCTCTATTTCCATTCTCATAATATTTTTGTTTTGAAAATCGTAGGGCCCCCTCCGCTTTATATGTCAAGAGCTCCTCTAATTTGTGTCTTTTTTGTTTTAGTTCCGCCAAAAGATCATGGTTTTTATTATTATTTTTATGTTCTAGTTCTAATATTTTTATTTTACTTTCCAGATCTACTTGTTCTTTTAGCCTGTTTTTTTTTTCAAGCTTTATTGGATAGTACAGAGTTGAAATGGTGGGACAGAGAGAGAGGGGGGGATGACCTGCAGTAAAGGTCCACGGGTCGGATTTGAACCCGCGACCACCGCAACGAAGGCTGGAGCCAATATGGTACGCGCTCTATCCACTACACCACCAGAGCGCCCCTAGCCTGTTCTTTTTAATTCTACTGGATATTTCTATCATTTTTCCCGTTATTGTGGCTTTAGCACTATCCCATAGGACAGACTGTGAAACATCTCCGTTATCATTAATATTAAAGTACTCGAAGACTTCCGGGTTACAGAGCATGGGGTAGGCACGATCGCTGATAGCTCCCACAAAATATTTCAGACTTAACTGATTAAACCCTATTCTCGTCGATTTTTTTTGTGCTTGTGTTGCCGGTAACACTGATACTGTTTTGGAGAAATGCCTAGAAGCAAGAAAAACACAAAAAGAGATTCGGCAGAGTCAGATATGTCCTCGGACAGCGTGGTTAGCATGGACGTTGGTGCTAGCTCAATGGCTTCCATTCCGGATCTGCTTGAACAGCATAGAGCAGCGATAGCCGCCGAGTTTAAATCATCTTTCGCCAGCATGGACGCTAAGCAGTACAGCATCCAGGCCGTGGTCTCAGGCCAGGGGAGGCGTATAACCGATCTCGAGGAGAATGCAGAAACTGTTTGCGGACGCCTGGAGCAACTTGAGGCTACGTGCTCCTCACTGCAGGAAGATAACAAGCTGTTGAGGGCTAAACTGTCGGATTTGGAAGGGAGGAGCAGGAGACAGAACGTTCGTATCGTGGGCTTACCAGAGTCGCTTGAGGGTGCGCGCCCCGCCGCCTTTTTCTCCGAGCTCCTCGTTGAGGTGTTTGGTGGTCAGGTTCTCCCTTCTCCCCCGGAGCTGGACAGAGCTCACGGCACTCTGGCACCCAAACCGGGCCCGCATGAGAGGCCGCGATCCGTCGTTATCCGTTTTCACCGATACCAGACTAAAGACCTGATCATGAAGGAGGCACGTAAACAGGGCGAGCTGGAGTACCACGGCCACAAGCTCCGGTTCTACGAGGACTACAGCGCGGAGGTCGTGAAGCAGCGGGCTGAATACAAGCGGGTCATGGCTGAGCTTTATCAGCGCGGACTCCGGCCCTCTCTCCTCTTCCCTGCGAGGCTTCGCATTACTCTCCAGAGCGGCGAGATAAAGTGGCTGCGGTCTGTCTCTGAAGCATCTAACTACTTATCTACACTGGGTGTGAGTCCGTAGTAAATACGATTGCCTGCTGTGAGTATACAATGTGGACAAATGCTCTTTTCATATCCCCAGCCAAACTCTCAGACTGATGGTACTATACGCAATTTTTTATTTTTTATTTAATGAGTAAAGTAGCTGGGTGAACGTGACATTTTTGTTGCTTGTCATTTTGTCTAGCTCTCACTTTTTTTATTTTTTTTTATTTGTATCTCTATTTTAAAACGGCTAGATAAGCGTGTCTGTTCTTTATTTTTTTTTATTTTTATTTTTTTTTGCCATTTGGACAGATTGTCTAACTCACGCCTTGTTCTTTTTTTTTGTATTTCGAATTTGTTGGTTGAGCACGATATGTTTGTTTAGTGTGTTGTCATTTTGACAGTTTGCTGGATTGTTCATAGTGTTACTAGCTGTTATGGGGTGAATTGTACAAGACTTATGTGGGAAGCTAGCATAGGCTAGAAAGTTAAGGCTTGGAATGTTTGTTGTGAGACTAGTAAGGGTCTTTCGGGGTTTGCTGTTGAGAGCAATATATGGGGTGGGTTCTGGGTGGGATGGGGTGGTGTCAACTGGGGGTTTAGCTGATGGGTTAGCACCTGCTGTGTTTTCAGTTATCTGTGTTTTCCTTTTTTTTGTGTGTTTTTTTTTCCTCTGTATTTTGCTACTCTTTTTGTTATCGGAGCAACTCTTTTTACTCTCACTATAACTGAGCTAGATGAAGGGCAATCTTAATTTAATTAGTTGGAATGTCAAGGGGCTTAATCACCAAGTGAAAAGGGGTAAGGTCTTAACCCACATAAAACGGCTCAGGGCTGGAATAGTTTTCCTTCAAGAAACCCACTTGCATGACTCTGACCATGTAAGTAAGTAAATGCTGGCGTGGACAATTTTTTCATTCTAATTTCAGGGCTAAGGCCAGGGGCACAGCTATCCTTATTGATAGTAATATTCCTTTTGAGTCCTCAAACATTATATCAGACAAAAATGGACGTTTTATTATTGTCCCAGGCAAACTTTACAATAAGTCAGTCATCTTGGCCAACGTCTACGCGCCTAACGTCGACGATGTAGAATTCTTTAAGAGATTTTTTTCTCAACTCCCCGATCTCAATTCCCATTCTCTTATTCTTGGTGGGGATTTTAATTGTTATCTAGATCCAGTCTTAGATCGCTCTTCCCCCAAACCTGCCACTCTTAGCAGATCTGCAGGTTATATCAAATCATTTCTTGCTGATTATAGCCTGTCTGATCCATACAGGTTTTTAAACCCCACAGTAAGAGAATATTCATTCTTTTCACATGTCCACCACACATGATTATTTTTTTGTTGATAATTCATTGATGTCAGACCTTAAGTCATGCAGTTATGAAAGTATTGCGATCTCTGATCACGCTCCTCTGCTCCTTCAACTGGCTTTCCCTGACGTTGAGTATACAAGAAGGCAGTGGAGACTGGATCCATTGTTGCTCACAGATGAGAGTTTTCTTTCACACATCTCTACACATTAAAACTTTTTTGAGTATAAATAAAACACCTGATGTGTCCAATGCAACAATTTGGGAAGCCCTGAAAGCCTATTTGAGAGGTGAAATTATATCATTTGCAGCATACAAAAATAAGTGTACAAAACAGAAACAAACTGAAATTGCTGATCAGATTCTGAACATAGACAGACAGTATGCTAATTCACCTTCATCTGAACTTTACAAAGAACGTTTAAAACTTCAGACAGAATTCAACCTTCTTTCCTCTCGTCAGGTTGCTGACCAGTTGCTTAGGAGCAGAAGTACTTTTTACGAGCATGGTGACAAGATTGGCAAACTCCTGGCCAATCAACTGCGAGGATTTAGAGCAAAGCAACTCATCCCTGGAATACGGACAGACAGTGGGTGTACAACATCAGATCAGAAATCGATAAACGAAAAGTTCAAAACATTCTATTCAAATTTGTATAGTTCTGATTGTACAGTAGACGCAGCGGTGATGGAAACCTTTTTCAGTAACCTAAACATGCCTTCCCTTTCTCAAGACCTGAGACATAGCCTTGAGGCACCTATTACTCAGAAGGAAATTATTGCAGCAATAACATCTATGCAATCAGGCAAATCTCCTGGTCCAGACGGACTTCCATCTGACTTTTTTAAGAAATTTTCAGCCGAATTATCGCCTTTTTTATGTTCAGTATTCTCAGACTCATTTGACTCAGGTAAACTCCCACCTTCGTTCTACCAGGCCTGTATTTCCCTGTTGTTAAAAAAGGATAAAGATCCTCTAGATTGTGCATCATACCGACCAATTTCACTATTAAATACAGATGTGAAGATACTTGCTAAAATTCTCGCCCACAGATTGGAGGATGTTCTCCCCTCTATCATATCCCCCGACCAAACTGGGTTTATAAAGGGACGCCAATCATTTTATAATATCCGCCGGCTAATGAACATTTTATATTCCCCCAGAAATATTGAATCAGAATGCCTCGCTTCTATGGATGCTGAAAAAGCATTTGATAGAGTAGAATGGAATTATTTGTTTTTCACCCTTGAGAAATTCGGTTTGGGTCCTGTTTTCACTTCTTGGGTTAAATTATTATATGCATGCCCTTCTGCCTCAGTATTAACAAACAGCCGTTACTCAAGTAGTTTTGATCTGCACCGTGGGACCCGGCAGGGTTGTCCTTCGAGCCCACTCCTTTTTGCTATTGCAATCGAACCACTTGCGATTGCCATCAGAGGTAACAAACAGATTCAGGGGATATGGAGAGGAGGAATTGAACATAAGGTATCATTATACGCTGATGACTTACTTTTGTTTGTCGCCAAGCCAGCCACCTCTTTACCGGAGGCATTTCTGTGTTGGAGGTCTTTAATCAGTTTTCTGGCTATAAACTTAACTTGAGCAAGAGCGAACTCTTTCCGATTAATAAAGAAGCTCTTAAACTTGATTACACAGCTCTCCCACTCAAAGTGGTGACAGACCATCTGAGTTACCTTGGGGTATGTTTCACCAGAAATTTTAAAAACCTATTTAAATCGAACTTCCTCAAATTATTGGATCAGGCGAAGCAAATATTATCGAAGTGGTCTCCTCTGGCTTTCTCTCTCATAGGCAGAATAAATTCAATTAAAATGACATTTCTCCCAAAGTTCCTATATCTATTCCAATGTCTCCCCATCTTTCTCCCCAAATCCTTTTTTTCAGGCCCTTGACTCTTTAATGATAAATTATATTTGGAATGGTAAACACCCTCGGTTAAGGAAAGCATTTCTTCAAAGACCAAAACAAACAGGCGGAATGGCCCTCCCTAATTTCCAATACTATTACTGGGCTGCTAATATCCGTTCTTTAGTGTATTGGGTGCATTTTCACCTTGACGACTCAGCCCCAGTATGGGTAACAATGGAGTCCAGCGCTGTTAGCCCATTGTCTCTATCTGCCCTCTTAAGCGCCGCACTTCCACTCTCTTTGGCTATTCCCAACAGTAATCCCGTGATTAAGCACTCCCTTCGAATCTGGACCCAATTTAGGAAGAATTTTGGAATGCAGAATTTTTCACTTTTCAGCCCAATTGCAGCTAATCATTTATGTATTCCCTCGACGGTGGATGGTGCATTCAAGATCTGGCATAAAAAAGGCTTAAAATGCATCGGTGATTTATTTATTAATGATCTATTTTCTAGTTTTTCCCAATTGACAACATTTTGGTATCGAAAAGACTAATTTTTTCCGATTTCTGCAAATCAGGCATTTTACGCAGAAGTTAATTCCCCAATTCCCTTATAAACCGCCAGCCAATCATGTTGATTTGTTTCTTTCTGTAAACCCCACATTAAAAGGCTCAATTTCTGTGTTTTTCAACCTTATTTCGAAGTTGCATAGCCCCTCATTAGCAGCTATAAGAACCCTGTGGGAGCAGGACCTAGGTTCTGCCTTCACAGATCACATGTGGGATTCAGTCCTGGATTGGATACACTCTACCTCCATGTGCGCCCGACATGCTCTTGTGCAATTTAAAGTAGTACATTGTATCCACATATCTAAAACCAAATTAGCTCGTATGTTCCCCGATGTAGACCCGACCTGTGATAGCTGTAAGAGCGCACCGGCATCACTCTTTCACATGTACTGGTTGTGTCCCACCTTGACTGAGTTCTGGACATCAGTTTTTCAAACAATTTCTGAAGTATCAAATTAAGCCGAACCCTTTCACTGCAATTTTTGGCATTGCACCAAATTCGGGCTTACCCAAAGTGAAGCTGAGAGTACTGGCCTTCACCTCACTACTTGCTCGCAGGACTATCCTACTCAAGTGGAAAGATCCTGCTCCTCCTTCCCACTCACATTGGATTAGAGACATTATGTCATGTATGAATCTGGAAAAAAATTGTTGCACTACCCAGGGATCTGAGACTAAATTTCATAAAATATGGCGCCCCTTCCTAGACTATTTTAAGAAACCGACCACATTAATTGAAGAGTAGCTACCCCCTCCCCTTTTTTTATTTGATTAAATTTTATTTCTTTGTGTGTGTTTTTTTTTCATATTGATTGTTTGTTTTTGTTTCTTGTGTTGTGTGTTTTGTGTTGTTGGGTGTGAGGGTGGGATGTGGGTGGGGTATGTTCGGGAGAAAAAGGGGAAAAAATTTGTACTCGATGTGCTACAATTTTGTTGTTATTAACATTTAATAAAAAAACCTTTGAAAGAATATTAAAGTACTCGTTTATACACTCTTTAATTTCCTTAGTCACTGCAAGGTCATTCAGTAAGGAGATATTTGCTCTCCAGTATTTAAGCATTTTTCTATTCCTAAATTTAGGGTAAGGATTATAGGTGCGTGATCACTGATTGTTATTGAGTCTATCTTGCAATCTACTACTTGATACATACATTGTTTAGGGACAAAGCACATGTCTATACGTGAATAGCTCCCGTGGACATTTGAGAAAAAACTAAAGTCCTTGCCCTTTGGATTTCTATTTCTCTTAGGGTCTACCAAACCCAGCTCTTCTATCATGTTGTTCAGTATTCTTGATTTTTTTGACTGGTTGCGTTCCATCGGCAGCCTATCGATCTTCCCATCTAGTACGCAGTTGAAGTCTCCCCCAACAATTATCATGCCTTTGGCATTGTTTGCAATTATGTTTGCAATATCACAAAAAAAGGAAGAATCATCTTCTGTTGGAGCATAAATATTCACAATTGATACTTCTTTACCACTTATTGTACCAATGACCATGACATATCTTCCTAAATTGTCTTTAATCACTTTTTCTTCAGAAAAAACTACGCCTCTGTTGAATAGAATTGCCACCCCTCTCCTTTTACCGTAGGATGCACTGAATACCTGGCCTACCCACCCTCTTCCACGTTTTGGTAACACTTTAGTTCGATAGTCCACAGTTGACACTCAACAAGCCATCAGTTGATACGCAGTTGCATGTCAACAGTGAATGAGTTTACATATCTCAACAGATAAGTAACATGAATTCAACTAACTGTAAGTTAACTATAAGTTGCACTATTAGTAGATGATTAGTTGATATTCAACAGAGCTTGTTCAACAGATAAAAAAACAAGGATTCAACTAACTGTCTGTTAACTATAGGTTGCACTATTAGTAGATGTTTAGTTGATATTCAACAATGAGTAAGTTGATACATATTTAGAATGCATTCAACTGTCAGTTAACTATAAGTTGCATGTTTAGTAGATGTTGTTTTGTACACGTAGCATGCATTCAACTAACTGTCAGTTAACTATTAGTTGCATTATTAGTAGATGGTTAGTTGATATTAAACAATGAGTTAGTTGATACTTAACAAAGCTTGTCATCAAATATGTAACATGCATTCAACTAAGTGTTAGTTAACTATACGATCATTTTATTTTGTTAATTTATTTTTACAAATACAGTCTGCAACAGACATTGTACTTTTTATTACATGTTCTTTACAAATATTCAACTATCAGTTGAGTGTCAACTTCTAGTAAGTTGACTATCAACTGCTGTTATCAACCAATTCTCAACTTACGTTTCATATGGATCAACTTTCCCCCACTCACAAGGAACACATCTAATGAATGAACATTCAACCCTCTGTTGATCATATATGTTCATTGTAAAATAAAGATGAGAATGTTTTATCAATCAATAGGCACTACCTGTAGGTGACTACCTGTTGATTGTCATATGACTGTCGACAAACTATCAGTCAATATTCAACTTAGCATAAGTAGACAGGTCTTGGGACTGTCAAATTAAAGTGAAAACAGTTTAGTGTCTACACACTATTAACAGAGCAAAACAGAGAAAATAGTTGATTCTCAACAAACTATCAGTCGACGTTCAACTAAGCATTAGTAGAGAGGTCTTAGGACTGTCAAATTAAAGTGAAAACAGTTTAGTGTCTGTAGACACTCTACAAACTAGTAACAGTAGAAAATAGAGACAAGTTTTGCTCAACTGATGAGTAACACTGGATGACCCCAAAGTAAAGTTAAAAAATATATAGGCAGCATATCTGAACAGGAAAGAACATTTATTTGAAGTAAATTTAACTTTTTTCAGTAGTTACACAACATGTAGGTACACAGCAAGTACCATCAATACCTCTAAAAAAGACAATAAAACTAATGCATGTATTTATTTAGGTGTCACTTAGGCAATTGTTTAACGACAGATCGTCCAAAAGTTGACATTCAAAAAGCTCAGTAAAGTGTACCATAACACCCAGTACCACTAGTTATGATACTGAGCAAACATATGTAATATATAACATCAGTTCTCATGAAACGCTTTGTTATGGTAAGAAAAAGATATATAATTTTGTTATGGACCAGAATATCTGAAGCTCCTAGTAGCTCGGGAGAAAATGGATTAACAGCAATGGTGAAACAAGACACACTGATTCAGCAGTTAGGTTTGACAAGTAAATGTAAAATACTTATTTTCTACTCTCTCTTCCTTGAAGTGTATGTCATTGTTGATTCTCAGTAAAACATAAAAAAAACACAACAGTGCCATTTTTTTCATTATGGACTCAAGATAAAAACAACTTAATTATCACTCTCCTGTGACCAACCACTAGTTTAACTTGGTCCTGCCACTGTTATTTGACTGAGCACATTTGAATAATTTTTCGCTCTCTTTAGATCCAGTTGTTGGGTTACTAGCCACTCCAGGCCTGCTGTACTCCTCTTCAATTTAAGCAGTCGGGCTGAAGAATCCAGGAATCTTGTCCTATCACCCAGTTGATGAACATAGAAAGAAATGATCTGAGAATTACCACAAAATAGTTCAAATGCATTTTGATTTCCTTTATCTAAATCATTATAGCATTGTGGTTCCACATTAAAACACATAATGCTTTATATTGCTTTAATAAAATATATTTGGTACCCTAATCAAATAAAATTCTCACTGAACCTTGTACAGATTGAAATTATTTTTTAATTAAAGAAACATGTAATCTCTATGACCATTCTACACAACACCACATGCATAGACTCAGTTTTTGCTCACTTTAGACTGAAATAACAATGTGCACTTTGAATGTGGAACATGCAAACATTTATTCAAATACAGTTTAGTGTCTATAAACACACTTTATTTAGACAGATACTTGTGAAGCTAGGCAGCGCTAGGCTCATGCTAACGTTGCTAATATAGCTAGCGCGCTAGGCGCGGCGCTAATGCTAACGTGGCTATGCTAGCGGGAGGCCGCGTCGCTAATATATATGACATTATTGTTACATACACAAAACGATATCTCACAAATACCTCAGTTAACTCACCAATTATTCCCTTTGGCTAATGGCAGCATACTTGTGACCACCACGGGTCTTCAGTGTGAGATGGATTGGTTGGTCAAGCGGTCTTTAGCATATAGCTGCTGCTTTTACTGACCAGACACACAACCTTCTCTATAGCTGCCAGTAAAGAACGAGACCTCTCGCTTAAACAGCCCTTACCAACCAAGCTGGGGGAGTTCAAGTGCTTGAAAAAAGTGGGAAATCGTAATGTCGATACAGTTAGAAATGAAATATGTTTCCTAAATAAAGTCTCTCCAAACATATTTTCACCTTCCCAAAGTTTAAAATACACATTAATAGATCAATATATATTTTTTTCATATAATTTCTGCTCACAATATTATCAATAATGTCCTACAGGTTATAGTTGTTATTTATCAGTAACCACTATACGTTCTCATTGTATTGCACACCACTCTATGTAGGCCTATTTAGGTCCTCTAATCTTGAGAGGTTTATAGAGCCATTGCTGATATTAACAATTATATAAAAAAACTATCTATCTATAAATATGTATTTAAACTTTGGGAAGGTGATAATATGTTTGGAGTCTGGATTTTCGAATATTATCGACATTACGATTACCCACCTTTTTCAAGCACTTGAACTGCCCCAGCGTGGTTAGGGCTTTTTCGAGACAGAGAGGGCTCGTTTTACTGACCTGGGCAGCTAAAAAATGGATGTGTGCCTGGACAGTAAAGCTATGTGCTAAAAGCCAGCTTGACCAATCCATCTCACACTGAAGACCCGTGGTGGTCACAAGTATGCTGCCATTAGCCAAAGGGAATAATTGGTGAGTTAACTGAGGTATTTGTGAGATATCGTTTTGTGTATGTAACAATAATGTCATATATATTAGCGACGCGGCCTCCCGCTAGCATAGCCACGTCAGCATTAGCGCCGCGCCTAGCGCGCTAGCTATATTAGCAATGTTAGCATGAGCCTAGCGCTGCCTAGCTTCACAAGTATCTGTCTAAATAAAGTGTGTTTATAGACACTAAACTGTATTTGAATAAATGTTTGCATGTTCCACATTCAAAGTGCACATTGCTATTTCAGTCTAAAGTGAGCAAAAACTGAGTCTATGCATGTGGTGTTGTGTAGAATGGTCATAGAGATTACATGTTTCTTTAATTAAAAAATAATTTCAATCTGTACAAGGTTCAGTGAGAATTTTATTTGATTAGGGTACCAAATATATTTTATTAAAGCAATATAAAGCATTATGTGATTTAATGTGGAACCACAATGCTATAATGATTTAGATAAAGGAAATCAAAATGCATTTGAACTATTTTGTGGTAATTCTCAGATCATTTCTTTCTATGTTCATCAACTGGGTGATAGGACAAGATTCCTGGATTCTTCAGCCCGACTGCTTAAATTGAAGAGGAGTCCAGCAGGCCTGGAGTGGCTACTAACCCAACAACTGGATCTAAAGAGAGCGAAAAATTATTCAAATGTGCTCAGTCAAATAACAGTGGCAGGACCAGGTTAAACTAGTGGTTGGTCACAGGAGAGTGATAATTAAGTTGTTTTTATCTTGAGTCCATAATGAAAAAAATGGCACTGTTGTGTTTTTTTTATGTTTTACTGAGAATCAACAATGACATACACTTCAAGGAAGAGAGAGTAGAAAATAAGTATTTTACATTTACTTGTCAAACCTAATAGTCCAGGCAAAATAGCGTTTTTCATAGAATAAATTGTAAAAGAATTTTTTTCAGCTCAGATAATTTCTATGAGGTGTCCAGAACAACATACTAAAAGTCCTAAGAAATCCTAGTTGGGGAAATATGTTTAATTCTCATCAATCCGAGATGTGTGCCAATAAGGCGAGACACCAATAAATCCCAATGGGGCTATTTTTTTCCTTTAGTCCTATCAAAATGTAACTTTACACAATGAAAGTATCCATGAAAATTTAAATGTTTTGTATTACAAGTTTCTTTGAAAATTTATTTTAATGTGCAAATGAGCTATACACTAATCGTACACGCCCAAAATAAACCCAAATAGGCTTAATTTTTTCCTTTACTCCTACCACAATAAAACTTTACATAGTAAAAGTATACTTGAAAAGTAAAACATTTTGTATTACAAGTTTCTTTTTAAATGAATTTGAATATGCACATGAGCTCCACACTTATTGAATATCCAATCATCGTACTGCCAATGGGTGATGGCGATGCTGCTTTTAGACTGGCCTCTATCCTGAAAAACTGGCTTACTTATAACAGGTGCCTCTCATGAATTAGATCCCCCCCCCCCCCCCCCCCAGCTAGTGTAATTTTTTACTTTTTTCAGTGCCATTCCCTTTCCAATGCCAAATAGACGAGACGTAGAATCACAGCCTGAAATGGCATGGAGAAAGAGGAGATTGTCACACACCTTGGGACCAATTAACTCGCCTTTTGGAATTTTATTTATTTTGACTATCATTAATTAATTTTGATCAATACCAGTATTTTTTATATGAAATAACAGATTTTTGTTTATCAATTCCACATTTTTCTTTACCGGAAATCAATTGTTAAAACTGATAAAAAATAAATTATTTGACAACTTTTGTATGTGCAAAAGTTTGTGAACCCTAAGCTGCATTGCTTAAATGGAGCAGGTAAACACAATCAGGTGGGCCAAATTGAGTGATGAAATGGACCAATGTAATGAGAGATCTTTAGGGAAGTAATTGGGCGGCACCAGATAAAACAGAGATAAAACCAGGTCAGTTTAGGCTCACCAAAGTGAACCCATACAGGTCAGACATGCCAAAAGGGAAAGACAATCTCAGAGGATCTCAGGAAGAGAGATGTGATGTTGCACATTTGTCTGGGGACAGCTATACATTAATTTATTTGGTTCTTGTGCCATAAACAGCTTGTGTGCATTCAGATCAGTATGATGCAACAAGAGTACTAACAAGTCTGTGTCATCACCTACTGAGACTGTGTCTTTTGTTCTGGCAGAGGCAATGGCAGTTTGGACAATGAGCACATCTGCATCGTGCTTTGCATGGTTTGTGATACACCATTTTTTGTCTTACAAGTTTCTTTGAAAATGAATTTTAATATGCAAATGAGCCATGCACTAATCAAATATAGGCTACCCAAAATATATCTGCATAGGCTTCATTTTTACCTTTACTCCTACCACATTAAAACTTTACACAATGAAAGTCTACATGAAAAGTAAAACATTTGTATTAGAAGTTAACTTATAATGGTCAAGGCTTTCCAGAAGGGGTTGGTCGAACGTCAGAACAGGGGTCACATCATACTGCAGAGCTTGAGTTGCCACAAACCTCAATGTTGAGTATATGCAGGATTCATCACTGGGATCAAGATCAATCATTGGAAGGAATGTTACTGAAGCTCTCCCAGGGTGTTCATCTAGAAGATGCAGGATCTGCATCATACCAGACCATGATGGCCTTTGAGAGTGAAGGAGTAGGGATGTCTTCCAGAAAACATCCAGCTGTGATGTTTTGTTATCTGCTGGCAACAGAGCCAGTGGCTGATACACAATAGGTTCACGTATAGGAGGAATCATAAAGTACTGAATGTGTATGCAACCAACCAACCGCAGCAATATCTGCAGCAGTCACTTGGATCTTTAAAGGAAAAAATTAAGCCTATGCGGATATATTTTGGGTAGCCTATTTTTGATTAGAGTATAGCTCATTTGCATATTAAAATTCATTTTCAAAGAAACTTGTAAGATAAAAATGGTGTATAACAAACCATGCAAAGCACGATGCAGATGTGCTCATTGTCCAAACTGCCATTGCCTCTGCCAGAACAAAAGACACAGTCTCAGTAGGTGATGACACAGACTTGTTAGTACTCTTGTTGCATCATACTGATCTGAATGCACACAAGCTGTTTCTGGCACCAGAACCAAAGAAAGCGACAAAAACAAGACGGATATGGTGCATAAAGTAGACAAAGGAGTTACTTGGTCCCAAGGTGTGTGACAATCTCCTCTTTCTCCATGCCATTTCAGGCTGTGATTCTACATCTCGTCTATTTGGCATAGGAAAGGGAATGGCACTAGCCTGGAACTCCAGACCTGCCACTAGGCGCTGGCAAATTAAATGTGCTGCGCCTGTTGGTCTGGGCACTCTCCATTGAAGCTCATTAAATATGTCAAGAAATCCTGAGCTGCGTTTTAATTGGTTCTATCTGATATGGGCGGGCCAGAGCCCTATGTATGGTGCTCTGGGGCCTCGACCCTTTACAATTTGGAAGACGGCACTCAAATCTTTCATTAGCAAGTAAGAGGAATGTTCTGTTTTGCCGACCGACCACGGCAAAAGTTCAATTTAACAGTTAACCCCGCTGTTCGCTAAACGAACAGGGCTTAATACGTCACATTGTTCATTGCTCTGATTGGATGTAGTGCTATCAAATTGCGTGCAGTGGTATTTGAAGAGACAAATCTAATTCATGAGAGGCACCTGTTATACCCCTGGCAGGTAAGCCAGGCAGTTTTTCAGGTTAGAGGCCAATCTAAAAGCAGCATTGCCATCACCCATTGGCAATAAGTGTGGAGCTCATGTGCATATTCAAATTCATTTAAAAAGAAACTTGTAATACAAAATGTTTTACTTTTCAAGTATACTTTTACTATGTAAAGTTTTATTGTGGTAGGAGTAAAGGAAAAAATTAAGCCTATTTGGGTTTATTTTGGGCGTGTACGATTAGTGTATAGCTCATTTGCATATTAAAATAAATTTTCAAAGAAACTTGTAATACAAAACATTTAAATTTTCATGGATACTTTCATTGTGTAAAGTTACATTTTGATAGGACTAAAGGAAAAAAATAGCCCCATTGGGATTTATTGGTGTCTCGCCTTATTGGCACACATCT
Source organism: Ammodytes marinus (assembly GCF_949987685.1). Taxonomy (NCBI): domain Eukaryota; kingdom Metazoa; phylum Chordata; class Actinopteri; order Uranoscopiformes; family Ammodytidae; genus Ammodytes; species Ammodytes marinus. Next base: position 905,437 of record NC_137216.1, on the reverse strand, counting down.
CGGATTGATGAGAATTAAACATATTTCCCCAACTAGGATTTCTTAGGACTTTTAGTATGTTGTTCTGGACACCTCATAGAAATTATCTGAGCTGAAAAAAATTCTTTTACAATTTATTCTATTTTTGGCCCCAAAATGCCTTACTTTGCCTGGCCTATAACTGCTGAATCAGTGTGTCTTGTTTCACCATTGCTGTTAATCCATTTTCTCCCGAGCTACTAGGAGCTTCAGATATTCTGGTCCATAACAAAATTATATATCTTTTTCTTACCATAACAAAGCGTTTCATGAGAACTGATGTTATATATTACATATGTTTGCTCAGTATCATAACTAGTGGTACTGGGTGTTATGGTACACTTTACTGAGCTTTTTGAATGTCAATTTTTGGACGATCTGTCGTTAAACAATTGCCTAAGTGACACCTAAATAAATACATGCATTAGTTTTAATGTCTTTTTTAGAGGTATTGATGGTACTTGCTGTGTACCTACATGTTGTGTAACTACTGAAAAAAGTTAAATTTACTTCAAATAAATGTTCTTTCCTGTTCAGATATGCTGCCTATATATTTTTTAACTTTACTTTGGGGTCATCCAGTGTTACTCATCAGTTGAGCAAAACTTGTCTCTCTATTTTCTACTGTTACTAGTTTGTAGAGTGTCTACAGACACTAAACTGTTTTCACTTTAATTTGACAGTCCTAAGACCTCTCTACTAATGCTTAGTTGAACGTCGACTGATAGTTTGTTGAGAATCAACTATTTTCTCTGTTTTGCTCTGTTAATAGTGTGTAGACACTAAACTGTTTTCACTTTAATTTGACAGTCCCAAGACCTGTCTACTTATGCTAAGTTGAATATTGACTGATAGTTTGTCGACAGTCATATGACAATCAACAGGTAGTCACCTACAGGTAGTGCCTATTGATTGATAAAACATTCTCATCTTTATTTTACAATGAACATATATGATCAACAGAGGGTTGAATGTTCATTCATTAGATGTGTTCCTTGTGAGTGGGGGAAAGTTGATCCATATGAAACGTAAGTTGAGAATTGGTTGATAACAGCAGTTGATAGTCAACTTACTAGAACTTGACACTCAACTGATAGTTGAATATTTGTAAAGAACATGTAATAAAAAGTACAATGTCTGTTGCAGACTGTATTTGTAAAAATAAATTAACAAAATAAAATGATCGTATAGTTAACTAACACTTAGTTGAATGCATGTTACATATTTGATGACAAGCTTTGTTAAGTATCAACTAACTCACTGTTTAATATCAACTAACCATCTACTAATAATGCAACTAATAGTTAACTGACAGTTAGTTGAATGCATGCTACGTGTACAAAACAACATCTACTAAACATGCAACTTATAGTTAACTGACAGTTGAATGCATTCTAAATATGTATCAACTTACTCATTGTTGAATATCAACTAAACATCTACTAATAGTGCAACTTATAGTTAACAGACAGTTAGTTGAATCCTTGTTTTTTTATCTGTTGAACAAGCTCTGTTGAATATCAACTAATCATCTACTAATAGTGCAACTTATAGTTAACTTACAGTTAGTTGAATTCATGTTACTTATCTGTTGAGATATGTAAACTCATTCACTGTTGACATGCAACTGCGTATCAACTGATGGCTTGTTGAGTGTCAACTGTGGACTATCGAACTAAAGTGTTACCCAAGTTTTTTGTGTTCAATTTCCAACAAGTGGGTCTCCTGTAACATAGCTACTCCGCATCCAAGCTGCCTTAGTTGAGCAAGTATTTTTTTTTCTCTTTATTGGGTGATTTATCCCATGAACATTATAGTTTATTAGCTTCAGATTAGTCATTATCTAATATATTCTAGAGTTTGCTTTAAACAGCCGTCTTTGATTTTTTGATGTTGTTTGGCCTGCGTATTTCCGTTACATCTCAGAAGAAAAAAGAAGGTATGCATTGCTGTGATATTGATTACTATATAAGAAAACATTTAAACTTTACAAACTAAAAAAGGATACTTCATAAACTTTCTGTTATCATTCAAACCTTTAGTTGTTTCACACCTGACTACAGTCCCTCTCTTGTGGTGCTGAGGAAAGCGCACAGATCCTCTTCTGTTAGTCTGTGCTGCCCCTTGCTGGCTTCTTTGTTAATAGTTGACCACCGTTCTTCTAGCAGCTCCTTGCTGAGCTTTTCTCTGACGGCGATCCCCATCTTTTCCAAAGTAGGCGCTGCTTCGGTCAGTGTCCTGAAAGCCTTGACTCCGCCGTCCAGAAAGATCTTGATCTGCGCTGGGAAGGGAGACTTGGCTCTGATTTTTCTCCCGCAGTTGTTTGATCACGTGCCGCACCTCCTTGCGCTGTCTCTGTATTTCTGGAGAGTAGTCTTAGTCAAAATAGACTCTGTCTCCTGCATATGTTATCTGCCCTTGTTTCCAAGCTTGCTGCAACACCACATCTTTTGTGTAGTAGTTAGGGGTGTAACGGTACACGTATTTGTACCGTACCGTGACGGTACAGGCACGTATTTGGTGTTACAGAGGTGGACCGCGGTCCGCAAATGTGGCGTACATAGCCTTAATATGGCGAATGTAAAGGCTTGTTTTGAGGTGCGGAACTTAAAACTTGAAGTCGGAGTTCCCCCCGGACCGTTTAGCCTGCGGCTCCGCTCGCACGTGCGCAGTTGCCATGGCAGTAGCAGCCAGCTAGTGAGAGCATTGAGAGTAGCACACAGGACGCCCCGCCGCCCCCGAGAGCGTGACTGTGTGGGTTGCTAGTGAAAAGAGAGGGAACTGCATGGCGAACAGGATACCGGAGCTTGAAGACACCCCCCTGGCATTTAAATCCCAAGTCTGGGATAACTTTGGATTTCTGGTTCATTTTGAAAATGGTGAAAGAAAAGTGGACAAGTCGAAAGCTGTATGCCGACATTGTTCTAAAGCGATCGGCTATGCAGATGGCAACACATCAAACATGCACACACATTTAAAAAGGCACCATCCAGGTGTGACCGTCACCGTTGCTGCTAGAAAAAAACGAGCCGTGCAAACCCAGCTCCCGACACTATTTCAGCAACCCCTGTCTGGGACTTCAGAACGAGCAAATGCCATAACAAAGTCTATTGGTGTTTTCATTGCTGCTGATCTACGGCCATTCTCCGTTGTTGAAAACCCAGGCTTTAAACATATGATTGAAGTAAGCGTAATCTAATCTTAAAACAATGCTGTAATATACTGCTGCACAATACTTGAAACATGAATATTATTGACTGAATTAACTGAATATAATATTTATTTATTCTGATTTAGCGCATACTAGTGTTTCAGTAGGCCTATATTAATGCTGTTAAATGAGTGCCACATTACGTTTTGTTGTATCTAAATTAGGGCTGTCAAGCGATTAAAACAATTAATCTAATTAATTACAGGCTCTGTGATTAATTAATCTAAATTAATCGCATACTTATGACACTTTTATGCCTGTTTATAAACAACTGTTTAGGCTACCGTTTGTTTCTCTCTCTCTCTCTCTCTCTGTCCGTCTCTCGTAACTTCTGTCTCCTCCCCTCAGCGAGGTTTCTACATTAAATAAATTCACACACACACACACACACACACACAAAGGAGGAAAAAAGACAGGAATATCTGCTAGGAAGAGTGTGAGGGTGTCCGTTAGCGGGAGACGATCGCAGCTAGCAAACAGAAGTGAGACGGAGGAAGATTGAGAGATAGCCTACTGTTTTGAACCTACACTGTTAATTAGGCACCCACTAAACCAATATTGCACAGACACTGCGGAGAATAACATAAAACGTATTCCTACCTTCATGCTTATTTTCCCGGAGCAGCCCATAACACATCCATAGAGCCCTCTCTATGCTTCTTCATTTACTGTTTAATCCCGTGCGGGTCGTTTCCACAAGCTACGAGTGCAGCTCCGCTATCGTCTCACCTCTTTTGCACCGGGTCAAAGGGCAATGTAGAAGTGCGATTAATCTGCGTTAATATTTTAATCGCGTTAATTTTTCTGTGATCAATTAATCAAAATTAACGCGTTAATTTGACAGCCCTAATCTAAATGCAATGAAAATAAAGTATATTTTATTCTTCTCTAAGGTGATTGAGCCCCGGTATGTAGTTCCTTCTCGTCCACACTTCAGCCAGAAAGTCATACCAGCTCTGTATGAAGAAAACAAATCTGCTGTGGTCCGTCCACCACCTGTCCAATGCATCTGCTGTAGCACTGACAACTGATGGGTGGACATCCAGAGCTACAGAGAGCTACTTAACGGTGACTGCCCATCACAACACCTCTGAGTGGGACATGGTAAGCCATGTTTTACAAACTCGCCCCATTTATGACCAGCACACAAGTGTCAATCTGGCAGTGGCACTTAAGGAGGCGGTGTTGGAGTGGGACTTGGAGAGGCCAGGAACTACGATTCCTGTCACAACAGACAGACAATGCTAAAAATATTATAAATGCAGTCAGTCAGTGCGTTTACATGCAGACTTATAATCGGATAACTAAACGAATAAGACCTCAACAGGACTTTTAAACTGCATGTAAACACCTTTATCCGATCTACTTCGGACACAAATCGGCACAATAACGGACAAGAGAAGTCGGATAAGAACACCTAGATAATTCGTTCATTGTCGGCTTTCTCTCTGCATGTATTGTCAGAATAATCTTAATTTTATACTCATGTGCTTTTTAAATTTATACACTTTTGTATGTTTAGTAACTTCACATTCATTCACCATTTACACAGACACACAACAGCACTGAGGCAGGCCATTTCAGTAGATACTTTGCACAAAAGGTCAGGGGAGAACTATTTGTGTGGGATGAGCCTGCACATGACAACCGGCCTAGCAACGACCCCGCACCCTCCCTTCACCTCTCTTATGAGCACTCTCTTAGTAAAACATGAAATGTATCTTATGAAGACCAGCAAGAAGAAGACGTCATCGGCCAGCCTCTAACACATAGTCAACCAATCAGAAATAATGTATTTGTTTCCATATAACACTATGTCCCACCATTTTTGTCTTCAGTCTTACTGGGGACGCTTTTTGAGAATCCAGTAAGCTCCATGTAGGCCTACATGTTTTCTGCTCACTCAATTTAGATAATAAATCTTTAAGCTTTGAAATAAATCTTCTACTTGTTTTTCCTTCTTCAACTCTGGTTAAAAGAACACGGTAGAATTTTATTTCTAACAGTATACTGGGATCGGATATCGTATACACACATATACTTCTCGTTCTGTGCTTGTGTGCCTGCGCGTGATAGGCTACACCATGGGTTATTGACGGAAGAGAAGCGGACGTGGCTCTAAAACCACTTGTTGAAAGCATGGCTGAAAGGGCTACAGCGCCACCTAGCATAGTGGAGACAGCCATGCATCGGACATTTATCCGATTTCTGAAAGGCCATGTATACTCAGACAAGTGACACGGTCCGTTCGAGTGTCTTGTTCGATATATGTGATGATAATCCAATCTAGTTGTGCCATGTAACCGCACTGAGTGAAGCAGGACTGGGCCCCCACATTGGATGTTTTGCACATACAATAAATTTAGCAGCACAGAAAGCAACAGGACTCAGCCAGGTGTCCAGAGTGCTAGGTAGAGTCAGAAAGGTTGTGTCTTTTTTTCATCGTAGCACAACAGCTGCACACATACTGGAGACCAAACAGGAGATGCTTGGTATACCAAAACACACCCTGATCCAAGACGTCCCGACCCGCTGGAATTCCAGTTACGATATGCTGGAAAGGTACCTTGAGCAGCAAGCAGCTGTGTACTCAGTGCTGACCGAGAAGGCCCTCAAGAAGAACAAAGACATTAACACGTTGTCTGACCAGGATGTGAGTCTGGTAGAGGAGCTCATTACAGTCCTAAAACCCCTAAAAACTGTCACAACACTGATGAGCACTGAATCCACACCTTCAGTGTCAATGATCCTGCCCCACCACTGTGCTCAAGTCTGTGGAGCCCAATGAGGAAGACAGTCCAACTGTGAGAGAAGTCAAGGCTGCCATCAGAGAAAACCTGATGGGAAGGTACTCTACTTCCTGTCATGATTTCCTCCACAAAGCCACAGCCCTTGACCCAAGATTCAAGACCCTCCCTCATGTGGATGATGCCTGTTGTGACACCGTCTACAACAGCCTCATCACAGAGATTGTGACCATGGAAGAACAGGTATTGTGTTAAATTTTTTTTAGCATAAAATGTCTTAAATGCTTAATTTGTAACACTTGCTGTTACTGTCATTAGGCTTAGCCTTACTCATTCTTTTTTTTCATTTGTGTAATTTTATTTTGCAGAAAGAAGAGGCCACAGAGACAACAGCAGCCAGTTCATCCTCAGCAAGAGAAGAGCCAGAGGCAGCTCCTCCTGTCAAGAAGTCAGCCATGGCTGAACTGTTTGGCGATCTCTTCAAGCTTCAGGACCAGGAAGTGAGGAAAAGGCCTGCTGTCCAGCAGCTGCTGAGGCAAGAGGTTGCCTTATACAAAGCAGTGGACTGCATTTCACTGGATTCCAATCCACTTTTATGGTGGAAGACCAATGAGCCGAAATATCCTCATGTTGCTGAGTTAGCAAAACGCTACCTTGCGGTACCTGCTACCTCTGTCCCTAGCGAAAGGGTATTTTCTACAGCTGGAGACATTGTAAGTGCCCAAAGAGCTGTGCTTAATGCACACAATGTGGACATGTTGATCTTCCTAAAAAAAAACTGAAAGTTGAATGAAGTTGTGTAGGCTGCACTTTTTTATTTGCACTTTTATTTGAGCATTATTTTATTTATTTGAGAACCTTGTTGTTTGCAGCAGTATTTTATTTTTTATACTGAAGACATATACATTAAGTGTACTGTGACTGTAATTTAAGTTAATGCTGCAGTCTCACTTTTATTTAATGATTATTTTTATATTATATATACTTCAGAGCTTAAGAGAGCTGCAGCAATATTTTCTTTATTTATAATGAAAAATACCCTTAAAGTTTACATACCCTTTGTTTACATACCAGCTGAGCTTACAGAGCCTAGGCTAAGCATTAACACTGTATTTTCTTCAGTGCAATTTTAGTTTATGCTGCACGTACACTTTTATTGATGAAGCATTTCATTTATTGCAGAATTGCAGCAGTATTTCTTTTATATTTGTTATACATGTTATTTGTATGTTTCATACTGACAGCTAAAACTGTTAAACTAATGTGTTTAATTGTTTACTAATTAAACTTATGTCATTCTGACAAACAAGCAGTTTTTTCATTATTCCCCCTTAACTATGAACCGTACCGTGACTTCAAAACCGAGGTACGTACCGAACCGTGACTTTTGTGTACAGTTACACCCAGAGCCGGCCCGAGGCATAAGCGAACTAAGCGGCAGCTTAGGGCCCCCGACTGCCTGGGGGGCCCCCTAAAAAAAAATAATAATAATTTTTTTTTTTTTTTAGTTTGTGTGTTTGATATTAACATCATACTATGCAAATGTGAGTTATCATACAAAAAAAGGAATACAATGTTTTGGTCTAGATAATTAATAGCCTAAAAATGTAATTAGTTAATCTCGGAGGAAATCCGAAATTATCTAATCATGTCACGTTCACATCCATGCACAGTGTGTATTGAGTTTATTTAAAAACAATTGGAAATGGGGCTGCCCTCAGTTGCCCATGCACTGTGTATAGTCTATAGCCTATGTCAGCCTTGTCTGTGGAAAAAAAGATACAGTAGCTGGATAACAGACTGCACACTGCATTTAAATGCATTCACTATATTACAGAGAAATATGTCCCGTAAAAGAAAAAGAGCTCCAAGCCCAACCCATAATATTTTATTTTATATTAATATTTTTATGGAAAATCCATGTGTCCTTCTTCAATAGCTTCTAATTCATCTGACCCAGTGTCTCCAAATTATTTGTTCACACAAGATTTCTCAGATTTAGCCTCTTAATTTTCCTCTCAAAGTGCACTAGATTCATGCATTTCACTTTAAAAAGGTTAAAAAAATCTCCCGGGGGGGCATACCCCCGGACCCCCCTAAGAGGGTCTGAATCTCGGCTGTCTAATATTTTCGCACAGCCGCACAGTGGAGGCACTAGCGGAAAACACTGGGTGTGTGAATGATATTTAACAAAGATCTATAGTTTCAGCAGCGCTAACATTGGAGAGGGGCCCCCTAATCATATTTCGCTTAGGGCCCCCTGAAGGCTTGGGCCGGCTCTGGTTACACCCCTAGTAGTAGTCCAAGAATCTGACTATGATAGATCGCGACGGAGCTTGCGCTGCCCTCGGTTTCTCTGCCAGGGACCTATGTGCTCTCTCTATGCGGATGTTTATGTTTTCTGGTATTTTCAGCGAGTATGCTAGGAACTCAGTCACGAACCTTATCATGTCGTTCTTTTCTTTTCCTTCCGCAACTCCGTAGATCCGCAGACTTTTGCCCCTCGCCCGATTTTCCAAGTCCAGGCATTTCTCTGTCAGCTTAGCCTCTCTGTGTAACAGGTACCGCACGGCTCGCTCATGGCACATTCCTCTGTCTTCAGTTGAGCTTATTCTCTTCTCCATTTCTTTTGAATTCCCCTCGAGCGTTTTCTTCCACTCTCGCTAACCTCTGTTTGGTATCATCGGAGGCTTCTTTGTGTTCCTTTCTCAGCGTACGGAGCTCGGAGAATTAGCGATCCTTCTCGATCGGAGTCATCGCCATCTTGGGTGGGTTGGTGGAGCGGTTTTTCCGTCTGTCTTTGTTTGTCGCTCTTACTCTTAACTCCACGTTTGCTTGTTTTTTGTTGACTCATTCTGTTAAATTAGTGGTTAGAGCTCTTAAATTTGCGTCTGCCTCTATTTTTTCTGTATATATGGCTGGTTTTCAGAGGGTTTCTCGACGAGCTACACAGCCACTGCTCTCATTGCGTCATCGGAAGAAGAGAGATAGTGTTTTTTAATATAGAAAGCCGTGTCTCTGGCATTACCGATTGTGACACAAGTTTATTTTGCTAAAAAAAACGGCACATTGTCCCGCACAAACATAGTCTTTGTCCCACAGCTGGTGAATTGGGATCTGGTCACCCTAATCTAGGCTACTCCATCCCCACACGAGCCTTAGATACTGTTATAAACCACACTGAGCTGAGTTGCTGTTTTTTTTTTTTCTTGTTTATTACACATCGTTTTGTCGATCACTGTTATCCGGCCCCACCCAGCCGCCCAGAGTTTTATTTTGTTTAAATCAATTAACTATTAATTATAGGCATAGTTATTTTAAAACTAATGTACATCCAGATCAAGGTGTCCTTTGCAGGGTGCTGAGGTTTTTGCTCATCACCCTGTGGCAGAGGACTGATCCTCTGTGCGTTCCATGCCCCTTTTTATTTTATTTATCTTTTCCCCTCTTTCTCGTCGGGCTAGCTTATTGGCTGGATATGGTAGGCAAACAGTGCCTAAATATGTGACTTTTCTCAATTGTGGTGTTCATTTGTGTTTTATATGCACCCACGGTGCTCTGTTTGAGCGCTCGGAGCCTCTCTGCATGAAGAGATGATAGCGTTTCCTTTTTCTTTCAAGATGCAACAGAAGTTTAAATCTACATTCAACCTGCCGTCTTCATCGTTTGGGGATGAGGACATTGGGGGGTGGGGGGAGTGGGTTATCCTTGGCTTTGTTTGGGAAAGTGGGGAGGGTGGGAGGGCTGTATGTGTTTTTGTTCTAGTGATTTAACCGTCTTTTTGTTTGGGGCAAACTACTGTGTCACTGCATGTGTATTTTGGCGTATAACTTTGTATGATACCCGGGGGTGATGATACAAGCAGGGGGGGGGGTTACCATGGTGAGCTGGAACGTGCGAAGCATGGGCCATCCAATTAAACGGGCAAAGGTTTTTCCGCATCTTAAATCTCTATCTGCCGACATTGTGTTCCTCCAAGAAACTCACATTAGACCATCAGAGCAGAACCGGGTGCGCTGCAGATGGGCAGGACAGATATTTCAATCCACTTTTTCTAGCAAAGCCCGCGGTGTGGCAATTATTATTAAGAAAAACATAGATTTCAGGCATATCTCTACAGTAACTGAACAGAATGGTCGTTTCCTTATAGTAACTATAACTTTGCTCTGTTCATGTAACACTTCTTAACATTTATGGCCCAAATATTGATGACGCTACCTTTTTCCGTAAAACCTTTGATATGTTACCCGACCTTTTGGGCACACATGTGATTGCTGCAGGGGACCACAATGTAATCCTTGATTGGCATATGGACAGGTCATCAAAGAAAACAAGCTACCCTTCTAACTCATCTACAGTTCTGAAAAACTTGATTTCAACTACTAATTTAGTTGACATCTGGAGAATACAGCACCCCACAGACAGAGACTACTCCTTTTTTTCCAAAATGCACATTATTTTTTATTAGACTCAAGACTCATACCCAACGTAATAGACACCAAATATCACAACATCCTGATCTCGGATCATGCCCCAGCGGCCATTATTCTTGACTTTGGGAGATCCAAACAACGAGCTAATTGGCGCCTACGCCCTTCTCTGCTCAACGACAGAAATTTTTGTAAATACATGTCGGGAAAAATCACTGAATATTTAGAGACCAACGATACCTCGGATGTCTCTGACTCCACCTTGTGGGAAACTTTTAAAATGGTCATGAGAGGTTATATCATTTCATATGAAGGGTCTTTAAAGAAATCTAGAGAAGGACGTTTGAAAGATATTGACTTGGAGCTCACCTCGCTGGAGACATTATACAGAGGCACAAATGACCCTCAAACTCTGCAAAATATTCTTAGTCTTAAATACGAGTATAACACTATTTTAACGAGTCAAGTGAGTGATCAGCTTCTCAGACTTAAGCAACATTATTTTGAATTAGGCGATAAACCACATACTTTGCTGGCCCGCCAGCTCAGAGGGCAACAAGCCAGCAAATCCATACATACAATAAAATCTAGCAGAGGTGTGGCTTTAACTGACCCGAAACAGATAAATAAACGCTTTAAGGAGTATTATCAGGAGCTGTATAAATCCAAAGCTAATGGTGATATCGACGCATGGTTAAAAAAGCTAGACATACCAAAACTAGACAGCGCCTCCCGCGAGGCCCCTGCAAAAATCATGGACGCTATCAAATCGCTGCATAACGGCAAGAGCCCTGGGCCAGATGGCTTTGTAGTTGAATTTTATAAGAAGTTTGCTGACCAAGTAACCCCGATCCTGCATAGAATGTTCTCCCACTCAGCTCAAGCGAATAGGCTCCCACCAACACTGTATAACGCAAAATTTCTCTCTTGTTAAAACAAGAAAGAGATGAAACTTACCCGTCCTCATATCGACCAATTTCCATGCTTAACTTGGATTTCAAAATTTTTACAAAAATTCAGGCAAATAGACTAAACAAATCTATAGAATCCATTATTCACACAGATCAGACCGGGTTCATCCCCAATAGGTTTACATTTTTTAATGTTAGGAGAGTCTTAAACATTATGTATAACAAATTCGACAGCTCTTCCAAACAATCTGTTCTGTGTCTGGACGCGGTAAAGGCTTTCGACCAGGTTGAGTGGGGGTACTTGCTCAAGGTGCTGGAGGATTTCGGTCTTGGGGCCCCTTTTATTTCCTGGGTGCGTTTAATATATGCCCATCCCACCGCCTCCATTCTAACAAACCAGGAAAGATCCACACCCTTTGCCCTTCAAGGGGCACGCGCCAGGGTTGCCCCCTCTCGCCGCTCCTCTTTGCGTTGGCCATCGAGCCCCTGGCTATTAGCATAAGAGGGCACGCACTTATAAAGCCAATATCACTAGGTGGGATGGACCATAAGATCTCTCTGTACGCAGATGACATCGCCCTCTTTGTAGCCGACCCCGGGAATTCCACCCCCCACCTACTCCAGCTAATTAATTATTTTGGCGACGTCTTGGGTTACACCATAAACTGGCAAAAAAGTGAACTCTTGTCTTCAACAGCAGATCTGGACCCAACATTCCTAGCCAATACGCAGTTTAAAACAAATCTGGTCAGTATAAAGTACCTGGGCATTAAATTATCTAAAAACCCAAAGACACTTTTTAAGTTACATTTTACGGAAAGATTGAACAAACTAAAGGAGAACATAGAGAAGTGGAGAACATTACCGATCTGTCAGGCCGACCCCATAAATTCCCCCCTATATGGGGCCCAGTGCTGCGGCACTTAGGGAACCAAAAGGTGTGAGGTTTGCCCCAGTTTTGTTTTTGTTTTAGCTTTGTTTTGTTTCTTGTGTATTTATAGCTTATTTTCTTAATCATTTTGTCTTAGTTATTTATTTAACTTTTTTTCCTGTATTCCTTGTCTGTTTATGTGAGGGAGGGGGGAGGGGGTTGGGTGTTGTGTATGTATTGTATGTATTGTATGTGTTTACTTATTCTGTTTTGTCCTTTTTTGTCCATATGTATAAAAACATAAAACCACTCAAATAAAAGTAAAAAATAAATAAATAATGGGACACATACCTCATACAAAGAGGTGATAACTTGTCTAGCACTTGATATTGTGGAAAAACAATAATACCGCGGTAACATAAGGGTACATTAATTAACTGTTAGTTTATGCTTATAACAGATATTTAATGTGTAGGTCATCAACTAACTGTAGATAGTTAGTTATTAATTGTAGGTTATTGCTCGGTTTAGCATTTACTATGCTTAGTTAACTAATGCTTAGTTAAGCATTAACTAAGCATAGCAGTTAGTTAATGCTCATTAAGCATTAACTAAGTAGTTATTAACGGTTAGTTAATGCTTATTGAGCATTAACTTAGCATTAACTAACAATTAATTAATGTACCCTTATTGTAAAGTAAAACGGTTATAGTCTCCGGTGGCCAACTCATACGCCAAATTAAGTTTGTTTGTTGCTGTCCTTTTAAGACTATATTCATCGTTTTTCTTCGTTTAGTTTTATTTTTCCTTTTTTTCCATTCTTTTTAGCTCAACTAGAAAAATACATCCTGTTAATTGGATGTATCATAAGCAATTCTATTTGCCTTTATTACAAAGTGTATTCTACATTGGTGTATGCATTGCTGCGATACTGTCTGTACTCTCTTTGCAAAATATTTGGAAAAAATAAAGTTGGAAAAAGAAAATCAAAATTATTAAAGCTCTTACTGTGTATAAAATGCCTCCTTACCTGGCTGGATCATGATGACATCAAGCTGGCCTGAATAAATTCACCCATGTGTGGAACAAAGGTTAGGTAATACTAAGTCCTTGTTAGCAAAAAAACAAGACCAAATTGAGTTTTTTTTCTTCAACGGACTGCTTTAATTTTCATTGCTAAATTAGGAGAAGTACAGAAAGCACCCATTTTCAACTGGTAGAAACACATACTGCCAGGGTGTGTGTGTGTTTGTGTGTGTGCAGGCCACCACTTTGGTAGAATTCCAAACAGTTCCAGATGAATGATCTGCAAGCTATTTGATTAAATATTTCATACTTCAAAAACAAAACTGTCTTCATTCCTCTACTATAATCTGGATGAGTCATCGGTTATCCTCCAATAACTTTTCAAAATTAAAGGTCTCTAAAACGCAGTGACTCCATAGCATAATGTAAAGCCGGACTCAGACTACATCATCTTAAGGTCAGGTCAACTGTTGATTTGCCCTCGACAGAGAATTTCATGGCAGACAAAATCATGTTTAACATTGTCCTGTCATTACATTTAGAATAAGAATCATCACCTGTGACCTACTAAAAAAAGAGTGTAGCCAGAATTTTCAACCTGCTGTAATCTAAGCCCAGGTTAGGAGACAGAATCATGTCATAATCAAGACAAAAACACTCAACTAAGCCCAGCAAAAAAGATCTGTAGATCACTATTCATCCATCCATGCAGGCCAGGTGCAGGGCCGTAGGCCTGGAACACAGTAGGAAAAAGACAGAAAAAGAGAAATCAGCCCTATGTGGAGGAGAAACCCAGTAAAGCTGCTTCAGTGTGCTACATCTGCTGGGTGGAGTTCCCATTCCATGTGTTGTTGTCGTCCTCACTGTCCTCCTGAGTTCTCAGCCTGCAGATTTTACCCTCTTTCTTGAAGTCCTTGGGCTGCTTCTCCATAGTTTGCTTGGAGAGATTTTCTCTGGAAGGGAAATGGCAGAAAACACACTGCATTACCACAAATAAAGTAGATATGTATATTAAAATAAAGTCAATGTTTTCTTTTATTACAAATACAAATAGTAGCGAAGCCAAAGTATGTTTTGAAAGTTTTTGGAGAGTGTCTTCAATGTTGAGAAAAATTATGTCTCCATTTTTTCTGACTAAGTTTATATTCAGTACCTAATAGCACCTTGTGATTTGGTTGCAAAGCCAGGATCACTATTTTTGTTAAATAAAGTTCCCAGAATGAACTCTTTTCAGGTGTGTTTATGTTTATTAGTATTTTACAGATGTCTTGGTACCCTTTTTCTGTTTTTGTTTTCTTACAAACTTGAAAATTGACCATAATAGGTAACAAATGAACAACATTTCTAGTCTTGTCTCTGCATGGCAGAAGGTCACTGGTCACTGTGAAGAAGGCATGTGGTTGGGAGGTAAACTCTTTCTGGCCAGTTGCTTCTTTAAGGTTGATCTCTGGCCGTGATAGAGCTACGATCAGCTTATGAGCAAACAGAGACCTGTCATCTTCCAATTCCACCACCTAGTCTGCGCTTCAAAACTTGTAGTTTACTCTTCCACAACTTCAGTTGAACTTTATTCATTCTGGCCCACACACTAATTTAATTTTTGTTAATGCGCTCTTCCAGAAAAGCAACATACTTCTGCTGGCCCATCTCTTCCTGGCTGCATACATCGTTCTGCAAATGGAGTGGCATCACAACCTTTGTGGTGATATTTGGCAGGACTTGAATTTGTTTTCATTGCTTTTTGCTATGTTAAACACACGCACACTAAGCTTCAGATGCACTGATTCACAGATTGGAATCTCTGAGTAGCCTGATGTCAAGACAGTGAACTGTGCTTCAAAACACATTTTGTGCATGTTTAGCCATTTATTACAATAGGTCTACTTCAAAATACCAGCGCCAATTGCATTTGGGACTTTATAATAAATCTTTGCTTTTTCAAAAAGATATAGCCATACTGCTAGCGGAATTCCAACCAGAAGGCAGGATTTGAGGCTAAAACATATTGCTTAATTTGACACAGGAAGGCAGCGCTTGCTAGCCCCGCTGCACTTCCGTCACTGGTACCATGTCTTTCGTGTGGGACTACTCCTCGGTGATAGGTCCATGGATAGAACAGAAAAGAAAGCCTGTCATTTCCAATAGCTACTTGATACCCTCCACTCACACCAAAAGCTTCATGAACATTAGTGGCAGCCCCCAGTCGTTCATTTTAACTTTCATTTTCGCTACGAAGGGCGACTGGAGCCTCGTCTGCAGCAGTGGCATAGCAACCACCGGCACACAGGCGTACAGTGTGAGTCCACACAGTCTGAAATAAGCCGTGGAGGAAGGACTCCCAAAACATTTACATTGCGGCCTATTTGCACTGAATTGGAAATTATGATATTTTAGAGAAAGAAAAAAATACACTAAATTACAAGGTGTAGAGAACAGTGCGCTATTGCAGACTAAAATACTAAGGTTGTAAGTAGGCCTGCAGTAGGCTATTAAGTTGGACGGTCAGATAACATGAGCATTTTCTACTTTGTTGCATGCTTGAAAATTTGAGTTTGAATAAAAGGAAAAAATAATCCAAAAGCTCTAAATACTTTTTATTTGTCCAGTACATAATTCAAAATGTAATAAGAGAAAGGCCTTATTTTAATGTGTCATTTATATTAAATTTGTATTACGTTAATTTACAGAAAATATGCTATATCGTGAAATGTATCGTTATCGGGATATGAAATGACCTATATCGGGATATGAGATTTTGGTCATATCGCCCAGCCGGGACAGCACTTCAGCATCTTCCCGGACCTCACAGCAGACGTGATCAAAGACCGCAGAGAGTTTGACGGTGCCAGGCAGAGGCTGAGAGAGGCTGGCATACGCCACGGGTTTTTGTTTCCTTCCCGACTGATCTTCACACACACAGAGGTTTCACTAAAATATTGTCCAGCAACATCAGCATGCACATCCAAACCACTGCAGCCGGAGCTACATCTTAATTGACTGCATGGTCGTGAACAGCGCCCGGGAAGAAGTCCCTCATCTCTAACCGAACTGTACCGGCGAAGTAAATTTTTCCTTTTTTTACGTAATTATGAACCAAAGAACCGGAAAGGTATAAGACTGCATGCTATGCTGTTATTGTTTTACGTCCTGAGTTGGACTAATATTACATTTTGAATAGAGTTATGGTCCAACTCCCGGGGCGCTGTCACTATGGCTCAGTTATACCGTGTTGTTTTTTGTTGCTGCTTAACCCATTGATGACTATGGCAATCTAGGATGCATGTCCTTAATGCCTGAGGGTTTTCTGAAAAAATAGTAGGAATTGTCAAGTCTACCAAAACCTTAATATCTAAGCCTGTGTAGCACATAGAAACATGAAATAAAATACATTTAAAAGTTAAGGTTCACAGGTTTTATCTAAACATGCTCCCTTAGCGCTTACAAACAAACAAATATTTCTAAAAATCGTCAAAATGAGATGAATTTGAAAATTATTAAATATTGTTAATAAATAGATGCAATGTGTTGTGTGATTTTCGTCAGTAGTCTATAGTAGACCTTGATTCTGCGCACCAAACGCCACTAACTGTTCTGTCGCCGACATAGCTGGCGTATTTTTTTTATTATTTTGTTTTATTTTTTTATTTTTTTGATTGACATGATTTTCGGCAAACCACACAACTTTTGGGTAGTCACGTGGTCTTAAAAAAATCAACAAAACCAACCTCATGTGTATTTGAACCAATGACAGTGCATTCTATGCTGGGAATGCCATGAAAATTAGATAAAGTAATAATGCTGCGCGACGCAGCATCAGGCAGGAGAGCCAATGTGGCATCGCGCAGCAGCCGTCATCAATGGGTTAAAGCTGACCATCATGGTACCAAAGTGACCCACTCTGTGCTGTTAAACTCTGGTGTTTCCCACCAGCACTTTAATTTGAACCTGTCTGCAAGCTGTTAGTGTCAGGGGTTTTAAAAGGAGAAGTAAGCAAAATGTTTCTTTTAGCTAACTTCCTGTCAGTGATTGCAGTTAGCAGTTTTCATTAAAGCACAGCGTGTTATCTAGCGTCATCGCAGATCCGTAATTTCGATTGAACATGATAAACCATTTCCAAAACCACGTTCTCTCTTCTGATTGGAAAACGGTTGTGGGATACCCGAAAAGTTTCTTGCCGATTACATGCAAAGTGGAGTGACTGAGGGACCTGTGTTATGAAGCGTGCACACTATAGAAGTGACCACTGTATGAATAAAGAGCGATTTAACACATATATTAATATAACTATCGTTTACTTGTAAGGGTGGTGTGGAACTGAAGTTTAGTGTCTAGGTTTAGTAGTTTACTAGGCTTATGTGTAGGCCCATTGCCCAGCAATTCCATTATGATGTTTTTATTTACTTATTCTCCTTTAATTGGGAAAGGGGAAATGGGGAGGGTAGGGGATAGTTCTTTCTTTTTTACTTTTGTGTGCGTTACTCACAACATTCTGTCAGTTTATAATGGTTTCCAGCATTTTTACAATGTGGAGGTGTCATGAGTGGTCCTACTAACAGTTCGAATGAAAATAGCATCATCAATCTAACGTCTTAAAATGTAAGAGGTTTAAATAACCCATCTAAAAGAGCCAAGGTATTCTCTTATTTGCAAAGCCTTGTTACTGATATTATGTTTCTACACTAGACTGTGTATATATATATATATATATATATATATATATATATATATATATACATACTGTATATTTATCAGTGATTCTTGAGAACCGGGACAAAAGGCCGTCTTCCATATGTAACTGCTGTTATCTTTAAAAATTAAAATATTTAAAATGAGTGAGATTTTTCAGCCGAGGGACCCAAAACCGTGTCCTCTCCCCAACCACTCATTTTTGCTAGTGTCCTGTGAGTTTATATATTGTTCATAATAATCAGAAATAAAAGACAATTGGAAAATGTGATATCACATCAAAAATCTTATTAAAATAAACAAATTCATGAATTGCAAAGTCGTAGGACAGGTTTTAATTAAACATTGGGTGTGGACATATTATAAGTGGTGGTCTGGGGGTCCCCCCCCCAGAAATGTTTGAGCATTAAACACTTAATTTCCTGCATTCTGGTGAATTTTTATGAAGCAATGTGTGCCTTTTCTGCATTAATTTTTATGTAAAGTAAAAGAGAACATTCACGGTTTCGCTGACACAAATTTAATTGAATAGCCTACATTGAATGTAGTGCTTTCAAATATCTCCTGTAGCCTATTGTTAAAACATTTGGTTAAACTGTAATAAAGGTAATTATTCTATATCATGTCTACTATTGAGGGTTGAGTGGCTGGTGGTATTTTACTAGCAGCATTAGGCTTTATTCAAAGAAGAAGAAAATTAGGGAACAGTTCAACACCAATGCAAACTACTAGGCTAAAATAAAACATCTGGGTTACTTGGTCCCTCCTCTTAGGCTACCTTGATTTGTGTTATGAAAAGTGCTATAAATGTACAATACATAGGCTAGTTCATTACACAGAATAATAAAAGCATTTTTAATGGCGGATGAGCCATTTGTTACTTTGCAAACCTAAATTTCAAACTAAATGACCAAAAACAATATACAAAACGATCCAAAGATCTTCTGAATTTACTTGACTGAGATTGAAGGGTTAATATGTTTGATGCATGCGCGCTCATCGGCCGGCAGGGACACAATTCTTATCAGCGGTAACTTGGCACGCTATCATCACACACCTCGGAAGAGAAGGTGGGGGGGAGGGGGTGCTTGCCTACCGCTTCGAATGCACAGTGCACATCAAAGCATAAAGGTGCGAACACACTACACGCGTTACACGCATACAGACGCGTATAAAATCGTCTATTTTTCCATAGGGAACCACATGGCGCTAAAGCAACATTTTAGCCGCGTTAAGGCCGTTTCAGACGGTAGGCGACATTCCGCTCGCGTTGTCGCCTGGCACCGCGGCTTCACTTTTCGCTCCCCGTGTGAAATGACGGGCGGACGAGTGTGATTGTGATTTTTCAACCGCCGCGACAAAGATAAACAGTTCTCAACTTTTCCAACGGCTCCTACGAGCGCGCGCATGCGTTCGACGAGCACGGAAGCGACAGTTCCACGGGAGTGCGCCCGCTTGTCGTGGCGCCTGACAGAACGCCGCGCCTTCTCTCTGCCCGCTCGCCTCTCCATTGAGAATGCATTGCCAGGGGCGACAAACGCGTTCCGTCTTAAACGCCCTTTACGCACATAAAGCATACGCGGGTAACCCGTGTAGTGTGTTCGCACCTTAACGTTAATGCGCATTCAGAAAGAGGAAGTCACGGCACTCATGTCTGTTAGCTTTTCAAAATAAGAAATTGAAAATAATAGTCCCGCAAAACAAATGTTATTTTGGGGATTCATTTCTCCGCGTGAGAAATTTGAGGTGTGGCGTGTGAGAGTGTGAACTGGTTGATTTGCGTGTGTCTCACGGCCAAAGAGTGAGACTAGGCAGCTATGTTTAAAATTGTAGATGTTATTAGGGATTAAGAATAGAATGTCTGGAGCACAATTATCCCCTTAAAGGCCCTGGCAACACTCACAAATAAATAAATTACATTTACGTTGGGTTTCTCAATAAGCTGTTTACAATTATCTGATTAAAAATACATTTGTCTAGAACATTTTACAGGGCGGTGTGGGCGTGGCCAATAACGTTCTGTAAGGGAACGTTCTCTCAGTCATGGTGCTGAGCAGGTTAAGCCCAGTTCAGACCAAAGATTCACCACGCAACGAGACGCAAACTTGAAAATGTTGCAAATGCTCAACTAGCCTGACTGGCAGTTCACACTGCTGCAGCGGGCTGCGACAATGCTCTGGCACAGCTGAGAGCCACAAGCTCAACATCAACATCCTGCTAGAAAGTAACTTATTATTATTATATAGGTTTGCAATTAGTTGTAGGCTATTTTTTCCCACCACAACCGCAACCTATTTAATTGAAACAGGTGTCAGTGTCACAATGAAAATATATGAAATATCTCTGTCTCATATTTATTGTTTTCTCTTATTAATTTATTTCCCATTTAACTTGCAAAAAAAGGATAGGAGTGGGAATAGAGAGTGGGAAGAGAGAGAGAGAGAGAGAGAGAGAGAGAGAGAGAGACAGAAAACGAAGTCTGATATGTTGCTCATCACGTGATATGTGGTTTGAATTAAGAGCACAAGGAGTAAACTCGTAAAATATAAAAAAGACAATCAAATGAGTTCAAACCAGCCGGCCAGTTGGATCCTAAACATGCAGGCTAAAGTTGTCCAGACGGATCAACAGTGTGGAGACCCGCTGTTGAAGTAGGCTACAGGCATATTCTCAGAAGGGAGTGCTGACAAAAAAAAGAAGCTCTGTCTGCACTTCAATAATAACTCGCTACATTGATAAAAAAAAAATGCATCACCAATGCAATATTGTTACATGCAGCGGTGACACATGCCGTATTGGTCCGATTATAAGGCGGGGTTTCCCCCTGGGAATAGGTCGTAAAAAGTCGGGTGGTTTTATATTCGGGGTCTAATATTCAGCGTAAAGTTATGGACTGACCGTTACCAGAGCGATCATCAGCTTAAGGGCCTGTGCCTTTTTTTTCGGGTGGAACAGTCAGTGCGTTTACATGCAGACTCATAATTGGGTAAATAAACGAATACGACTTCAACAGGACTTGTAAAATGCATGTAAACACCTTTATCCGATCTACTTCGCACCCAAATCGGCACATTAACGGACAAGCGAAGTCAGATAAGAACACCTAGATAACTCATTCAAAGTCTGCATTCTCTCTGCATGTATACAGGAATCGGATATCGGATTTCACAAGGAAGTGGAAGGAGACGACGTAAAAAATAGTAAGGTTGTTACCGGAAGGGAACCGGACGTGGCTCTATAACCACTTGTTGAAAGGGCTACAGCGCCACCTAGCATAGTGGAGACAGCCATGCATCGAACATTTATCGAATATTTGAAAAGCGATGTATACTCAGACAAGTGACGAGGTCCGTTCGAGTGGCAAATTCGGTATATGTGATAATCCAATCCCGTTGTCCCGTGGAAACGTGGACTGGCTGCGCATTCAGATGCGGCCGGGACATGCGTGTGTGCGCTTGGATAGAGAACGATGTGTCGAGAGGAAAATAGGCACGGGAAATGGCCAAAGAGCTCCACATCCCCAGCACAAGATCCAATATTGATAGTCTTTTATGTACATATTATATCCATTATTGACCGCGTATTCCCATGAATCAAGCAAGTCACTGTTGATGATGGGCGATAGCAGGGCTGCATTAGGAACGTAAACAAACAGCTAAGGTAAGCTAACGTTAGCATTACGCCAAGCATTAGGCTACTTCCAAAATCGCGCTAATGTTGTGGTATAGAGTTAAGAGGAACACATAATCTATTCTTCCTCCATCTCTCTATCCCTCCTGTGCTTGGTGCCGCTTTAGTTTGCCTTGCTCTGGTAACATCACGTAGCCTTGGGGATGGGAATCGAGACCCGGTTCCTCTTCAGAACCGGTGACGAGTCAACCAATTCCTTGGAATCGTTAACATGCCTGCTTAACGATTCCGCTCGTTGCAAATGCGTCGTGACTTGACACTCAAGCTGCGTTGTTTTGGTTCAGAAAGCAGCAAACATGGCGTTGAGACAGAATCTCTCTAAATGTTGGTTGTTTTTCACTTGAAAAGGCAACCACTTGCAACAATTGTAAAGTTTCCATTTCGTCAAGTGACATGCGCACAAGCACGAGCGCAAGCGAGCAGACGGCGATCCTGACGGTTAAACGTTTGAATGTCCGCTGCCTGTCTAGTCGACACCAGAATTGCCCATTGGACTTGTACATAAAATGTGTGAGAATAAACGTGTGTAGGCATATGTGTGGGCTAATAAAAGAGGGAGAGAGATAAAAAGGTGAGAGCAGCATAAAGCAAAGCAAAAAGGTTTTCTTGACCGCTGCCTTAAGCCCCGCAGTGTTTACTCACATTCGTCAGCTGGATTGTTTCTTTTTCCTCCCGAGAGCTGTTATAATGCTGCCTTTACGCACGGCGGGTCGAGACACGAACCCAAAACAACATAGGCCTACAGCGGAACTCGGCGGTCCGGTGATAAGGAAACAATAGTCTACACTTAAGTTTAACAATAAACTTCATAAAGACACACTTAAAACGATCTCTGCCCATACAAAAAGCACTGACTTGGATAACTTGATGGAGCGATCGATGTGCAAAAAACATCCGGCACATGTGTCTGATGACGGGCCGTTATATTAATAATAACCAGCGGGCAGGCTTATAAAAAAGGAAGAGAGATAAAAAGGCGAGAGCTTTTTTCTTTTTCCTCCCGTCAGCTGTTCTAATGCACCCTTTACGCACGGTGGTTGAGACGAACGCAAAACAACACACAGTGGAACACGGCGGTCCGGTGATAAGGAAACAGTAGCCTACACTAAAGTTAAACATGAAGCTTTGTAACTACACACTTGAAATAACGATCTCTGCCCATACAAAAAAAAATACTTGGATTACTTGAGGAGCAATCGATGTGCAAATGTGTCTGATGACGGGGCCGTTATATTAATAATAAACAGCGCGCTGCACATCAGGGGCCGTATTCACAAAACATTTTAAGGCTAAGAGTAGGTCCTAACGTGCTGATTTAGGAGTGACTCTCAAAAATAAGGGGCGTTTCACTCCTAATTTTAGGACTCCTAACTTTTTAAGATAAGTGTAATTCACAAAGCATTTTAGCGCTAAAACTAGCTCCTAAATCTATGAAAAGCCAGGAGTCCTCTCGAAGACTCCTATGTCACTAAGAGTAAATCACAGACAACCATTTGATGGTGTTTTGGAGAGATTTAATGCTAGTGAGCTTTATAAAAAGGTACCTTAATAGCTGTAAGGGTTTAATGATCTTAGTAAAGCTATGTTTAGAATGTATAGACACATTTATATTTATTATATTTATATAAACAATTATTTGTTAAGTTCCTTTTCCTGCAGTTGCTTTGGGTTTACGATGCACTGAAAGTTACTGTTGGTGTCACGTTTGGGTTTAATTTGTTACTAGAGGAGGCCCATATGTGGCGCTTCCATCTCCTCCATTCCACAGGTCCGCTACTGTATAGTTGCTCGTCTCGCCTTTTTCCTTCCGCATGCACTTTACGATTTCGCCAGTTGTTGTTTCTAAATGGTGAATTTCCTGGTTTGTCGCTGTCTGACTATTGCTGCATAGTCCGCCGTTGAGGGAAATACAGTGAGAGTGCATGGCGTGCAGCTGTTCAATGAGGATATTTTTTCCGATTCAAATCATTGTAAAATTTTAAATGAATAGACCAATGTGGCGCTATTGTAGATTAATTGTGAACGAATGTGTGGGAAACCCTGCAGTATCTTGGTTTCATGTTAAATCAGTGTCACTTGTCATTAATTGTATATAAAAACTCTTCACTTTAATACAGCGACACAATATGGATATCTCCCACAGTGGTTCTATCATAAACTCACTCTTAGCTCTCATTCCCTCTCAGCCAATCACTGTGGGCATAGAAGGTATGAACATAGCATAGCAACAGGGTCAACACCGCCCTCTATTCTTAGCTTAGGAGTCCCTCCCATTCCTTAGTAAAACTTGATCTTATCAGCTTTGTGAATAGGTTTTAAGAAATTACTCCTTACTAAGAACTTTTAGTGCTCCTTAGGAGTACTCTTAGCGCTAAGATAAAAATTTTGTGAATACGGCCCCAGAACAGCATGTACATAACATATCTCGTATCCTTCCTGAGAGGGCATACATGATATTTTTTCTGCAAACAAATGGTTAATTTTCCAAGGTTGATAGTTGGTGTTATCTTTACAGAAGACTTCTTTGCATTTTTTATGTCAGTTGAATTTAGTTTCAAGTTGAATGCAAATGAGCACAGTTAATATTCCAAAAGGCACAAGCTCTTCCTTGACTGTTTTCAGTCTGTGTTTTGTTTTCAACTTTTTTTTTGTCCGGACCAATGAATGTGAAAATTGACAATTTCCTAATCCTAAAGTAGGGGAGAACGGGGTAAGTAGGCACACTTTTTACTCTAGTGAGAATTGCTCATCACCAAAACATCTGTCAATAGCCATTCCTACATTAAATTGAAGCTTAAGGTGTTGGCTAGAAATGTGTGTCTCTCTTTTTTTCCAACTTATTGTAATGAAGAAGTAATTTACCATCAAAGACACTCTGACACATTGTGACAACCAACCCCATCAAGGGGTCGGTTGTCACACACTATGGGGTTGTTTGTCACAATGTTATCTTAATGGGAAAAATCTTAAAAAGAAGGCAAGGAGGCAGAACCAAATTTGAATGTTTAATTGCATTGTCAAGTTGACAAATAGGCCTACATAACGTTCTGTAGCCTTGGCAGCTGGTCTAGTTGGGATGCACTGGGTTGTTTTGTTTTTGTTGCCCTTTTTTCTTTTGCTTGCTAGCTGCCTTTTCCTGCTCTATTCTTTCCTTCTCTGGGGTGTCAGTGAGGATACAGCTTGACAATTTCTTTCGTTATTGGGTTCCTTTTCTGGCTGCAGCCTTGAGATAACATGTGACAACCAACCCCCCAAAAAATTTGACGACCAACCCCAACTTGAATTTCTTGCTAGCATCAAGGCCAACAACCATCTGACAACTAATTAGCTTGCTAACCACAATCTAAACTATAGTTTACCCTTCACACTTTCTGAGGGTAACAAGTGTATTGTTATAAACCCATTGTGTAAAAGCCTAGAAGAAAAATACTGAGAAGCAAAATATTTTGAATTTGACATGAAAAACACAAAACATCCTCTCACCTGAAATGCAGCAGTCTAACTCCAAGGAAGTCTATGTATGTGACCTCTGATCCCAATTCTGGACCTTTTTTATATCAACATTTCAGACCTAGCGCGCTCTGGTGGCGAGATATAACGAATGTGACATCCAACCCATGTGACAAATTACCCCGTTCTCCCCTACTCTTAATAATCTTTGCACACACTCGACACACTTCTGATCAGATATTTGAGCAGGTTAATACAAATAAACAAATGTGTACTTATTTTCTCACACAATGAGAATCGATAAGAGAATCGATAAGGAATCGGATCGATAAGCAGAATCGGAATCGGAATCAGAATCGTTAAATTCTTATCAATTCCCATCCCTACGTAGCCTACAGCTGATATCACCGGTTGCGCTCTGAAAGGACAGCGGCCAACTAGGTCAAAGTTCAAATAATTTGATCATATATTTTAAATTAACGTCTAATGTATATTTTACAATTGTTGTATAACTTGTGTATATAATTATTATTTTCTGACAAAATATGTTGCAGTTTGAGGTACTTTTGTGAAAAATGTTTTAAAAAAAAAAAAAAAGAAGAATATTCCGAATACTGAATTGAGCTCCGAATAATAATTTAACAAACGAATACTTGGATATTTGAATAATTCGGGCCAGCTCTAGGAATCTCACGTGGATGGAAGCCAAAAGTTACACCTGTGCTGGCCAGGAGGATAGTGAGAGAGGTGAAAAATAATCCTAGGATCACCACCAAGGCCACCCTGGTTAATCTTGGCTCTGCTGGAGGCAACGTCTCAAGGCAGACAATCCAACGGACACTGCACACTGTTCATTGGACGCAGACTAAGGGGAATGCCTCTTCTCCAGATAAGGCTCCGAAAAGCCTGCTTGGCCTTTGCAAATGCTCATCTGGACAAAGAAGAAGGACTTCTGATCTTCTGTGTTATGATCAGACTAAATACATTTAATTGTTTGGTCACAATGATGTATCCTTCATTTTGCATAAAAAAGGTGAAGCCTTCAACCCTAAGAACACCATTCCCACACTGTCAAACATGGTGGTGGGAACCTAATGCTTTGGGGGGTGTTTTTCAGCCAATGGACCAGGGAACATAATCTGTTGAGATAGGCAAGAATATTGCAACTTTTCATTGTACATATCTTGTTCTTAGGAGAATGGGAAATGTATATTTCTTGTTTTCGTAGGGAAAAGTATGATATTTTTAACAAGACAGGCAAGGTAACAAGTGACCTTTAATATTCAGGTAGAATCACTAAAAGTGTTGTATTCAAGTTTTTATCTTGAAATATATACATAATTGTGAATTCCTAAGGCCTCTCTGAAAAGGCATGCCTGGGCTTGTCCTGGGACAGGTCAGGGGTGAGAGAGACAAGGGGGGCAGTGGGTCCTTGAGCTGGACACACACACCCTCATATTTCCCTCCACCCTCTCCCCCCTAATACACACACCCACCCTCTCTGTCCTCAGACTATATAAAGCCAGGGTTTTGAGCATGAAAGCTGCTGGTTTTTGGGGAAGTCTTGACTGTTCCACTTTTTTGTTCTTTTAGCATGGACGAAAGACTTAGAAGAAAAACTTGAAAGAAACACTCTGAATCTTTTTGAGTGCAAAATACTTAGAAAAATTGAGGGCTGTTAATTTTTTGTTCTAGAGAAGAGGGTGAAGCTCTGAACCAATTCTTCTTTTTTCTGAGAAGATTGGTAAGGAAACATTTGGGTTACTAATAGGAATTAATTGATGAACCAGGTTGTGGAATGGCATCAAGTTGAAGTTTTGAGCTGTTGTGACCAACTTTTCCTGACTCTTTGTGTCGCAAAATCACCATTGTTATAAGAATTTGAAGAAATTCAAATTAATATGACTTTGGTGAAAGCTCGGCCATAAACTCTGAGAATATTTAAAGTTGTGTAAACGGTGGATAAACTTTTATACTTGATAGCGCTCCGAATAGGATCTCTTGTGGATCAACAAGGTTATAAAGCTGTGGAACCAACTTTTTCCTGACTTTTTGTGTCGCAAAATCACCATTGTTATAAGAGTTTGAAGAAATTCTAATTAATATGACTTTGGTGAAAGCTCGGCCATCAATCCAGAGAATATTAAAAGTTGTGTAAACAGCGGATAAGCTTTGAAAAACCTGAAGATGAGAAAACTCCTGATCTCTTGTGGATCAACAAAGTTTTAAACTGTTGAACCAACTTTTTCCTGACTTTTTGTGTCGCAAAATCAGCATTGTTATAAGAGTTTGAAGAAATTCAAATTAATATGACTTTGGTGAAAGCTCGGCCATAAACGCAGAGAATATTTAAAGTTGTGTAAACAGTGGACAAACCTTATTGAAGAGAACTCATGAACTAAATTCAATGTGAACAAATTACATAAAACAAATAAGCTAAGTCTTATATTTATCTACATATATTAACCACATAAATGGGAGTGTAGGTACTTATTTTCCTTCCTTTCATTTTATTTTATCTTTTCTTTCTATATAATGAAAGTATAATCTTTTTATATTGGTTGAATAAAATTTCTTGAAAACTTTATAAATCCTGTGCCTGATTTTTAGTTTAGAGTTGGGAACAAGGACCTAATTAGGGTTTTTCTTTAAAGAGATCGCGGCGCTCCTGAGGTAAGCAATTCAAACCTACACTACGGCAACACCACTGATAAGAGAATACACATCCCATAACACACTCCTTAAAATAGGAGGGAATTGCATTTATCTGCTGGCCTAGTTCATCCAGGTGTATGAATTAAGTGAGGACTTAACGGTAGTCTTTTGAAGTCAGGGGTAATGTAAGGTATTCATCCACCAGAATAACTAAAACCTATTATCTAATCTCCTCCTTTCTAAAAATGTATCTAGGACAAAGGTCTGAAATCTGGACTTAACCTAGGATAAATTAGAAGAGACATTGTATGTGTCATTAGGGGACAACACAGGGGGAGATCTGGAGATAGGCAGGAGTCAAAGGGTCAAATGCTTTAAACCAGAGCATTTAAGGTAATAAAAGGTGTGAAGGTTTTTGGTGAAAAGTAAAACCTTTTGGAACTGTGTGAATCGGCTTTGGTCCTTCTAGTCATGTAGAGGGGTGAGTGTCAAGGAACACAGTCTACTTTATAGTGGAACAGGTTTATTCAAGGAATAAATAGACTTGGCGGGCTATATATACACGAAAACGTCCTGATATTACTTCAGCAACAGAAGACCCCACCGGGTGCCACTCCTGTTAGCTAAAAACAGGGAACTGAGGCTACAATTCTCACATGATCACCAATATTTGACAACAGAAGATTGAAAAATCATGCCTGGTCTGATGAGTCTCGATTTCAGTTGCGACATTCAGATGGCAGGTTCAGAATTTGGTGTAAACAACATGAAGGTATGGATACATCCTGCCGTGCTCCATCAACCACGGCCGGAGTGGGATACATTTTCTACTACAGTATAATTCACAGCAATTTACCTTATTTTTCTTGAAAACCTACCTATAAAGACATACAGGCTAACATTTATAAAACAAATTAGTACTTAGTAGGAAGTGTTTGTACATCTTCGGCAGTGTTGTAAAGAGTACCTGAAACATCCTTGAGTAAGAGTAGAGATACTTTACTAGAAAATGTACAAGTACAAAGTTACAAGTTACAAATCTTCTTTTACACACCACTTGAGTTAAAGTACTAAAGTATCTGATTTTAAAATAATTAAATTAAATTATCAAGAGTATTACTATTACTTGTGCATTAATGTAAAAGCAGGGTATGTAGCTGGAATTAAACTCCAGACACAGTTTATTTAGCATTAAAATGACTGATGAAATACTAAACTAGGCCTACAAGTGCCTCAGACTTGTAGGCTACTTAAAGTACTGGAGTTGAAGTAATTTGTTACACAACACTCAAGGCTAAAAAGAATTGGTTGTTTATAATGTTTTTGAATAGTTCCACGTATAGTTCAGACTGTGTGTGGACTCAAATGCCTCTGTGTAGCCTACTCAGGTGGCTGCCATGGTGCCAAGTGCCGTAGGGCTGTGCTGAGACGTCATTATCTGTATCTGTATCTGTTCAACCAACAAAATTATCTTTAGCCTATATGTATCTGTATTAGGATATGAAACCGGAAGTGGGCTGGGCTTATGTCTGAATATTTTTTCACCAAAAATTATTGTCCCTTCAGAGCCTCAAATTGATTTAATATTGGCACATAATTTATAATGAAATGTATTTACCTCATTCTGTACTTCTCATCTGTTTCTTTCTCTAATTATAAGTTGTATGAACTGTCTACGCCCCTACACCTTTGATTGTGGGACATTGAACATTCAGAATCAGAAGCAGAACACTAGGCCTATTACATCACAGTAAATCATAAACTTTGCCCACTTTATTTTATTTTTTCATCTCTTTCTCCCTTATTATTTTCTTTCAAAGGTTTTTTTATTAAATAATAATAATAATAATAATAATAATGGATTAGATTTATATAGCGCTTTTCAAGGCACTCAAAGACGCTTTAAAGGGTTCCAGGTTCCATTCATTCACACACAGTCATACTGGTGGTGGTAAACTACCATAGTAGCCAGTAGCCACAGCTGCCCTGGGGCAAACTGACGGAAGTGTGGCTGCCATTCAGCGCCTACGGCCCCTCCGACCACCACCTCAAACATACAGCAGTCATACACATACACATGAGGCAAGGTGGGTGAAGTGTCTTGCCCAAGGACAATGAGACAGGTGGCAGAGCGGGGATCGAACCGCCAACCCTTGGATCATTGGCCAACCCGCTTAACCACCTGAGCCACGGTCGCCCGTGTTGAATGTTAATAACAACGGAATTGTAGCACAGCGAGTACAAATTTTTTCCCCTTTTTCTCCTGAACATACCCCACCCACATCCCACCCTCACACCCAACAACACAAAACACACACCACAAGAAACAAAAACAAACAATCAATATGAAAAAAAACAAAAAAACAAAGAAATAAAATTAAATCAAATAAAAAGGGGGGGGGGGGAGGTAGCTACTCTTCTATAGTTATTATTGTTTTTTTTAAATAATTTAGGAAGGGGTGCCAAATTCTGTCAAATTTATTCTCGGATCCCTGGGTTGTGTAACGTATTTTCTCTAAATTCATACATGCCATAATGTCTCGAATCCAATGTGAGTGGGAAGGAGGAGCAGGATCTTTCCACTTGAGAAGGATAGCCCTGCGAGCAAGTAGTGAGGTGAAGGCCAGTACTCTCAGCTTCACTTTGGGTAAGCCCGAATTTGGTGCAATGCCAAAAATTGCAGTGAAAGGGTTCGGCTTAATTTGATGCTGAAGTACTTCAGAAATTGTTTGAAAAACTGATGTCCAGAACTCAGTCAAGGTGGGACACAACCAGTACATGTGAAAGAGTGATGCCGGTGCGCTCTTACAGCTATCACAGGTCAGGTCTAGGAACATACGAGCTAATTTAGTTTTAGATATGTGGATACGATGCACTACTTTAAATTGCACAAGAGCATGTCGGGCGCACATGGAGGTAGAGTGTATCCGATCCAGGACTGAATCCCACATGTGATCTGCGAAGGCAGAACCTAGGTCCTGCTCCCACAGGGTTCTTATAGCTGCTAATGAGGGGCTATGCAACTTCGAAATAAGGTTGAAAAACACAGAAATTGAGCCTTTTAATGTGGGGTTAACAGAAAGAAACAAATCGACATGATTGGCTGGCGGTTTATAAGGGAATTGGGGAATTAACTTCTGCGTAAAATGCCTGATTTGCAGAAATCGGAAAAAATGTGTCTTTTCGATACCAAAGTGTTTTGTCAATTGAGAAAAACTAGCAAATAGATCATTAATAAATAAATCACCGATGCATTTTAAGCCTTTTTTATGCCAGATCTTGAATGCACCATCCACCGTCGAGGGAGTAAACAAATGATTAGCTGCAATTGGGCTGAAAAGTGAAAAATTCTGCATTCCGAAATTCTTCCTAAATTGGGTCCAAATTCGAAGGGAGTGCTTAATCACGGGACTACTGTTGGGAATAGCCGAAGAGAGTGGAAGTGCGGCGCTTAAGAGGGCGGATAGAGACAATGGGCTAATAGCGCTAGACTCCATTGTTACCCAGACTGGGGCTGAGTCGTCAAGGTGAAAATGTACCCAATACACTAAAGAACGGATATTAGTCGTCACTGTCGTCATCCGGTTACGTCCTCCCCAGAGTACCATATAAAGGGCTCTGGCGCGCCCATATTAGATAGAACCAATTGAAACGTGAGCCCGGATTTCTGGTCTTCTTGAAAAAGCTTCAACGGAGAGTGTCCAGACCAACAGGCGCAGCAAATTTAATTTGCCAGCGCCTAGTGGCAGGTCTGGGAATGCCAGGCTAATCAAACGATGCAGCAAAAGAGCCAAAATGATCACCAGTGATGTCAGCCAGCCCAATAACAGTCTGTTTACCCTGCTGCCTTCAGGGAAACGCTACTGTCTGCTGAGGGCCAACACAGAGAGGATGAGGAGAAGTTTCTTTCCCCAGGCCATCAGACTGTTAAACCAGACTGACAATGTCACTAATGGCGCTTTTCCACCGCATGGTATCAGCTCAACTCAACTCGACTCAACTCGCATTTTTGGCGTTTCCACCGCAATTTCATGGTACCTGGTACCGGCTGCTGTTTTGGTATCGCCTCGCTCTAGGTTCCAAGCGAGCTGAGCCGATGCTAAAAGGTGACGTCGGCAGACGGCCGGCCACTGATTGGCCAGAGACTATTGTCTGGCCAATCAGTGGCCGGCCGTCTGCCGACGCTTCTGATTGGCCAACTCTCCGGTACTTTTGAGTGTATTTACGCCGCGTGCAGCCTTCTCTGGCTCTCTTTCATTTGATTTGCATCACAGATCCGATTTTTTTCCATATATTTGCTAAGCTCACCCAGTGTTGGTTGTTGGGGAAGTTACTTTTAACATACGAGAGGAGACATGTAGGGCAGCTAGCAGCTAGGCTAAATAGAATATAGTAGCCAGCTGGGACAGACATGATAGCGAGCGATTACATTACAAGCCTCGGACTGAACTGATTACCTCAATAAAATATTCAGGCTGAGACACGGCTTGCATTTGAAAACACGTATCCTGAAACAAGCACTATACAGTCAACTTTATCATGCCCGTGTTTACGTGCATAGGGATGTACGTGACGCATCCCTACAGCTGACTGTGTGGCAGAGGGACAACAACCATCCCTTTTAATGGCCCGTAGCAATATTCTTCTACTTCTTTTAGCAAACATTTTCATTTCATTTCATTTAACTTTTATTTATCCTCGAGAGACCAATTGAGGGGTGACCCTCATTTTCAATGACGTCGAGTCAAAACAAATTCAAAACAACAATACAAACAAAATATTCAATGCAAAAACATCAAATACACAACAAGTGAAGAGAAGAAAAAACAAAACGATTGAAACATTTACAGAGTGGGGAAGAGTGGCAGCAATTAAAAGGCATAAAGTACAATATAGTCTAATTAAAACAGTTACAAGTAGAGTTTGGCAGATCCAAGATAGTCTGTTTAAATTGGCCAAAGGATATGAATGTATTTAGTTTAATTTTTAGCTGTAAGTTGTTACAAGGTTGTTAGCTGTAAACAGATACAAGGGGGGTATTTCTTAAACATTTTTCATCCGTGTTTTTGGCGGTTGGTTCAGTTAATAGTGCAACAACTGCTCGTAATTTCTGCTTTGCTACTTTGCTCCGGAGTAGGCTTTCAGCCCCTTACGACAACCCCGCCCACGTTCAGGAGGTACTATTTGCGCTGGCAAACGACCCGTGCTGCTACCAAACCAAGTTGAACTGAGTCGAGTTGAGTCGAGTCGAGCTACATGTGCGGTGGAAAAGCGCCATTAGCCGACCACCCAATCACCACCCACTCATTATTATAGTCTTGCACTTTATATAGTAGTTGAATTACAGCCGGACTGGTACATAAGAATTTCACTACGCGTTGCCCTGTGTAATTGTGTATGTGACGAATAAATAAAACTAAACTAAACTAAACCCTTTGGACTCCACAGTTGTATTGAATAATCTGATGAAATCGCTTAAAGGTCTCATATTATACACTTTTCTGTCAATATTATATGGTCTTAGAGGTCCCTAATACGTTTTTATTTAGTTGTTTGCTGAAAAAACCATTCAGATCATTTATTGTAGTATGCCTCTATACCCTGATTTTCAGCTAATCTCACGGTGGCCTATTTTTAAAACCGAGCTGCAGCTCCCCTCGTAAATATACAATCTATGAGCTCCCCCTGCCCCTGTCTGGAAGCGAAGCCATTGGTGTCTGCCCATAGGTCCATAGCTTGCCGTGCCTGTGCTGTTACCACGGTTGGGTTTACCCTGAGAAGAACCATGTCTAGGGCTAGTAACGCAGGAGCTCACCCGCACTTTGAACAGTTTGACATGACCGATCCTTGTCTACATGAAAGACTATGTTCATACAGATGCACTGACAGCCACAAGCTAATGGAAACGGCATGTTCACAATAAAAATGCAGCAAAAGATGGAGGCTACTGCGAAGCTAGCTCGGAAACTAACGGCTAAAAATATCACTAAAATCAGTGAAAAATTTGCTTCAAAGTTAGACTTCGACTCTATTACCTTCCAATGCTTTGTCTTGTTAAAAACGAGGCATTTTCAGACTGCTGTGGGGAATATAAAGAGCTTGTTATGGGCAAAAGATCAATGCTTATCCCGAAGCTAGCTTGGAAGCTAACCGCTAAAAATATCACGAAAATCAGTGAAAAAATTAGCTTCAAAGTTAGACTTCGACTCTATTACTTCCCTATGCTTTGTCTTGCTAAAAACGAGGCATTTTCAGACTGCTGTGGGGAATATAAACAGCGTGTTATGAGCAAAAGCTGGTTGCTTGTCCCAAAGCTAGTAGCTATACACCAGGCAGGCAAAAATACCAATAAAAACTATTATTTTAGTTTCACCGATAAAAAAAAAGCACAAGTAGCTTCCTATCCGTTGTGTTATTAAAAACAAGGCATTAATAGACTGCTGTGGTTAAGACAAATGAGTGGTGTATGAGCAAAAGCATTCTGTGTTGGTGTATGTAACATTCAGCATGCTATGCTGGACTACAGGCATCTTGTCGCTTAGCGGGGAAAACAACCTGGCTGTCGCTCGGAAAATTTTCCATCAGATCTCGGGGCCGTGGACCAATAAGAAATGGGGGGTAGGGGTTTATCATAGACTACTGCACGGTGGAAGTTTCTTTATATGTCCATGGAAGTTTCTGGTTACTAATATGGGGGGGAAGCATGGACAATTGGACATATAAAGAAAATATGGGGAAGTGGCTGTGCCGACTGGCGAGAATTCTGACTGGAGTATATTGAAGAGGTTTTCAGAAAGGGGGAGGGTGAGGAAAGGAGAGATTTTTTTTTTTTTATTACTTTGGCAGTCCCTAGGCACACCGTGGACCCTTAGTTATGTTCCAACACATTTAAAAAGTGCGTTTTGCATAATATGTGACCTTTAACCTTGTTGATATTTGGAGAATTCAGCATCCCACAGAGAAAGAATACTCATTGTTTTTACAAGTTCATGGCATCTATAAAATAAAAGATTACTATCTTGTTGATTCTAAATTGGCATCGATGTTGGATGGAAAAAGGCCCATTACAACTGGCAATTTAATTATAACTTACTTGATGAAGCAAACATTTTCACGTTTTATTAAGGAGTATGTGGCTTTCAATGACACAGGCTACGTTTCAGATTCAACTCTGAGAAGCTTTCAAAGTAGTACCAAGAGGATTTGTGAAATCATATGAAGGAGACATAGGCTGTCATAATTAGATTGTGCTGCCTTAAGTGTAAGTAAGTATGTTTGTTATGTGGGAGTTTTATAAATCGAGAACTAAGTGTTCATATTTGCATTTTATTTTGGTTTGGAAAAAGCGGCAGAGTGAGCCCTCATGAATATAAGATCTTCGCTTCAAATCTTCGGTCTTTCACAGACATTCTTTGATATCAGTTTGCAGACTTTTTAAGAGGGAAAACCGCATATACAGTGCTGCTTGAAAGCTTGTGAACCCCTTGAGCATTTTGGAGTTTTATTGTGTTTAACCATTATTAATTCATTTTTATCAATACCAATATTTTTTATATGAAATAACAGATGTTTGTTTATCAATTCAACATTTTTCTTTACAAGAAATCGATTGTTAAAAGAGGTCAAACTAATTATTTGCCAACTGTTGTATGTGCAAAAGTTTGTGAACCCTGAGCTGCATTGCTTAAATCGAGCAGGTAAAAACAATCAGGTGGGCCAAACTGATTGATGAAATAGACCAATATAATGAGAGGTCTTTAGGGAAGATATTGGGTGGCACAAGGTAAAACAGAGATAAAACCAAGTCAGTTTAGGCTCACCAAAGTGAACCCATACAGGTCAGACATGCTAAAAGGGTAAAAAAATCTCAGAGGATCTCAGGAATAGAGTTTTGATGTTGCAGATTTGTCTGGGGAGAGCTATAAATTTATATAAAAAAGTTTGAGCTCCATCAGTCCACCGTGAGGCAAATCATCTACAAATGGAGAGCCTCAAGAGTGACTTAACATCTACCGAGAAGTGGGCTTCCTTCAAAAATATCCTCAAGCGCCACAAGAAAAGTGATTTTTCAGGTAAAGGCCAACCCAAACATTGTTCTTGTTTGTTTGTGTTTTGATGGAAATTTTAGATCACTTTTTGACAGCCAACAACATTTTATGTGAATTTCCTATACCATTTAATTTGGAGCTGCTGTTGTGTATCAATGCAAATGTCATTTGGTGTACTGAAACAAAATGTGGAATCTTTAAACCCCTGCCGGTTCCTCAGGCTGCTGAAAAGTTGAGTCCTTGAGGTTTGGTTTAGTTTGAACATTGTTGCTTGAACTATTTCTACCAGAGGAGTATTTCAGGAAGCAGGGTTTACAAAATCTGAGTTTAATCCTGCACTCCAACTCTGGGTTTTCGGTTTCAGAACAGTGGATCAGCATTGGGTCAATCAACTCTGAGCGTGTTCACTCTTGGTTGAGCGCGTGCGTAAAAGCCATCGTCAATGGATCGCTGATAACATGATTCACCATGGGAACAGGAGAAACAAATGCTTGATCCTCCCACTTATCCACTTCCCAAAAAAATAAAAAATAAACTCCCACTAGAGTTAGAAATATTAACGAATGAGCTTATGGTATGGAGAAGAATTAACGGGGATATTATCCCATAACTCTGATCTAATCACCTTGGCAATTCATAAAAAAACGGGGCAAACATTTTTTGTCAAGAGAAATATTACGCTTCCATATGAGAAGCAATAGTCTATTTTAAAGAGTTACGCATTTCAGCAGCAGCAAAAGTATTAAGCTGGCACAGCATTGCTGACAGTGTTTTATATTCACGGTATAATATGTGGGCAAGCTAGAATACTGTGCAGTAAACAGACTGTCGCTTCTTTTAAATGGGGAGTGAACGACATTAACGTCAGACAAATTATGTCAATTATGTGACAGTTTCCGTTGTAGAGCCTGATTTATTTATAACCAGATAATTTTCCTCAAGTGATCACAGTTTAAATTATTATATAATTTCTATATTCATATTAGGCTATTTAACGAGGCTCGTGAGGGACTTTGGGATCACACAAGTGAACACTAACGATTGCGTGCAGCCGCAGAATTACATTTAAACCTGACAGAAATCTGTTCAGTGGCAGAGACGTTAAAAAACTCCTGTTAATAAAAAAAAAGGATTTGATATACATCCAATACAAATAGGTTTATTAATCTGAATGTAAAGCATGTTCACGATGTGTAAGGTGGCCGCATATATGAACAACAAGAGGGCTGAGAACTAGGCTACTGATCAGATAAATTATCGAACAAATGTAAAATCATTAGGAAATGATCAAAACATCCTGATGGAGATTTCTATGGAGTGGTTTTGCATTAAACTGTACATGGTCGCGTTGTGAAAGTGACTCTTTCTTCAGCCGGAGCTGCAGCGTGAAGTGAAAACAAACTCAGAGTAGTTCAAACCACGCATCTGACAGGTTAGACCCACGGCGTATGTTGCCGCAGTAACTGACTCTGAGGTGCGTTGAACCTGCTTCCTAAAACGGAAAACCCAGAGTTTCCACTAACTCAGAGCGAACAAACTCTGAGTTGCCTCAAAACCTTCTTCTTGAAACACCCCCCTGGAATGAAGCAGTGAGTGTCCTCACCTCTTTGCTTTGTCGGAGCCTGAAGGTTTTGACTTGTTGTGAGAGTTGGATTGGTGGCTGGGGCCCCTGGATGCCGTTTCAGGAGGGGGTGGGGATGCAAACAAGACGGAGCTAAGGAATCTCCATACAGCCAGCAAAGGGTAGAGGATTGAGCCCAACACGGCCCAGATACCGCCTCCTGAGGACTGGACCACTGAGTTAGCAGGCCTGACAGACTGCTGAGAGGGAGAGCATCCAAATGATGTTAATACAAAAAGCAAGTTCGGGGAATGGTTCAACATTCTACATAATAATACTGCTCCTTTATACCTACTCATTCATAATCCAACGTAAAAGAAGCAGTCAGATCACCAGAAGCACCACACAGGAAAAGCATATTTTGTCATATATTATTTTCCATACAAAACTGAAATCACTACACACCCATATCAACGATATACATAGGTACATGGCTGTCAGATTACTACAACTACACACACTCATCTTGACCTGTGTGTTTCATATTAAATAATCATTGATGTTGTCCGTCTGCATATTATGCCCTGTATGTGCTTTTAATATGGTTGGTGTGACTCATTTCCTCACCCTCGTCTCCTCTGTATTGTATTGTTATTTATTGCATGAACTGATTTGATGTCTCTTCCTTCATCTGTGCTTGTTTATTTGTGATTGCTGCAATAGTGTGTGATATGTTTGTATGTCTTTCTCCATTTTGATCGGGCTTGCTGTAATCATAAATGTAATGCTATTTTTTTTTGTAAACTATTGTATCTTAGTGCCTATCAAAAACTAGCCATGGACTAGAGCTGAAAATGAGCCAAATATGCTAAAGCTACTCCTTTTACTTCCCAGTTAATTAAAAGGGACTGTCCACAAAAATACAAACTAAACTCATTTTGGGACATATTTGTTAAGAGTCAGCTTAGGTGATTACTCCTGCCACCCTATACTAAGCCCAGCTCACCTTGTCCTGACTAGCTCTGTAGACAATACACAGATATGATACCGATATATCCATGTGAACCTCAGATGATTGAAAAGTGTCAGTGTTTAAGGCTGTCTGGTAGCTCTCCTGAGCTCTTTTTTTATTATTCAGGGCTGACTGAGAGACAGCTGGAGAGTGGCTCTACTCACCGGTAAAAGCACAATGGAAGCACTTGGAGCCAGTTCCAGCTCCAGCAAAGTCTTGTCCAGGTCTTCAATGGTGAACTCCCGCCGAGGGAACATGGTTGCCAGAGAGAAGTTACCATAGCGGTTTCCCACTTCCTGAGACAGGGCCAGCACAAGAAAATGTTCAGCCATTCTGCATGAAGTGATTTAAAATAGCAATGTTTTACAGTTTAGTCTACCTTCACATTATTAAAAGATATGTCGGTCAGATGTGGAATCATTGGGAAGTCACAAAATCTTCACGACACAGCTGGCTCACTTTAAATGACACTACCCGCGCTCTCTGCCGGGCCTGTCGGCAGGCTGAGAGACGGTGGAAAAAGGACTAGCCTCGCGTGTGTCTTTCGAAATGTTACAAACTTGCCTTTTGACCTATCAACGAGCTGTCAAAATTGCAAAAACGGTGTTCATTTCGATTATGGTTACTAATATCTGCCATAAACCACAGATATTGTTTAGCGTAATTAATTCTCTTATTAATCCATGTGACAATAATTCTGCCGTACCCTCCTCTACTCTCTGTAACGCTTTTCTTAAATTTTTTGTAGAAAAAATATCTGTCCTTAGATCCTCACTAGTCACACCCTTTGAACCTGACCCTTCTGTTCCTCCTATGTGCAGTGTTTCCCCTAGAATTGTTTTTAGGCCCGGTGGTAAAAGCTGATAAAGAGTATGCGCGCGGCGTGCGTACCAAATTTCTAGTAGAAATTGACCAAAAGTAACCGTATTATGGATGAGCCTCTTTTGACAGCCCGCTACAAATGAGGGCATAGGGTTATGCCTTCACATTCGGTACGTTTGTACATTTTGTCTTTCCCTCAGGATTTTTTCAGACTGCTGGGGGAGAATGGACCTTCTAGTGGGGTCTTGGGTCATGCCCCTGCGGAAGAAAACATTTAACTTTTTAAAGTTAAATGCATCAATCTGGTGCACTTTGAGAAGCTAAATCTGAGTAAAAATGTTTTGCTCTGTAAACAGCTGTCATATGTCCTGCCTAAAACAACTTTCTGGAATAATTTGGAGACACAAGCCATATAAACTATTGAAGAAAAACACATGGATATAAAAATAAAATACAATGAACACTAGACCTAATATAGACAGGTATGTCCTGTCTAGTATTAATTTCTGAAATAATCTGGATCATGAAACATTTCCTTTAATTGATCAAATATTACTTTAAAATAAATGAATTAACCTAGGCTACACATCATGATTAGCCTATCAATCAAAATGTGTGCAAAATAAGCAAAATTTTGTATTCTGACCATTATATTTCATGTAGCCTATTTCTCAATTTAAAACATAAAAATAAAGTAGCATTGAAAATACCAAAAAATAAAGCTTGTAGGGCTACAATAGCCTGCTGTTTTCAAGATAACTTGCTGCGCTGTCTCAGCTGTTGATACAGATTGGTTGCCACGGCGACATAGCGACTTTAGCTTTCTAAGTTTTGCTCAGCACTTTTTCCTGTTCAACTCCCTGTTACTGACTCCTAAATATCTCCAGTGTAATGTCTGCTGGCTAGTCATGCTCCTGCCATGAACCTATAAAGGAAGGTTATTTCTCGTCAGTTTCTCTGTTTGACATGTGCGCTCCGAATGCACACATGCATCGCGCCGCGCAGCTGTTGGCCTGGCGGGGGATCCCGTTGGCCTGGCGGGCCCGCCAGGCCTGTATAATGGTTGGGTAAACACTGTATGTGCCTAGCTGTTTTGGACCAGCTAGAGCCCATCTCAATGTCCTCTCTATCTGAGATTGTTCACCATCTTTGGCCCACTACCTGCCCCTTAGATAGCCTCCCCTCTCGTCTACTTAAGAACATATTTGATACAGTTGGCACCTCAATTCTTATACTGATAAACACCTGTCTGGTATCTGGTTGTGTCCCAGCTTCCTTCAAACAAGCTGCCGCGCAACCTCTGTTAAAAAAGCTACACCTCGACCCCTCTGTGCTCTCTAACTTTAGGCCCATTTCAAAACTCCCTTTCTTGTCAAACATCCTAGAAAAGGCAGTTATTTCACAGCTCCAAACCTACCTAGCCAGCCACATATGCCTTGCATGAAAAGTTCCAGTCTGGTTTAAACCCTGCCATAGCACTGAAACTGCTCTTTTAAGAATGTTCAATGATCTCATTTTAACTGTCGACTCTGGGGATTGGCCATTTTAGTACTGTTGGACCTATCGGCTGCCTTTGACACCATAGACCACACAATTCTGTTATCACGTTTAGAAAACTGCGTAGGAATTAAACATACAGCACTCAAGTGGTTTCAGTCATACCTAACAGATAGGACCTTCTCTGACCACCTAGGGGATTATTCATCAGAAACAGCCCCACTCACGTGTGGTATACCACAAGGGTCTGTTTTAGGCCCAATCCTGTTTTTATTATATATGCTACCACTGGGATCAATTTTTGCAAAGTACAACATATATTTCCACTTTTTTGCCGATGATTTACAGGTCTACATGCCTCTTAAATGCAAGGGTTCACCACAACCATTACTCGATTGCCTTAAAAGACATTGAAACCTGAATGACCCTTAATTTCCTTAAACTCAATCCGATTAGAACCGAGGTCAGTGTATTTGGAATACCTGCTGATGTAGAGACATTTGGTCTCCTGGCTGTAAATCTGAAACAATCTGTAAAGAGTCTTGGTGTGCACTTTGATAATGTTTTTAAATTTGGCAAGCAGATCTCCACTGTTGTGAGATCTAGTTTTTACCAGCTCAGACTCATAGCCAAAATAAAATCATACCTCCCTGCCAAAGACCTAGAAACAGTAATAAATGCATTTATAACATCTCACCTAGATTACTGCAACTCACTCGATGTGGGCCTTGAGCAGTCAGCAATTCAACGCCTGCAGCTTGTCAAAAATGCGGCTGCTCGCCTCCTAACAGGCACAAAAAAGAGGGACCACATAACCCCTGTGCTCCGTTCTCTCCACTGGCTTCCTGTTCGCTAAAGGATTGATTTTAAAATTTTACTTCTGGCTTTTAAATCACTAAATGGCTCAACACCTAATTATCTAAGTGAACTTATCCATGTTCACGCTCCATCCAGAGCACTCAGGTCCTCCAACCAGCTGCTCCTGGACGTGCCCAAAACAAGGCTCAAAACTAGGGGCGTTCGAGCCTTCTCTGTTGCAGCTCTAACACTGTGGAACAGATTGCCAGTTGAAATAAGATCTGCTGCCACAACTGATCATTTTAAATCCTTGTTAAAAACCCACTTATTTTCCTTGGCTTTTACTTCTATTTGAGAGAGTTCTATCCCAGCAGTGTCTACTAGACAATTTTACTATTGTTTTTGTTTTAATTTTAATTCTTGCTTTTTTGTGTCTTTATGATGTTTTGGATGTAATGTATTTTACTTATTTTACTGTACAGCACTTTGGTCTGCCTCGGCTGTTATAAATGTGCTATATAAATAAAGTTGAATTGACTTGACTTTATAAAGATCAGCATGATAACCAATGCTTATCCATGGCTAACCTGCTCTACAACAGGAAAACTAAATAGCCTGACTAATGAATTAGAAAAAAATACAGTGTCATCTTTGAGTCTACCGTGAGTCTTCGTAATAAGCCATAGCAGTAGATATGTTTGTAGGTCAATAGGATCATTTTGCTGTTCCAGGTTTTCCATGTGTCCTAAAACAGAGCTTCTAACAAACAGAGGAAGAGTTTACCATGTGGTTAACACCACAGTTAGTTCCTAGATGCTTAATCACAAAACTAATTTTCCCTCTTCTCCTCTGAATTTTTTCTTTTTTTCTCTCTCTTGCATTTTTATGCTTTATTAGATAGGTTGGATAGACAGAGATGAAATGGGGCAGAGAGGGGAATGACCTGCAGAGAACGACCACGGGCCAGTCTGCTGTGAAGAGGACTGAATCATTCATTCATAGTTCTAAAGATGGTGAATTTATTGAAAACTGCACCTTTTGCTTGTACAACCATTAGTTAACATAGCCAGCCTCATGAATTTACTTCGTCAGTGATTTGGAAGGCGTTTGGATATACTTGAGAATGTTTATAATGGTTATTATAAAGGGACTGATCACTTTTCCAACCCTACTATTCTATTTTTTATTTATTTTATTATTTTTCATACATTTGGAGGGAACAACATTTCACTTGAATGTTGTATGTCAAAATATGTAAATAAAGCTGAAAAATATGGATTTTATGGATTTTCATTTCAGGCTTTAAGACAAAAAAAGTAACTATTCCGAAGAGTATGATGACTTTCTATTGGGTACTGTAAAACTAGAAAAAGAAAATGCTGAAATTATGAGGATCACTACAAAGAAAGTATTCTTCTAACAGGAATTGTTTTTTGACTTAAAATGATTTAATAAAAGAATTTAGAGAATGTCATCAGAAATTATATTGTGATTAATTATCCCGACATCTGTGGTTCAAGTTGTATTTACTTTATGGTGGTGGTGAATCTTAGCAGCCTTCATGCCACTGTAAATAAGAACTATATGACTTGCCTGTAGAAATAAAAAGTGAGATTCAACTAATAATTTTTCCCCCAGGCTTTCAAGGGTGATCTCTTCCCCGGAGGTTATCATTTGAAAATCCCAGGAATAAGAATGTAACATATTGGAAAGGTATCAATGTTCTGGACATGTTTGGACAGACCTGTGAAGCAAAGGTCTGAGCCTCCTGTAGACGGCTGTGTGAAGGGAACTGGTTGGTGAAGGAAGAGCC
Organism: Ammodytes marinus; assembly: GCF_949987685.1. NCBI lineage: Eukaryota > Metazoa > Chordata > Actinopteri > Uranoscopiformes > Ammodytidae > Ammodytes > Ammodytes marinus. Next base: position 862,191 of record NC_137216.1, on the reverse strand, counting down.
GTCTGGCAGGCGGAACTGGATCCTGGCTATGGTACTGATCTCAGACAAACATACACACAGACAAGTTACAATTCTTTCTTTTTTGGCCTTGTATTTGTCAGGTTAATCCAGCGTCCTGTATTTGTTATTCTTCTAATAAAGGCAACTAATAAAGGCTTACTCCAATTTACAACAAACAGGCTCTGAAAATCCCTATCCCTAGTCCCAGTTTCTTGAAGCTATTTTCTTTTTATTTATCCGTTTTTGAAGAACCACAAACAAACATACATTTAGTGTGTAGAAAAAGAGGGAGAAAAAACACAAACTAACGTACATTTGTTAGTGTGTATAAAAAAGAGGAACATTTTAAAAAAATTAAAAATAAAAAGATAATTCAGGGAAAAGGTTTTTATGAGCCAGGTTTTTATGCTTTTCCTCTATTCCTTTAATGTGTTAACTCACGCAAAGAACTAGTTACCGTACTTTTCGGACTATAAGCCGCGACTTTTTCCCAATTTTTCGACCCTGTTATTACACAGCACAGTATATGTTCTGTAGCTACTAGGGATGGGCGTCAGTAATCGAATACTCCTCGTTTCAAATGAACTCGATTGGTGGATGAGGAAAATAGTTTTTTGTTTTTTTTTAGTGTTTGTAGCCCTTAGGCCGGCCGGCGGGCCGCCCCTATTTTAAAATGTTATATGTGTGTACAAAACGGCACAAAACGGATAAATTAAAAAATAAACAAAATTAAATATTTTGATGCAAGTGCAATAAACTGAGCGTTGTGTCAAAAAGCAACTGCAAATAACTGCCACCCCCGCGCCACCGCAGCACAGCCTGTGTTCTCCACAGCACCGCGGAGCTGAACACGGTCTCTCCTTTCTCCAGAACATTGTCAGGAATATAACTGTACAATTATTTCAAAGCAGATGTTAAAATTACGTTTATAAAACGGGGAGATGACACCTGTTACTCTCAGTTAGTAATGAGTAGCCTAGACTCCAGGTGAGCATGCAAGGTGCTCTCCGCTTGGAAAGAAAAGTAAAGAAGAAGCAAGGCTTACTTCAGGCACATTCGCTCCGAGCCAACAACAGTTAAGAAGCCTTCAATAGGGAATATGGGGATAAGATTCAAAAACCGGCCGGTGTAACGTTCCGTTAATGAGGAATTAGTCGCGGTAATTATTCACGGACACGGAGTAAGCATTACGCGGTTGGATATACAACTGTCTGCTTTGGTGAGTTATTTATATGTATTTAAATTGTAGGACAATCATTTAATATTATTTGCTGCCCTTCTTATTTTAAATGGTGACTTAGGCTATTTTTTGTTACAACTCAGCCCATGCTTTTTTTCTCTTTTTTTCTCTCCAACACAGACCTAGGCCTACTCGATCGGATTAAATTGTGGCCCGTCTATTTAATTACTTTCAGTGAGGAAAATGTGTTTTAAACTTGTGGGAATAAATCCTTAATATCATATGGCAACTGTGACTGTTCGACAATAAGCATTGAGCGATTTATTGCGGTGAACCGTTGTTCTGCAGACAGATGCGTTGCGTTCTAAAAATAGAAAAAAGTTTAACGAGGAATCGATTGATCCTCGAGGAATGCAAGCGATCACACGAGTAGTGAAAACACTCGTGTCCATCCCTAGTAGCTATTGCACTAAATGGTAACACTTGAATACGTTATGCAAATATGCAACTTGTTTGTTGAAATGTTAATAAATGGGAGCTTCCTCAAGCAGCCATCTCTTTCCCGACAATCCCCTCTGTGCACGAATTCTTACATATGGTAATTAAACATTATAACACCTGCGGCTTATAGTCCAGTGCGGCTTATAGTGCGGAAAGTACGGTATATGATAAACTTGTTGCACATGCATTTGCTGCCACTCAGAGAGTGCCCGGATGTCAGTGAGCTCTTCACCTCCTCTCCCTGACAGAGGCCTCCTTCCTAGCCTCCAGCTGGGCCTGTCTGGCCTGCAGCATGGCCCGTCTGCTAGCTTGGTCCTCCTCCTGGCTTTGTGCATAGCGTGCAGCTCTGTCAGCTCGGTCCTGCAGGGCATATGGACCAAAGTGGAACAAGGTTAACATACATACATAGATGTCATCCTTAGGTAGGACAGAGAAAAGAGAGAAAGAGGAGCTTACCAAGGCAATCTGCTGTTTAACCCTCTCTCTAGCAGCCTTTTCCTCTGCCTTCTCTCTGTTCCTCTCCTCCAGGAGTCTCTTGCTTTTCTCCCCTTCCTGTTTCTTCTTAAAGTCCTGCGTGTCCTTCCCCACCTTCCGCCGTTCCATTTCCTTCATTATCTCATTCTGAATCCCAGGCAACACACAGGTAGGTCAGCTCACACAACAAAACTCACAGGTTGAAATAAATAACCCAAAATGAAACTGACCATTTAATGATAATAAAGCGCCAATGGCCATTTTTGCGGGGTTGAAACATGAGGCTGTGTCTGTACTCATATGACTGAGGTACTCTATCACATCTGAATCTTCACGTCATCTTGACTCTTTACACTAAAAGTTTGGGAAATAACCAATACACCCACTGGTCAGCCAGGTTCCTGTTTGTATCTTTTTTATTGTTTGATTATTTGTATTTATTTTATTGAATTAATGAGGTACTCTATCACATCTGAATCTTCACGTCATCTTGACTCTTTACACTAAAAGTTTGGGAAATAACCAATACACCCACTGGTCAGCCAGGTTCCTGTTTGTATCTTTTTTATTGTTTGATTATTTGTATTTATTTTATTGAATTAGTTACGTAATGTGATATGTTTGATATAGAGGCTTTGCTCAAAACTGCCACATTTAGAATTTTGGCCCACATGTTTTGTAAAACATATAAAATCCTGAATTATCTTTTCAAATGGTCATTTTCAGGAAAAGTTAAGTATAAATTCAGTGAAAAATGTGACCTGCATGTTGCTCTTTAAAAGGCCCAAACATGCTGGTATCCTCACCTCTTCTTCTCCCATCTGTCTGTGCTCTCGTCTCTCCTCCAGTTTCTTTGTTAACCTGATGCAAAAATATAATCATAAAACATGACATTTACCTTGAAAAAAAGATTCCATTAAAAAATGTTGGTCTTCTGGCCTAGACTGACAGCCTATGCTGTCAGTCATTCTGGGACCAGTCTCTCACTGTCTAAAATGCAGCGCCCATGCCATTCTGAACAACCGAGATATATTATCTGTTCACCACCTGACAAAAAGAAGAAGCAGCGTGCACTGCAAACTGTGTTATTGTTTAGTCTGATAATTATTGATGGACTGATATGATGTTTTTAGTGTGATAACATGTTTGGTTTATCGCCCAGCTCGAATCGGTTTCTAATGTATGGGACTTGTCACCAGACACGATTAATGATTTTTTTTTTTTTTGGAAGTCTAAAATGTGTAGGCCTATATTCACTCTGATTTCTCGTTTTAGAACATATACAGTGCTGCTTGAAAGTATGTGAACCCCTTGAGCATTTTGGAATTATATTTAGTTTAACCATTATTAATACATTTTTATCAATACCAGTATTTTTAATATGAAATAACAGATGTGTGTTCATCAACAACATTTTTCTTTTCCGGAAATACATTGTTAAAACAAACAAAACAAATTATTTGACAACTTTTATATGTGAAAACGTTTGTGAACCCTGAGCTGCATTGCTTAACCCATTGATGACTATGGCAATCTAGGATGCATGTCCTTAATGCCTGAGGGTTTTCTGAAAGAATTGTACGAATTGTCAAGTCTCCCAAAACCTTAATATCTAAGCCTGTGTAGCACATAGAAACATGAAATAAAATACATTTAAAAGTTAAGGTTCACAGGTTTTATTTAAACATGCTCCTTTAGCGCTAACAAACCAATACATTTTTCTAAAAATCGTCAAAATTAGATGGGGGAGAAAAAAAATTAATAAATAATATAAAATATTTAAAAAGAATGTGCTAAATGAGGTAATAATCCTGCTTCTTTTTAGCATGGATAGTAGTGAGTGTGCAGTGGAGGGATAAAGATAGATAGATATAGGAAGGAGGAGATAGCTTTATTTTATTATTTAGTTCAATTATCACTTGCACCATAAATCTGACTTCCCAGTACAACTGGAACGCAGACGGGAGCCGATCAGCTGCATGATCTGTATACCACGGCTGTATACCACGGAGATGAAAACGAAACTGAAACTTAACTATCGCCTGGCTGGGTTGAATTTTTGTTGGAGCAGCAAAATATAGCCTAAATTCATAAATATTGTTAATAAATAGATGCAATGTGTTGTGTGATTTTTGTCAGTAGTCTTTAGTAGACCTATATTTTGCGCTCCGAATGCCACTAACTGTTCTGTAATACACTATCGCCGACACAGCCGACGTATTTAATTTTTTATTTATTTTTTTATTGACGTGATTTTCGGCAAACCACACGACTTTTGGGTGGTCACGTGGTCTTAAAAAATCAACAAAACCCACCTTGTGTATTTGAACCAATGACGGTGCATTCTATGCTGCGCACACCATGAAAATTAGATAAAGTAACAATGCTATACAATGTGGCGTTGCGCAGCAGCCGTCATCAATGGGTTAAATCGAGCAGGTAAACCGATCAGGTGGGCCAAATTGACTGATGAAATAGACCAATGTAATGAGAAAACAGAGATCAAACCAGGTCAGTTTAGGCTCACCAAAGTGAACCTTTACATGCCAAGAGGAAAGAAAATCTCAGAGGATCTCAGGAATAGAGTTCTGATATTGCACATTTACCTGGGGACATGTGGGCATGGGGGCTATTAATTAATTTAAAAAAAGTTGAGCTCCATCGGTCCACCATGAGGCAAATCATCTACAAATGGAGAGCTTTAAGAGTGACTGAACATCTGTCTAGAAGTGGACTTCCTACAAAAAATATCCACAAGCGCCACAAGAAAAGGGATTCTTTGGGTAAAAGCCAACCCAAACATTACATCTGGAGATTTGCAGACCATTTGCCACCACCATTCTTCACATGGGAGAAGGTTCTTTTGGTGGCAGGCAGAGTTGCGTTTTCGCCCAAACATGGCGGTTTTGGTTATGACCAAACAGTTCAATTTTGGACTAATCTGTCCACGGAGTAGACTTCCAGAAGACTTTGGGTATCTCCAGGTGCTTTCTGGCAAAGTTGTGAGAGGTGGTTTGGTTCTTTTTCGAGAGCAGAGGCTTCATCAGCAACCCTCCCATGAAAGCCATGTTGACTGAGTTTTCTTTTTATTGTGGAACCATGCACATCTGTCCCAGATGCTGCAAAAGCGGTCTGCTAATCACTAGATGTAATGTTTGGGTTGACTTTTACCTGAAAAATCACTTTTCTTGCAGCGCTTGTGGATATTTTTGAAGGAAGTCCACTTCTAGGCAGATGTTCAGTCACTCTAAGAGCTCTCCTTTTGTAGATGATTTGCCTCACGGTGGACCGATGGAGCTCACCTTTTCTTTTTTTTTTAGATAATTTATAGCTGTCCCCAGACAAATGTGCAACATCACAACTCTCTTCCTGAGATTTTCTTTCCTCTTGGCATGTCTGACCTGTATGGGTTCACTTTGGTGAGCCTAAACTGACCTGGTTTGATCTCTGTTTTATCTACACCCTCCCAATTTCTTCCCTAAAGATCTCTCATTACATTGGTCCATTTCATCACTCAATTTCTCCAACATTATTGTCTTTTGACTACACAATTGATTTCCGGATTTTTTTTTTTGAATTGACAAACACACACTTGTTCCCTAATATAACAAATACTGGTATTGATAAAAATGTACTTATAATGGTTAAACTAAATAATATTCCAAAAGGCTCAAGGGGTTCACATACTTTAAGGCAGCACTGTATAAGTGGACAATGTGTGCACCTACCTTTCCACCTTAGCATCCAGGTTTTCTTCGCTCTGAGAACCCTCAGCAGCATGATCTGAAGATGCTACTTGGAATAGACACAAACAAAAATTACTTGTTTAACTTGCTTATTGACACCTTATCAATACAAAAAAGGCTATCCATCCCCAGTCCATCTATACGTTAAAGGTGGATTCAGGGATGTCACGCCTGTGACAAAAATATATTTTTTCAAAATCAGTGAATATCTCCTCAAGATCTGCTACATGTCCGAATGTATGTGTCCTGAAATAAAATCTGGTGTTAAAACACAGCCTATGCTCTGTAAACTAGTATTTTAATGGCTACGTGGGCCCCCTGTGTTAACGTACCCTTTGTTTACATACCAGTTTACAGAGCCTAGTATACACAGAATGGCCCTCATTTATCAACCGTGTGTAGACCAGAAAAATGGGTGTACGTACATTTCCACGCAAATCTCGGCATTTATCAATATGGACGTGAGCGTAGGATACGCTCAAATCCCACGCCAGCTCTCAGCTCGTGTACGCAAGTTTGTAAACAGCATGGACTCGCAGTGCAGGCTGTGCCGGGTAGCCGATGACTTTGTTGGACAATTATTAGAAGGTAATACAAATGCAGTGTTTGCTCAGACCGAAATAAAGATATTAATCACTTAAAATTGTGCAGCTTATGGTGTGAAACTGAGTAGGCGAGCTGATTCAATAGTGCGCACACCGGCCACTTAGGAGCGCTGCATGGGCAGTTATCGTAAGGGCAGTTATCTTCGACTTGGAGCAGCTGGGGCTGCATTCATTCAAAATGTTAGCCTAAGTATTAAATATGTAGTAGGCCTACACTGCTCTTTATGATAAAAAATACACGGCACAACATTCAACTTAAAAAAAAATGTATTTGACGCACTTTTTAGATGTTAGTTCCTCTTTTAATGTGTCATTGATCGCTTAAGCGAGCGATTTATTTCCACCGTTAACCGGCACGTTTTTCCGATCTGCTAGTGGAGCAGCTCAGCAGGACAGTGGGCGCTCTCACAGCTGATCGTTGCCGGGTCGGCTTGTGCAGCTGACGGCCGGGCTGACCACTCGTGCCAAGCGCATGCTGTCATACAGTAAAATGCAAAATGTGTTATTTTTAGTTTTTAAAACCCTTTTGAGTAGTGCTATCTAAAAGGGCCAATACATTTTAATAATTCAAATCTCTGCAGACGTGTATTTCTTTTATGGGGACCATTATCGGACAGTTGGTGCGTCTTTTTCTCCTCTACCACTTATATTATGCCCGCACGTTGGTTGCATTTCAGAACAGCAACACGCTTTTTTTAGTGGCGATTTTTGAGTCAGACCACTTTTTCTTCATCTATGTAAAGAAATGGCGACATATAATTGTATATGCTGTTTTGTAGCATTTGAGCGCTGGAGATCGTTTGTTGTCAACATCAATGCTGTTGACCGCAGGAGTTATTTCCTTCCTAACTGCTGCCTTCTGTCGTTCTTTGATGCCGCTTGTAATGCTCCGAAATGAAACTCTTTTTTTTCTTTTCTTTCGCTGTTATTCTTTCAATTTCTACTTCAGAGAAGTTCCTCTTCTGTGCCGTAATGCGCATATGCATGTCGTAAAACCTCTGGGCGAGGCCTCTAAACTGAGAAAATATAGGGGCGTGATACGATTGTTTTCAGCCGCCGCATTTATCAATAATGGCCTGGCATACGCCGAGATTGGCGAGATACGACACGTTTGATCAATCCCACGCGATACCTGGCGTAGGGAGGTATTTGCGCCAGAATCTGCACCAGTTTCCACGCAAGTTTGATAAATGAGGGCCAATGAAATGCAAAATAATTTATATCTTTTTTTAAGTGATTTTCTGGATTTTCTTTTTGATATTCTGTCTATCACTGTTAAAATAAACCTAGCTTTAAAATGATAGACCGCTCATTTCTTTGTAAGTGGGCAAACTTACAAAATTGGTGAGGGATCAAATACTTATTTACTCCACTGTATCAATGGCACAATTTACCCCATGGTATTTTCTCTTGTGGCACAATTTACACCACAAGACAACTTTTTTTTCGAAAGCTATATTTCTTAAACAGTTTATTTCAGATCAAAAGTTATTGTTGCCGGGGATGCACAACACCCTGAAATATATGTACATATTTGAGTTGGAGACTTTACTGTCAAGGCCTCACTTTAAAGTCACTTTAAGTAAAAAGTGGCACATCTCACCCCACTCTCCCCTATTTAATTTCATTTAATTTTGTTTGATTTATTTTTTTATGCTACACAATTAATGTACTTGCAAGCGCGATGTGTGCTTGTGCATGGTCATAACCAGTGTTGGGAACGTTACTTTAAAAAAGTAATTAGTTATAGTTACTCACTACTTGTTCCAAAAAGTAACTGAGTTAGTAACTGAATTACTTTATAATAGAAGTAACTAGTTACCAGGGAAAGTAACTGTTTGCGTTAGCCTATAGCAAAAAAAAGTTGCTATGTCAACAAACTTGGATTTTTCTGAGCAGTTTTCACAAGTCAGTTGAAATGAGTAGAACAGACAGGTAGGCCTACTTGTAGGCTACATAACCTTCAATATGTATTGCACATCAACAGACAGCAAGAGGTTTATCCTGCACTTCAAGTATTTTGTTCTCAACAAAAGTAGTAGAGGAAACTGCTGAATGTACCGTGCTGATCTGCTAATATCACTGGATTCATTTCAGGGGTGTCGGCTAAAACACCACTTTAGGCCAAAAACGTCAGACTATGAAGCATGAGACGATGAGAGGAGGAGTAAGGATTTATCCTATGTTTATTTCCTTCTTTAACATGCACAGCAGCATACAGATCCCAGGAAAAGAACAATAGCAATATTCGGCTTGTGATGACACGCTAAACAGCTATTGCAACCGGCGAATCGCGGCCGTTTAATAACATGCCTAAATTATAATTTATAGAGATCGGGAAACTCCATGCACTTACTCACAAGGGCGATGCAAACAAACTCAGGGAGAGCACGTTTCAACCGTGGATTGATAGGTGGTTACTGCGGCAACGTGCACGCTCACACAACAGAGAGAGAAAGAAAAAGAAACTTCACTAAACAGGCGCTCCGGCTGACTGACGTGATGGCGCTAACTGAAAGTTATAATGTCATCCACACTGAATAAAACACAACTTAAAACACACCGGTCTCCTCACGAGCAGTTTGTGTAGTATGGAGCCAGGGGTGCGCTCGGATTACAGTTTATTCAATCAATTCATAGTAACGCACCGCATTTAACGTTCAGTAACGATAACGGCGTTGTAACGACCAGGGGTGTTGCACCAAATTCTGGGCCCCTATATAGGAAGTCCTGATGGGCCCTCTGAGAGGCGGTCTTACAATACAAACATGTAAAAGCTATGTTTGTCTATAGTCCAAAACGTATGAGTGACTGGTCCCTCTCCGAGCCAGATAACAACACAATGTTTCTATTGACGAATGACCAAATCATTACGCGTACTTGAACACAACCCCTGGTCTAAGACTCTTAATAACCATGCACACACACCGTGTTTCTTACAGGAATTTGGGAGACTGTGTTGGGGACCCTGGACCTTCTAGGGTGTTTTTTTTTTTTTAAGATTTTTTGTATAATGTTAAAGTAAAATTCATCAATCTGGTGCACTTTGAGAAGAAAACTAAGGCTAAATCAACTGTTTTCTATTTAGTAATATTTTCTGGAATAATTTATAGATAATGTATATTTATCTTCCTAAATAAAAAATGTTGGGGCCTTCAAAGATCAGGGGCCTATATTGAGCCAGTAAAAAAAATAAAGAATAAAAAAAGTTTTTTTTTGGGTGCAGCCCCCCTCTGCCTTGGGCCCCCCAAGCCTGACCGCAGTCCGACGGCCCTGAACGTAACTGACCATCTCAGATGCTCATAATTACCGAGTAGAAGTTGAATGCGTCATGGTACAATTCAATGCAGCCTCTGAATGGGCGCATAGGCTACTGGAGCACTGTCAGACAGTAATATGTGTAAAACACATAGTCACTGACTGTAGTAGCCTAGTAACATTCAGTTATAGTTGGTGACTTTTTTTTTTTTAATGAACTGGCGACTTGATCAGAGTGTAGCGCGGCCAGATGACAGCTAACGTAGGCTCCAGCCTGCGCCCCGTCAAAGGTAATGTTATGAATGAACAAGTAGTAGGCTAATTGTTTCAGCCTCCCTCTGTAGTTTTACTCTCACCATTCTTAGAAAAAAAGTTTTTGATCCCCTGCTCTGCTGCTCATATCCTACTCCTGACCTCCTTCTCAACTCTTTTCTGGTGCGAGCTTTTTGGGGGGATTTCCTCGCCTGCTGGAGTTCGCTCGCGCTCACTTAATTCCAATGAGGAAGAACGAACCGCGGGGTGGACCAAACCATTTTTTAAGAAAGGGGCCAAGGGTGTTATTGAAATTATTAAAATGAGAATATTTTATGACTTGTGGCTTTGTTTTAATTCGGAATCATTCTTATGATTATATATTAGTTCACGGTATGCATAATCATTTTGTCATAGATTCTACTGGGGGCTGTGTGGGCCCTAGCTGGCTGTGGGCCCTTATAATTGTCACAACCTTTACCCCCTATACGACGGCCCTGGTAACGACGGAAAAAGTAATTAGTTAGATTACCCCATTACTGAAAAAAGAACGGCGTTACCCAACGGCGTTATTTTAAACAGCGTTATTCCCAACACTGGTCATAACTGCGCGAAAGGCCGCGACTTGCGGTAAATAAATGTGCGCATGTGTCTCCAAGCGTTTCTCTATCAGCTGCTCTGTGTCTGCGCCTCTGTGGCACTGCGCGCGACCGCGCACCGCAAGCAGCAGGAGGAGCATCAGTCGCTCGCTGTCAACCGGCCCGGCTAGGTTACTGCACTGCGAGCAGCTTTGTCTTGGGGAGCTTTTAAATAGCTGAACCTTTAAACTTTCTCCAACACTTAGTTACATGAATAAACATTTATAAAAGTGTGTACACATGCACAACTAAATATATCCATTGAGTTTACCCCTAGGATTGATATATTGCAGCGGGGCATGAACGCTCTGTGCTGCACGGCTCCTCTCCCCTTTATCTTCTCTCGCCAAAATTCTCACCTTATCTTGCAATTAGGACACTAGGATCTAATAATTACGACATCAGATCTCGTAATTATGAGAAAAGATCTCGTAATTATGACATCAGGATCATCCCTCTCATTCATCAATAACGTGGCAATGATGATGCTATCCGACGTTATCGTCTTTTATTTCCTGCTCGTATTGAGGCATTGGGAAATATTGATGTTTCTTAAAAGTGAGGAGGGTATTACGATGAGTATGTCAACATTGTGCAGACATCTGTGGGACATCAATGTTCACAGGAATACAATACGATAACGTCGGATAGAGTCATCATTGCCGTCCTGTAGCCAGCCAGCCACGTTATTGATGAATGAGAGGGGTGATCCTGATGTCATAATTACGAGATCTTTTCTCATAATTACGAGATCCTGATGTCGTAATTACAAGATCCTGGTGTTCTTATTACTAGATAAGGTGAGACATTTTTTTTTGTTTTGCTGAATGCTCAGCGCCACCGTACAAGCCTCATTTGCAACATGCAATTTAATTGAAACCCTGGCTTTTTATAAAAATATCAAGTGATGCATTTAATTGAATACTTTTTTGTTTTTTCATGTTTAAAAAAAGGTGACATTTTCAAATATCAGACAAACAGATGTTCATATAATGCTATAACTTTAAAAGCCATTTCATAACTTGGATCTAACCTCATGAATTTTCTCTCAAAGTTTACCAGACTGATGCATTTGAACTTTAACATGTGCAACATTTCCAAACACTTCCAGGGGGTAGCCTGAAACACGGTGGTGGCAGCATCATGCTATGGGGCGACAGGGAAGCTGGTCAGTGTTGATGGGAAGATGGATGGAGCCAAATACAGGAGGGAAAACCTCTGCTTTTCTGCCCTGTTAGTTTGGAGTCTGCAAAAATGTCAGTCTGTAGATGTGCAAAGCTGGTAGAAACATACCCAAAAGACTTGCAGCTGTAATTGAAGTGATAGGTGGTTCTACAAAGTATTGACTCTGGGGCTGAATACTACACGCCATACTTATCAGGTTTTATTTATATAAAAAAAAATGGGAAACCATGTTTAATTTTCATTCCACTTCACAATTATGTCCCACTTTGTGTTGGTCTATCACATAAAATCCAAATAAAATAAATGTACGTGTCCGGTTCTAGCGTGACAAAATGTGGAAAGGTTCAAGGGGTATGAATACTTTTGCAAGCCACTGTATTTATGGTTGTAAAAAAAATGTGAAACTCAGATATTAATCGATACAAAAAAACATCAGTAACAATTACAAGCGTACCCAGAGAGATGTATGCGTACAAATAATTTTGCAATGTGACTGAACTGTGGTTGAACACTCTTCTGTGGAGTGTAAAGGTGCGGAAAAAACACCGCACTCCACCGCGCGGCGAGTTTACATACAAAGTCAATTAATTTCGCTCGGTGCCGCACGAACGGTCGCCACCCGCAGGAGTTGAAAATACTGATCTTTTTGCCGCGGCAGCGCCGCGATAGCCAATCAGCGTTGAGCTCCTCCCGATGTCACTTGCTTCAGGACGATGCACAGAGGAAATTAAGATGGATGAAAACATAATAGTCACAGTTTGCGGGATCCCGGTGCTCTATGACATCACCAGCGTCCTCTACAAGGACCGGAAAAAGGAGCAGGCGTGGCTCAGGGTCTTCTTTATATGTCCATGCTTTTTATATACTATCTATGGTCCATGCTCAGGGTGAGCGAGGAGGTCGGGCTCCCATAAGTTCTGTGAATATTTGTCTGTTGCCTGAGTACAGCTATCAGTTTTGCTTTATATGAAGTTAGCACCGGTTAGCTTGGGTAAAGCACCATCAGCACAGCAGACTGGTCCCCTCAGCACCGGTTAGCACCAGCATATCCCCAGAGTAGAGAAGGCTACTCTGGTCGGGCAGCGGACACAATATGACCCAATATGATCACGCGCCGCGTAACCTGCGATTCGCACAGCCAACCGCCGCGCCTCAGAGTGCGGTGTGTTCGTAGCATAAGGTTTTTCTGTTTCTACTAGGGCTGACACAATTAACGCAGTTAATAATGCATTATTTAGGATCAGGATCAGCCAAACAAAGCCTATGTTTTGAACTGCTAATGGCCACGTCTGTGTCGCGGGCCGCAGTTGATGTTGGAAGCAACAGGAGGAGAAACATTGTCTGCTTTGTTAAGAGCAGAGGGAGGACACAAACATCTGCAGTTTTCAGAGGTGTGTGTGATTATTACAGGACATCAACATAACGTTGGCTTTCTGTCACAAATAAACAGTCCCCCAGAACGTTTGCACACACACAAACACACACAGGAATGCAAAACCTATGGATTAACCAAATAAATGCCATTCTACAGTATAGCCTATATTTGCTAAGACATAGCAAAGAGACAGCCAAATTGAATTATGTTCAATATGTTTTAAATACTGAATTTTTTTTTCAATATTACCACCATACTTTGGATTTTCAATTAATAAGAAAATAAATTTTAAATGTATACATCCACCTTCTGTCATTTATCTTTCCGTTCCTACAACATATACAGAGAAAATTTGAATTATTCGGGCATATTTCAAATAGTAGAATTAATCATGATTAATCCACAGCTACCCTGTGATTAATCTGATTAAACATTTTAATCGTTTGACAGCCCTAGTTTCTACCTTTTTGCTTGACTTTAAATTGTAGTCAAATTTTGGCATCATGTCATGAATAAAACATGGCTGTGATCCAGACTCACTGACCTTTAGATGTTCCTGGAAGGTGTTTGGCTGCTGCTGCTGGAGCAGGCTGGAGTGTGCTAGTCTCAACTGGAGCCTGTGGTAACTCTGTCCCACCTCCAATCTCCTGAGCATGCATCTGTCACAACAGGGGGAAAGATCATTACCGGACAAACAACATGCACATTCAGAGGGTCATCTGGAGTTGTGATATAATGGCTTTAAAATATATATTGGCATTGCTCAATATTAAGCTCATTGGGGCAGTATATCTTCTTTTATGTGCCAGGTGGCGTTGCAGCTCACTTTGCCGCCACTGCACCGCAGGTGAGGACTGTTTGAATTGTGGATACTCAGTTTTCAACAAAATCTGGGTATGTTGACTTCCGGTTAGAGCATGTAGCGAGCAGACGCATGAGAAGTGGCTGCCGAATAACTTTTTACTTTCTACCTCACTTTTTCAGCATTAAGTTTGGTGGGTTTTGAGTTGATTACGTAAAACGTATCAAATATCTTTGCACAACTAAATGAGTCCAAAGAGACTAGGCTGCTACAAGTGAACTCAACATGGATGCACAAGCTAGCCCAAGCTCGAAGTTACCTTCTGATCTTGCTAAGCTCCACTCGGTGCTTCTATCCAACCTCGCACAGTCAATGGACTCCTTCCTGAAAAAATCCCTGTAGAGGGTAAAATCTTCTAGACTCCCACGAAGAAAGTATCCATGACACGGAGGAAGGGTTAAACGACCACAGCGACAGGATCAAGGCTATCAAAAGAACATGCACAGCACTTCAGACTGAAAAACAAAGTGGAGGACTTAGAAAATTGCTCCCGTAGCTGCAAACGGTGAGTTGTCGGCATACCGGAGAATATGGAGGTGCCGGACACAATTAAGTTAATGACTGAATTTTTCAAGGAAGTCCTGGGAAAATAATTCTTCCCGCAACGCCTCATTATCTCCCGTGCGCTCCGAGTGGGACCCGAGCTGGCCGCCGATTCCCGGGCCCAGCTACAAACGGCCAAGGATATTCCTCTTGCTCTTCCACACCTTCCAAAACAAACACCGCATAATAACAAGGAAACCAGAGCAGCTGTTCTTCAGGGGACAAAAGGTATTTTTCAACGAGGCCGTCAGTGCGGAACTCGGCAAGAAACAAGCTGCCTTTAAAGAAGAGAAACCCCTCCTGTTAAAGAAGAGGTTCGCTCTTATCTGTCCCGCCCAGCTCCGCATCCTGCACGACGGACAGACGCTGTTCTTTGAGACTCCAGATAAGGCCAGGGCATTCTACGAGCTTCACTGGAGAGAGTAAATATGATGCTGGAGAACAGTAAATCTACAATCTACAAAAAGGTGAAATTAAGCATAGCTTTCGGTTTACACACTTTCCTTGGGACTGTTTGCTATATGACTTGGTTAACCCTCTGAGGTCTAGGGGTATTTTCTCCGATTTTACATACTTCTATAAATACCTATTTCAAATGTGCAAGAAGATAAATTATACCAAAGTGTTTTATATGGAAATGTTCAGAACACATTAGACCTTTGTTTTCTGAGGTCTACTTATGTCCTAGACCATTGTGTATATAAATAATTGGCTTAAATGCTGAAAAATGTATTGGGATTTTTGAAAAACCTGGAAATTTGTGTGAAAAAAGAACCTTAATGGCGCTTTTCCACCGCATGGTATCAGCTCGACTCGACTCAACTCGCATTTTTGGCTTTTCCACCGCAATTTCATGGTACCTGGTACCACGTAGCGGCTGCTTTTTTGGTATCGCCTCGCTCTAGGTTCCAAGCGAGCTGAGCCGATGCTAAAAGGTGACGTCGGCAGACGGCCGGCCACTGATTGGCCAGAGACTATTGTCTGGCCAATCAGTGGCCAGAGACTACCGGCTTCATTCTGTTGTTTATTCTCCCCAACTCTCCGGGACTTTTGAGTGTATTTACGCCGCGTGCAGCCTTCTCTGGCTCTCTTTCATTTGATTTGCATCACAGATCTGAATTTATTTTCCATATATTCGCTAAGCTCACCCAGTG
Organism: Ammodytes marinus; assembly: GCF_949987685.1. Classification (NCBI taxonomy): domain Eukaryota; kingdom Metazoa; phylum Chordata; class Actinopteri; order Uranoscopiformes; family Ammodytidae; genus Ammodytes; species Ammodytes marinus. The sequence goes on along the minus strand of NC_137216.1, from coordinate 846,418 downwards.
TTGGTTGTTGGGGAAGTTACTTATCATACGAGAGGAGACATGTAGGGCAGCTAGCAGCTAGGCTAATAGTAGCCAGCTGGGACAGACATGATAGCGAGCGATTACATTACAAGCCTCGGACTGAACTGATTACCTCAATAAAATATTCAGGCTGAGACACGGCTTGCATTTGAAAACACGTATCCTGAAACAAGCACTAAACAGTCAACTTTATCATGCCCGTGTTTACGTGCATAGGGATGTACGTGACGCATCCCTACAGCTGACTGTGTGGCAGTCACACATCGGGACAACAACCATCCCTTTTAATGGCCCGTAGCAATATTCTTCTACTTCTTTTAGCAAACAGATACAAGGGGGGTATTTCTTAAACATTTTTCATCCGTGTGTTTGGCGGTTGGTTCAGTTAATAGTGCAACAACTGCTCGCAATTTCTGCTCTAATACTTTGCTCCGGAGTAGGCTTTCAGCCCCTTACGACGACCCCGCCCACGTTCACCAGGTACTATTTGCGGTGGAAAACAACCCGTGCTGCTACCAAACCAAGTTGAGTCGAGTCGAGTCGAGCTACATTTGCGGTGGAAAAGCGCCATTAGTCATCCTGTTGAGTTGTTTTGGCTCTTGAAATTGCTTGTCCAAAGCCTTAGCTTCAAAAATGCAGTGGACATTTTCCAAAACACAGTAGGGGAGTGCACAAAACATGACTAATATAAAATTTGGTCCAGACGCTTTTTGGTAGAAATGTTGTCTCTACTTTCAAAAAACATTAGGAAATTAGACTGAATGAAGACTTTGAACCACATATGATGATTCATGGGATGTACACTAATAAAAGAGGAAGCATCACAAAACATTTTTCAAACAAACCATTAAGTAAATATAAAAACAATAATAACAAACTATTTTCACACTATGTATATACTCTATGCACTATTTACAAGCTAAGTGGTAGCTGGGGAGCTTCTGGGTCTTGCTTCTCACAATGTTTTCTAAGCCTCTAAGGGACTGACAGTATCACAAGAACATTCCCTGGAAACAGGAGGACCTCTAGTTTGAGATGATGTTTTAATTTTATTTTTCAGCCATATCTTCAGGAAGATATTAATAAAGATATGCGCTCACACGCGCCGGCGCGTGAATAGACCTCATATACTGTATAAAAAACGTTTTCATACAACTGTTTATGGGACGATAACAGACCCGGCGCCAAGGGCGGGCCAGACCGGGCCGGGCCCGCCCATTTGGTGTCTTTGCCCGCCCATTTGATGTCTTTGCCCTTGTAAAAATAAAATGTATTTTACTTTTTTATTTTATTTTTTAAGCTAAGATATATATGATGTCAGATACTATTTCAAATCTCAAAAAATAATTGTTAAACTAAATAAAAAATGTGTAGAAAATAGAGACTATGTGATTGACATATGTGTAAACCTATCACTATTCAGAATGCGTCACACTGAACGACAGCGTTAAGCGGCAAATTCAAATTAGTAGCCTAGCCTGCTCTGGTGTTTTGAAAATGGATATCAGACGCTGGTTAAAAACTAATGGGACTACTTATCCGGAAAAAAAACCTGCAGTTACAGTAAGTAAAGTTAGCTTAAACCCTGGCCGGGCTGAGCCTCTTGCTGGAGCTGGATTTGAGTTCCCACCGCTAGCTGTAACAACGCAGCCGCCACTAGCCCTCTCCTCCGAGACCTTGCCTTTTACCTCTGACTCCGACCTGCCAGAAGTAACAACACCCTCCGCCTGCTCCTCGCCTCCACCAGCATCCAGCTCTTCTTTACCTGTACCATCACCGCTGTCACCACACCTGCTACTACGAGCAGCCTCCGCCTCAACCTCCGCCCCCGCAATCACCGCCTCAATCTCCGCCTCCGACTCGCCTCCATCACGGGGATCCGGCTCAACAGCCGGTACTGCTGCTGGAATAGGGCCAGCTACACACGCTCTAAGAGCATCAGCCCCGGACGATCTTGGCACGAGTAAACCCAACCAGGTGAAACTGGATACGTTTCCAGCCAGATTGTTTTCTGGGAAGAAGCGCAATTTTTCCAGTGTGTGGTATCACAACAAACCATGGCTAGAGTATTCAGTGAAAGCGGATGCAGCCTTTTGTTTCCCATGCAGAAAATTTAGTAGGCCTACGTCATGTGATGCAGCTTTCACCGTTAAAGGTTTTTGTGACTGGAAACACGCTTTAGAGACTGATAAAGGACTGCTCAGGCATGCCGCATCAAAAGAACACATCTCATGCGAGACTTTGTGGAGGGAGAGACAGATGCGAGAAGCAAGAGGTCAGGAAATAAGTACGCTGGTGTACACAGATCAGTTTGCTCGGAACCGATACTACGTGTCTACTATTGTCGACATGATAGCATTTTTAGCTGTCAACCAACTCCCTTTCAGAGGGGACCACGATTCAGTCGAAAGCATGTCAGAGTCAGGCAGTGGGCTGTTCCTGTCACTGTTTCTGTATACCTTGCAGAAAGACGCAGAGTTGGCCAAAATAATGGAAACTATTCCCCGCACGGCCACCTACACCTCTCATGACATACAGAACGAAATAATAGAATTGATGAGCACCTTAGTGACGGAGCATATTGTTGAAGAGGTGGGGGATGAGTTTTATTCGATCAAAGTTGATGGAACAAGGGATCCTACCGGCCGGGAAAATATCTCAATTGTTCTTCGGTTTATTGACGCACACACCAATGAAATAAGAGAGCGGCTTTTGACAATAGCCACGGCAGAGGAGGGGGATGCTAAGACTCTGACACAGACCGTTATTTCCGAACTCACTAAGGCTGGATTGAGCACCGACAAAATACTTAGCCAAGTGTAAGACGGGGCCTCCGTGATGTCGGGAAAACATGGTGGAGTACAGAAACTCCTTCAAGAGGAACTGAAGAGAGAAATCCCCTATGTCCACTGCTTCAATCATCAGCTCCATTTGGTGGTGGTGCAGGTAATGTCCGCAGAGCAGCCTGTCATAGATTTCTTCAGTGTGTGTAACCTGTTGTATAAGTTCATAAGAAGACCCACAGTCGCTGTTCATTATAAAGGGGAGACGCTAAAACGTCTGCTTGACCAACGCTGGACGGGTCATTTGGCCACAGTGCAGGTGATAATCAAAGCACATGAAAACATTTCCCAGCTGCTAACAGAACTCGACACACACTAGTTCCCAGCCGATGTGAGAGTGGAAGCGGTGGGACTGCTGCGCGCAATTTCCAAACCCAGTTTCAGATTTATTGCGCTTCTGATGAGCAAGATTCTGACCCTGTTTGAAGCACCAAATAGACTGCTCCAGTCAAAAGATATGGATCTTCACACAGCTGTCCAACTGGTGAACGCCGCTACAAAGTGTATCGAGGGCCTCCGCACCGAAACCGAGTTCAGTACATTATGGGATCAGTGTGCAGAGCCAGAGGATAACCCACAAAGCAAGAGGAGACGCACAGAAACCAACACACGTCTACAAGATTTCGTTGTTGAGCAGTCTGTGGGTGCACGAATTGACCAGGAAAACACAGCAAAACAACAGAGACTCAGACTGTATTATGGATGTATAGACGCAGTGTGCGGAGAGATGGCACGGCGCTTTGGAGAGCGCAACAGCGCGCTGATAGAATCACTGGCTTCACTTGACCCAGAGAGTGACACTTTTTTGGACGCAGAAAAAGTGAGGCCCCTCTTAGATTTGACCGGCACAAAACTTATCGATGCAGAGTTTGTGATAGCTCGACAGTTCCTTCGCACCCAAATGGAAGGCTCCACGCGCGCAGAGGATGAAAACTGGACTGTGAAAACACTTTAACACTTTCCACAAGACCCTGGAAGCAATGCCCAGTGTCTGCTTTAACTTTCGGAGCCTCCCCTGCCACATGTGAAAACTCCTTTTCCTCTTTGAAGAACATCTTCAGTGATCACAGGCGGAGTATGCTGCATCCACGGAAGGCCCACCTCATCCAGCTCAGTTTTGAGAAGGACTTGACTCGAAAATGCAGGGAGCAGTGGAAGGACCGTTTGCTAAGGAGGTTCCATTCCACAGGGAAAAGGCGTCTCCAGCTTTACTAGCATCAATCGGTGAGTTAACTATTTTCATTATGATTACATGTCACGCTGTTCAATCAGTGTTGCAGAGAATGGGGTTGTTGCAGGAGGAGAGCCCTATTGTGGGAGCATATAGGCAAACACTGTTGCTTCGCTTTATTTTTTATCTCATTTCATGCGCATCAGCCTACTAGGCTACTTGCTCCGTGTGTGTTTGCAGGAGCCGCGATAACTCCTCATCCAAACAGAGGATGGTGGAAAGTACCGGTATTCTCCGTTTCATAAGACTACTCATATTAAAATGTAACGATTTTAAAAAGAGAACAGTTAGTCTAAAACAGTTAACCAGTGTTTAACATAGGCAGTGGACAAGATGACGATCAGCTTTTTTTCTCCCCTGCTCACAGCATTCTCTCTCAAAATAAAATCTAATAAAATCAAAAAAAATCTCCCAGCTCATAAAAAATAATTTTTGCCTCGTCAACTTATTTTTTTTATTTGTTTCCTTTACAGGACCACTTTCAGAACTGAACAGGGTTTCCCGTGCCTCCTTTTTCCTCTCCACACAAAGCGTCCGCTCCCGAGAGCACAGACAGTGAACCGATAAAAAAAAAAAATAAACACAACTTGTTATGGTAATTGTTTTGGTTTTTGTCGCTCATTTCCTACAAATTCTGGTGAAAAGAGACGAAGTCTGTTCACATGCGACAAAGTTTTTGCCGAGCACATGATTCAATGTTGCGAATGTTTTGTATGTTTGTTTATTTGCGCACATGCAAATGTGATTTGTATTTGGCCGTTTGTGTGTGTTAGTGTGTATTATTTGCCAGCTGCGTGCGTCAATGCTGTTGGCCATGCATGCTGCTGTGGACTGTCGCAATTGAGTTTTTTGTAGGCTACACCTGTCTGTCATAATATTGATGCGGGCCCTCCCACAAAATCGACGTGCCCCCTGTACAGATTTGCTCTGGCGCCGGGTCTGGACGATAACAACACTGTGGCCTCTGTGATTAAAATACACAACACATACACTCACCGGCCAATTTTTTTTTTAGGTACACCTATTCAATTGCTTGTAAAAACAAATAGCTAATCAGCCGATCACATGGCAGCAACTCAATGCATTTAGGCACCTAGAAGTGGTCAAGCCAACGTGCTGAAGTTCAAACTGAGCATCAGTATGGGGAAGAAAGGGGGTTTAAGTGACTTTGAACGAGGCATGGTTGATGGTGCACCACAGGATGGATCCATCAGTGTTTCCCACAGAATTTTTTGAAAGTGTGGGGGCGGGGGGACCCCTAGGGGGGTCCGGGGGTATGCTCCCCCGGAAGAAAATGTTGTACCTTTTAAATGTTAAATGCATCAATCTGGTGTACTTTGAGGAACACTATTCCTATATAAATGGTGATTAAGATGGAGTTTAACACACTTATCAATGGTTAATGAATAAATAATTTTCTATGATACACATTTGAGCCATCAAAAAAATGAAGCAAAGGTGGTGGTTACCTGTGGTTCAAAAGAGTGAACACAAGCACCCTTGTGTTTTATTAGATTGTTGAATTACTAGTACTCAAATAACTGTGACTACAATCACGAAGGATAGCTCACACTATTCTTTCCAGCAGAGGGTGCTCTGCTGGAAAGGCAGCAGGCGTGCAAATTACCCACTCCCGACTCGGGGAGGTAGTGACGAAAAATAACAATACAGGACTCTTTCGAGGCCCTGTAATTGGAATGAGTACACTTTAAATCCTTTAACGAGGATCCATTGGAGGGCAAGTCTGGTGCCAGCAGCCGCGGTAATTCCAGCTCCAATAGCGTATCTTAAAGTTGCTGCAGTTAAAAAGCTCGTAGTTGGATCTCGGGATCGAGCTGACGGTCCGCCGCGAGGCGAGCTACCGTCTGTCCCAGCCCCTGCCTCTCGGCGCCCCCTCGATGCTCTTAACTGAGTGTCCCGCGGGGTCCGAAGCGTTTACTCTGAAAAAATTAGTGTTCAAAGGCAATGCAGTCACAGCGCGTGTTGACACCGCAGGGGGAGGGGCTGATTGACTCGGGGAGATTGAAGCCTCGATCCCTCAAGCGGCGCTTTGATAATACGTCCATGATTGAAGGAAATATTGTTTCTTGAGATCACAGCGCGAATCACATGTTAAAGATTTTTATGCGGAAATGCTATTGTTTCCAAGTGAAACTCGCGCATTGCAAATGAAATGTATACATGTATATTTTTTAAATAGTAAAATATACATATATCAAAAAAATAAATAAAATTAAAGTGTGGCGGGGCAAAATGAAAGTGTGGCGGCCCGCCACGGAATGATACATTAGTGGGAAACACTGGATCCATGCTTTCATGTTGTTTATGCCAAATTCTGACCCTACCATTTAAACTTTGCAACTAAAATCGAGCCCCATCAGACCAGGCAAAATTTTTTCATTCTTCTGTTGTCCAATTTTGGTGAGCCTGTGTGAATTGTAGCCTCAGTTTCCTGTTCTTAGCTGACAGGAGTGGCACCCGGTGGGGTCTTCTGCTGCTGTAGCCCATCTGCTTCAAGGTTGGTCGTGTTGTGCGTTCAGAGATGGTATTCTGCATGCCCTGGTTGTAACGAGTGGTTATTTGAGTTAGGGTTGCCTTTCTATCATCTCGAACCAGTCTGCCCATCCTCCTCTGACATCAACAAGGCATTTTCTTCCACACAAATGTCGCTCATATATAGATATTTTTTCTTTTTAGGGCCATTCTCGGTAAACCCTAGAGATGGTTGTGAGTGAAATTCCCAGTAGAAGTTTCTGAAATACTCAGACCGGGGCCTGCCCATAATTCCGACGCCTCATTGTTCCGACGTTTCAATGGTCCGAAATATTTCCCATTAGATCGGCATGCCACTATGCCGACGGTTCAATGTTACGAAAACGGAACACATTGGTCCGAAGTGCCGTTTGTCCGATTATTAAAAAAGGAGGGGCATAAGCAGGGTTTTTCCTGGCTCAGAATGGGCCTTTGGGGGGTCAGTACGTGACCGACTTTTTTTGGGGTCGCGACTATGTGCAACAGTAAAGGCAAACGGTTTGTGTATTTTAAGAGGGTGTGGGGTTGGGAGAGGGCAGTTTCTGTCCAGATAAAGAGCATTTCAGTCAGCCTGTCAATCACTGCGTTACCGTGGAGCTCACTGACACTTATGAAATCACAATAAACAACCTGTAGATATGAAGTCAAAATACTAATAATGACTAGGCCTACCTATTTAATACTTTAATTGATTCTAATTGATCTAAACCATGGAAATTGCAAGAAGGTAGGGCTGCTCGATTATGAAAAAATCCTAATCATGATTATTTTGAGTAATCACATTGTGTTATCACGATTATTAAAGACAGTTAATCATTGATTTAAGAACATCATGCATTTATTTTACTTTTAACAAGGTTTTTTCTAATAACACCATGACTTTGGACTAATTGAACTGAAAACAGGGAGAATAGAAATAAGCTAAATAAGTGAAACATATTTTAATAATTGAATAAAATAAATATGTCAAAATAAAAATAACCAGTTGTAAATGGTGTTGATAGGGCACGTCTATTGATAGCATTAAATGTAAGGGCATGATTTATTCATGTCGAGGAGCAGGGTGGACAGGCAATTGCATTGTAGTGTTGACAGTTGTGGTGGCAGGAGTCAAGGAGCTTTAAACTCCCTGTGTTTTTTATTCATTGATTGCTTGGTCATAGACCACTAAGATTCGACTTAAAGTGAATAAACAAATTGGTCGGGATGTTTAGAGGTGTAGATCAGGTCGTATATGCCTTTTTTCTCTCTCTCTCTCTCTCTCTGTCTCATGTATGTCTCTCTCTCGCGGTTGCGTATGCCACGTGACTCGCGTGTCCGCGCGTGACATATCTTGCACATTATTTTAATTTGTTGTGAGTCTGAAGTGTTTTTAGACAACACAATTAGTTTTACCTTTATTCTCGTCATCTAGAAGTTTTTCAAAACACCCGGCAATGCACAACACCTCCCTCGTAGCCTACTCTGGACCAGCCGATAGCTCAACTATCAGGTGAGGGAGGGGCCGAGCGAGCGCACGGCTCGGCTGAAAGGGTTCGGTGCATTTAAACAGTGTTGGGAAAGTTCTTTTTCTACGTGAACTAGTTCAAAGTTCAGTTCACACCCTATAAAATGAACTAGTTCAGTTCATAGTTCATAATTCAAAATTATGAACTAAGTTCACAGTTCAAAAATGAACTAGTTCATAGTTCTTTTTTTTAAATATGTTGCTGCAGGCTATTATTTTTCTAATTCTATAACTGTAAATAGAACCACAGACAGAAATTATTTCAATAACATTCAGTCCACACTAGAAGCCAGCTGCAGCTTTTACCCCTACAGTATATTCTCAAAAACATGAGGAAAAAGTTGTTGTTTGAATGATCTTTTAATGAAGAATTATTCAAACAAAAACGGTTAAGGTGCAAATGTTTTTCCATTTTTATAATTTTCCAAACCTGGAAACAATTCACATGAAATGTCATTCAAAGAAAGCAATACTGGAAAAATATACCAGGCAGGTTCTACAACCAAATTAGCCTACAACTTAAACTAGTAAAACCCTCAAGGAGACCATTCTAAACTGCAGTGTAGGGCCTACTGTTAACAACAGAGTCCAGAAGATGTGTTGACATACTTATTAACACAAACACAATCTGAGGTAGGTAACAATCATACGAAGAAGAGGGTATAGCCTGAGGCTAGGTCCATGGTCTGAGTAAGTGCTGCTGCATTCATTTGTTTTTGTTTTTTTCCGCGGTGTTTCGCATTTTGACGACGCAGCGGCGGTGCGACGCTGTGGTGGCATGTGTTGCCAGATTCCCAGCCCCTCAAGAAGGATGACTTAAATTGGGCTGAATTTGGAGAGGTTTTAAATAGCTATATTTATTCTCAATCTTTATCATTTTGGCGCTCCTGATTTTCCTTTGCCGCTGGATAAATCCGCTTTGGCGCGCGCCAAAACTTTCTCTATGCAGGAAAAACCCTGCATAAGACCGACGGTCCTATATTCCGACTACATACACAATCCCTGGAGTTTCTAAATCTCTCTCACTCTCTTTCTCTCCTCTCTCACACTAAGCACTAAAATGCAACCTATTGGCCTTCATCTCACGTTCACAATGCATATTGTAGAGAAACGGTGTTTCAGCACCATGGTCAGAGAGCGGAGGTCAGCATTAACACTATATTTTTTCATTGCAATTTTAGTTAATGCTGCACCTACACTAGTATTTAATAAGTTTTTTATTTATTGGAGAATTACAGCAGTATTTTTATATTTGCTATGCATTTTATTTGTAAGCTACATACTGTCAGCTAGTTACTGACAGCTAAAGCTGTTCATTCTCCGTTAACTATGAACCATACCGTACTGTACCGTACCGTGACTTCAAAACCGAGGTACGTACCGAACCGTGACTTTAGTGTACCGTTATACCCCTAGTAGACGGTATAAGGTATAAGTTTTGACTAACTAGCAATACCAGCTAAATTATATATGTTTCAAAACAACCAATAACCTCTCTATTTAAAAAGAAATCAAGCAAGTAGGCTTATAATAACCATTAATAAATTATAGGCTATCACCTCACAGTAGGCATATTGTCCACAATAATCGCACAACAGCCACCCATCCAAAAAGGAACTTTAAAAAGTTGCATGTTAAGTGTATGGTCCATTATTTGTATTTAGTGTGTCTGCATAGTATTGCACCAAAACAGTAGAAGTTTTCTTTAATTGTGCCTTGTACTGTCTGCATGTTAGCACAAACGTTGTACCTGCACATAGCAAACAAAATTGCACAACGGCCGCCATTCACACATCTCACCCTGTCCGAACCATCTCACAGTTAAGGAGAAGCTCACTGTGAAGACCCAAAGGTCCAAAAGTCGCTGTGAACCGCCAAGCTCACCACTGTCTTGCAAAGCAGAGAGATGTGGTTATGATGACTCCTTGGGAAGCAAGATATTCCAACGCACCGAAGATGACAACAAGTTTGCTCCCTCTATTGAAGACAAGCTGTTCATCGAGATGATGGATAAAAAGAGCTACATCGACGACGGTAACAGCTGGGTAGCCCCACTTCCGTTCCGCCTGTCAAGACCACGTCTGCCTAACAATCATAGATAGTATAATAAACTAACAACAGAGAGCAAGCTCTGAATCGTTTCAACTCTCTTTGTCGCACGCTCGGAAGAAAGCCAGAGATGGAGCAGCATTTTGTCACCTTCATGCAACGTATCTTCGATCAAGATCATGCAGAGCTGGCTACTCCATTGTCTAATGGAGAGGATTGTTGGTACCTACCCACATTCAGAGTGTATCACCCCCACAAACCAGGTCAAATCAGAGTTGTGTTTGACTCCAGCGCCAAACATCTTGGAGTGTTTCTGAACGACGTGTTGTTGACCGGACCAGATCTTAACAAGAGTTTGCTGGGAGTTCTGATGCGTTTTCGATGTGAACAGGTTGCCTTCACCGCCGACATCTAACAGATGTTTCATAGTTTCATCGTGAGGGAAGATCACAGGAACTTTCTCCGGTTCCTATGGTTCAGGAACAACGACCATACGGACGAGGTTGTAGAATACCGGATGCGGGTCCATGTATGTGTTTGGCAACAGTCCGTCTCCAGCGGTAGCGACCTACGGCCTCAGACGAGCTGCTCTACATGGAGAAGAGGAGTTTGGTCACGCAGCGAAATAGTACGTGACCAAAGCCTCTACTGGCTCCGTGGTCTCCATCTCCCAGCCGCAGCTGGACAACCTGGTTTTGCAGTATATGTCGGAGACCTGCAGCCTTTGAGAAAAGTGGACAGCCCAGCTTTCATCAACTTAATTAAGGGGTTGCAACCATCCAACAATGTGCCATCAAGGAAAAAAGTACAGACACTGCTAAACAAGAAATTTGAATAAAACTTATGCAAATTTAAGACTGAACTCTCTGGTACTATTTTAAGTTGTAATTTGTTTGTAGAACCTGCCTGGTATAATTTTCCAGTATTGCTTTCTTTGAATGCAATTTCATGTGAATTGTTTCCAGGTTTGGAAAATTATAAAAATGGAAAAACATTTGCACCTTAACCGTTTTTGTTTGAATAATTCCTCATTAAAAAGACCATTCAAACAGCAACTTTTTCCTCATGTTTTTGAGAATATACTGTAGGGGTAAAAGCTGCAGCTGGCTTCTAGTGTCTGAATGTTATTGAAATAATTTCTGTCTGTGGTTCTATATTGTATGTGGCAATTATTTAGAAAAATAGTAGCCTGCAGCAACATATTATAACATAAAAGATAACTATGAACTTGTTCATTTTTGAACTGTGAACTTAGTTCAGAATTTTGAATTATGAACTATGAACTGAACTAGTTAATTTCAAAGTGTGTGTGAACTGAACTTTGAACTAGTTCACGTAGAAAAAATACTTTCCCAACACTGTCTAAACCTGCTACAAACAACTTGTTCAACAACCTTCAATAAATGGACATACAAGTGCATGTCGACGACATCATTTACGTCTTTCATTATCGATCCTGTCCTCAAGTTTCGTGGGAAAAGTATTTAGCTGTCTGGTGATGTGTGCATCGCTACTCGCTCAGGTGCCAGAACACTTAAACATCATGTGGTTCAGGCTAATCATACCCATTTTGGATGTCTACTATGATAAATAATGCAGGTGGTACAAGCCAAATAGGGGGAGCTGCAGTTAGGTTTGTGTCCTGGAATGTTAAGGGGATTAACGGTCCTAAGAAACGGTCTAGGATTTTAAACAATTGAAAATGTATGTTTAATTTTAACAGGAGACTCATTTAGGGTTATAAAATCACACCAGACTTCGTAAGCATGGGTCAATCATATCTTCCCTTCCAAATTTAATAATGGATCACAAGGGGTGGCAATTTTGATTAATCAACAAACTCAATTCTCACTAACTGCTATAATTGGAGACCCCAATGGTCGATATGACATTGTCTCTGGCCTCCTATTTCAAAAACCTGTTATTTTGGTAAATGTGTTTGCCCCTAACCGGGACGATGCTGAATTCGACAATAAATCATCCCTCCCTAATTTAGATACTCATAGATTATTTCTTGCTGGAGATCTGAATAGTACAATTGACCCATTTTTCGATAAATCTAGCCCTAAATCTGCCTCACCATCTGTAATGTCAAGGGTCTTCTTAGATTTTATTAGATTAAATGGCTGTATAGACCCATGGAGGCTTTAAAATCCGACCTCCAAATATATACAGTATGTCCACCATTCTTTCTCAAGGATAGATTATTTTTTCATAGATAGCTCTTCATCTGTGCAGTGGAATCTGTTGAATATTTGGCCATCATCATTTCAGATCATGCACCACTCATCTTAGAATTTTTTTTCAGTTTGAACATTAGAGAGCAATCCTTCTGGAGACTTAATGTTTTGCTACTTTAAAATGGGAAATTTTGGATGGATCCATCTGCTCTATTCGTCCCCACAAGCATGTACTCAAACTAATCAATCTCATTCCAAATGTTTCCCCCTGTCACGTGGGACATGCCAAGGATGTCCTTTATCCCCGCTCCTGTTTGCAGTGGCAATTGAGCCTCTCTCGATTGGACTGGTTGTCGTTGTTGTTATGGGGGTGGGCCGTGGGAGTGAAGAACATCGCGTCTCTCTGTATGCAGACGATCTCTTGATCTATGTAAGCAATCCAGAAACTAGCACACCCGTAATTGTAACACTATTGAACAATTTGGGGTCTTTTTCTGGCTACAAACATTATTATCAGAAAATCGAATACTTCCCCATTAATGAGATGGCAATGCAAATTAAACAAAAATCATTCCTCTTCCACTTCACACATTCTGGTTTCAAATGTTTTGGAATAAACATTATGCGTTCCTTCACCTCTCTTCTTGGAACTAATTTTACACCCCTAATTAACTAAATGAAGAGAGCTGGTGTTCAAAAGTGGAGCAGTCTACCTCTAACTATTGCAGGGAGAGTACAATTGCTATGAGACACTTTTTTGTTTTATTTTTTACTTCTCTCTTTTTTCTTTTTTCTATGTATGTTTATTTAAATCAATGGTCATCTACCCTAATGTAGTGGAAACTGAGTAGCCTCATTGACATTTGTGAAACTGTGAGTTTAAAGCCTTGTTAACCAATTGGTGTAGAAATGTTGGCATGCAGATGTGTGCTTGTTTTAAGTGTGTAGATCCTTAAACCGTTGTTTGTATAAGGTTTTATTTGGTTAAGATAACATGTAAATGAACTACTGTTTTACTTCCTGTAAAATGTCACATCCTTAATTCTTCAATAAAAAGATTTATATTAAAAAAAAATTAAAAAAATGAATTGTGTTTGGCCTTTTGAAACAGTTAAAGGTCTTCTTATCGGTTAAAGGTTAAACGGTTTAGCGTGAACATCCCTATAGTCTGGGCAGAGTGAATATCCACCATGAATTGTGGACACTTTAGCATTGCTAAAAACATGCATGTAATTCTCCAATTTACTGTAGGATACTGTGAAAACACGTGGAAGGTTTTAAAAAGAGCAGTAGAGATGTGAATGAAGATTGCATGTTTTATAATGCAACCTTAGCGCCCATACCTGCGTAACTGTGTTGATTCTTTTCATCAGTTCTTCAGCAGACACACTTCCAGCAATGACCTCCAGCAGAGTCCCATTCTCTCCAATAAAGAAACTGGAGGGGATGCACACTACTGGATCTTCACACAGGAGGGTTAAGGAACAAGCTCCGAGCAAATAACATGTGTAGCACTGAGTGCTTAAACAGGATAAATAGCACTCTTCATTGATCACACACTTATGAAAGACAATTTTCAGAAACAATGAAAGGAAGATTAATAATGATGATGTCATTAATGATAACAAGTCATCAAAATGAGATGAATAGATAATATGGCCCGTCAAAATCTAACTCAATAATATAAGTATAGAGATTCTGTACCATCGGAGCTTAGCAAATTTTGCCAACATAGTGTCAGAAAAGAGTCAATCACCAGTGCAACCAAGACATTTTCCACATACAGGTGAAACTCGAAAAATTAGAATATTGTGCAAAAGTTCATTTATTTCAGTAATTCAACTTTATAGGTGAAAATAATATCTTATACAGACTCATTACATACAAAGTGAGATATGTGAAGCCTTTATTTTTTATAATTGTGATTATTATGGCTTACAGTTTATAAAAACCCCAAATTCAAAATCTCAGAAAATTAGAATATTACATAAAATCAATAAAAAAAGGATTTTAAATACAGAAATGTCGGCCCTCTATAAAGCATAATCATGCATATGTACTTAGTACTTGGTTTGGGCCCCTTTTGCACAAATTATTGCCTAAATGCGGTGTGGCATGGATGCTATCAGTATGTGGCACTGCTGAGGTGTTATGGAAGCCTAGGTTGCTTTGATGTGGCCTTCAGCTAGTCTGTATTGTTGGGTCTGGTGTGTATCATCTTCCTCTTGACAATAGTCCATAGTTTCTCTATTGGGTTCAGGTCAGGAGAGTTGTCTGGCCAATCAACACAGTAATACCATGGTCAGTCAACCAGTTACTTGTGGTTTTGGCACTCTGGACAGGTGTCAAGTCTTGCTGGAAAAAGTAATTCAGCATCTCCATAAAGCTTGTCAACAGACAGAAGCATGAAGTGCTCAAAAATCTCCTGGTAGACAGCTGCGGTGACTTTGGACTTGATAACACAGTGGACCAACACCATCAGATGACATGGTGCCTCAAATCATCACTGACTGTTGAAACTTGACAGTGGTCTTCAAGCAACTTGGATTTTGTGCCCCTCCACTCTTCCTCTAGACTGTGGAACCTTGATTTCCAAATTAAACGCAACATTTAATTTGGATGAGTGATGATTTGAGGTATCATGTCATCTGCTGCTGTTGGTCCACTGTGTTATCAAGTCCAAAGTCACCACAGCCATCTACCAGAAGATTTTAGAGCACTTCATGCTTCTGTCTGTTGACAAGCTTTATGGAGATGACAATTTCCATTTCCAGCTAGACTTGGCACCTGCCCACGGTACCATAAACCACTGGTAACTGGTTGACTGACCATGGTATTACTCTGCATGAATGGCCAGACAACTCTCCTAACCTGAACTCCATAGAGAAACTATGGACTATTGTCAAGAGGAAGATGATACACACCAGACCCAACAATAAAGACGAGCTGAAGGCCACATCAAAGCAACCTGGGCTTCCATAACACCTCAGCAGTGCCACAGGCTGATAGCATCCATGCCACGCCGCATTTAGGCAATAATTCATGCAAAAGGGGCCCAAACCAAGTACTTAGTACATATGCATGATTATACTTTCTAGAGGGCCGACATTTCTGTATTTAAAATCCTTTTTTTATTGATTTTATGTAATATTCTAATTTTCTGAGATTTTGAATTTGGGGTTTTTATAAACTGTAAACCATAATAATCACAATTATAAAAAATAAAGGCTTCACATATCTCACTTTGTATGTAATGAGTCTGTATAAGATATTATTTTCACCTATAAAGTTGAATTACTGAAATAAATGAACTTTTGCACGATATTCAAATTTTTCGAGTTTCACCTGTACATATGGTCTAATTTTCCATGTCATATGTAGTGAAATGGTTTACTCAAGAAGAGCAGCTATTCAGCACTAGCAGATTGAGACTGAGCAGGCTTGCGCATGCGTATTACTATTAAGTGCTAACCAAATCACTTTGAATGATCAACGATGAGGCAGCGACCGACCCTGCCTTGGGTAACCTAACCTCCCTTATTATCACATTCATCTTGGTTAATTTATAAGTGCTTTTTATAGCAATTGTTTAACTTGTGGTTTTGTGTAGAGTTTGCGATTAAAAGTTAGCCGTACAGCCTTACCATGATGATCTAGCACAAAAAAAATTGCTATAAAAAGCACTTATAAGTTAACCAGGCTGCCCAGGTAGAATAAAACCGTACTTCCTCCCTTAGCTCAGAAAAAGCACTCCTTTGGTCAGTTGTCAGTAATGCTGGCTTCAACCGCATCTGTTGGTCTGATGAATGTGGGAATGGAATGGGTAGTGCAACTAATGTCTTTCCTGAGAAAGTGGGTTCAATTAGTATGCCAGTGTGTATGGCTTGCCTTCTACCTCTGATGAGTTTGTTGTTAATTTTACTGCTGAAAGATTAGTCAGTAATAAATAACTTGTTAACTCACTTTCCATCATGGCTCCACACTAATTGGACCCAGGAAGAAATGGTCAATATTTAGTACAACAAAAGGATACAGTACTGAGAGAACTGCACACATGTCTCACTGTAGAAGAAATGTTGCAGCATCACATGGTGAAAAAACACATTAACACATATTCTTCAAATATATTACAACAAACACCTATTAAATTAATTAAACAAGTAGATGGTAAGATCAAGATGTAGAAGTGTGTTGCTTCTTGTGATAGGAATGAGGGAAGACTGTGAGCTAAGCATGGCAGAGGTATACTTACCACAGAGTCTATTCAAGGTGCAGAGACTCCTTTATTTTTTTAAACAAATATGAGGGAATTTAAGAAAAATGCTGTTTTATTCAAATTTAGAAGTAATGCTGAAACTTTAAGATTCCTTGGACAAGTGATGATATTGCATTGTTAAAGTCTGACAAAGGATTAGACACATTCAATTTAGTTTGGGTACAATACCATACTTAATGGCATGTTGTCAGTTTCTTACCAGAAGAATATAAAGGCAATGGAGACTGTCAAAATTGTGTATAACAAAATGATTTGTCCTGTGCTTGGATTTATGTACAACCCAAATTACGAAAAAGGCAGGACGTTATGTAAAATGTTAATAAAACAGAAAGTCATAATCTCCTAATCCTTTTTCAACATGTATTCAATAAATAACAGTACAAATACATATGTATTTGTTTAAACTGTTAAATGTATAGTTTTTTGTAAATATAGAGTAATGCCCAAGACCTCAGGTATGCATTAAAAATTACATGATTTTTTAAAGGCTATGACTACATGGGCCATGGAACACTTCAGAAGGGGCCTGAGGGGTATACTACGAAGTGAGATTAAGGGCTGAGCGAGGTCTGTTGAGTCTAAAGCCAGAGTTTTCAGTAGGGCTGTACGGTATGGTCTAAACTCTAAAATGTATATCACAGTATAATTTGAAGCATAACGATATTACATCACGGTATTTTCATTTATCTTTAAATTAATGCTTGTGAAGGGGTAAAATACTTGCTATTACTGTAGGCCTATACTCTTGTATTAATAGGAGGACATTTATTGCTAATAAAATAAATACAATTTATATTAACAAGTAGAACACAATAACACAACACAGAATAAATTATACAAATTGTTCAAGATGTTTTTGACTAATCAAAAAACAAAAAGTGTTACACTTGCCCAGTAGTGGCCTTAGCTATGTTTCAACTAGGGGTGTAACGGTACATGTATTTGTACCGTACCGTGACGGTACAGGCACGTATTTGGTGTTACAGAGGTGGACCGCGGTCCGTTTGTGGCGTACATAGCGTTATATGGCGAATGTACAGGCTTGTTTTGCTGTGTGGCACTTAAAACTTGTCGTCGGAGTTCCCCCCTACGGTGGCCCTGGACCATTTAGCCTCCGGCTCGGCTCGCACGTGCGCAGTAGCAGCCAGCGATTGAGAGTCTCTTATCTCCATGGTGAGCATGAGGGTCAGGCAGTGTTGCTAACTTAGCAACTTTGTCACTATATTTAGCGACTTTTCAGACCCCTCTGGCGACTCTTTTTTTAAAATAAGCGACCAATCTAGCCGCTTCTTCTGGTGTTATTGGCGACTTTTGGAGACCCTGGCTGTCGCTAAAGCATGTATCGCTCTTAACTTCTAAACGAGCAGCGGGTGACTCCGTGGCCACTCCCCCCGTCCCAGAGCACTGACAGGCGGCCGAGTTCTCACGCAGCAGTCAGAGCAAGAGATAAACAGCTCTCCACTCTAGTTTTCCGTTTGCATCTCTATTAGCAGTTATAGTAACCCTCGTTTACAGTCTATCAGTAGTGCAAATAAAGATGTTATACAGTGCTATCGAACAGAGAGCGAACTGCATGACGAAAGTCAACAGGAAACCGGAGCTTGCAGGCGCCCCCCTGTTATTCAAATCCCGTTTGAGAGATAACTTAAGATTCCAGGTGAATTATGAAAACAGTGATAGACGTTTGGAACAATGTCGGTTGTTTCACTGCGATCGCCTATGCGGCAACACGTCGAACATGCATTTTAGAAGGCACCAAAATAAATAAATAATAAATAAAAAAATACGGGGCGATAGTGTATTACAGAACAGTTAGTGGCGTTCGGAGCGCAGAATCTAGGTCTACTATAGGCTACTGACGAAAATCACACAACACATTGCATCTATTTATTAACAATATTTATGAATTTAGGCTATATTTTGCTGCTCCAACTCAAATACAGCCCAGCCAGGCGATAGTTAAGTTTCAGTTTCGTTTTCATCTCCGTGGTATACAGCCGTTTGGACCAGCTGATCGGCTCCCGACAGCAGGAGTCAGTCTGCGTTCCAGTTGTACTGGGAAGTCGGATTTATGGTGCCAGTGATAACTGAACTAAATGATAAAATAAAGCGATCTTCTCCTTCCTATATCTGTCTATCTTTATCCCTCCACTGCACACTCAGTCACTACTATCCATGCTAAAAGGAAGCAGGATTATATAACCTCATTTAGCACATTATTTTTAAATATTTAAATATTAAATGTGTTGGTCTGTAAGCGCTAAGGGAGCATGTTTAAATAAAACCAGTGAACCTTAACTTTTAAATGTATTTTATTTCATGTTTCTATGTGCTACGCAGGCTTAGATATTAAGGTTTTGGTAGACTTGACAATTCATACTATTTTTTCAGAAAACCCTCAGGCATTAAGGACATGCATCCTAGATTGCCATAGTCATCAATGGGTTAAGAGAGCTGCATCAATATTTTCTTTTTTTAAAGTCAAAAAGACCCATTAATAGCCTACTGTATATTTTTTTATTGCAATTTTAGTTTATACTGAACCTACACTAGTATTTAATAAGTATTTTATTTATTGGAGAATTGCAGCAGTATTTTTATATTTGTTATGCATTTTATTTGTATGTTACATACTGTCAGCTAGTTACTGACAGCTAAAGCTGTTAATTCTCCCTTAACTATGAACCGTACCGTACTGAACCGTACCGTGACTTCAAAACCGAGGTACGTACCGAACCGTGACTTTAGTGTACCGTTACACCCCTAGTTTCAACCCATTCAATTGAATGGGGCCCCGCCCTCTGATAAAATCATTCTTGCTACCGGGCCCTAAGCCAGAGATACTCATAGTAGAGTCAAAGAGTTCAGTCACTCATGTCAATAACAGGGTCCAAAAAGGAATAAGCCTAAATATAAGGAAAGAAATCATCATCATGGGCCCCTCAACTAGTAGGGGAGAAATACAAAAGCATAAGAAAACAGCATTAGTAGCTCTGTCTAAGGGGCTTCATGATGAGCCTTTAGGGCCCCCACACACATACAGGAATACGATTTATATGTGTAAATTTTATGCTGATCATAAAAAGTAGCTAACCTCCCTGTATCGTGGAAATTAGTCTCTCCATCATAGAACATGAGTCTGCAGACCAATCTACTGTACTGTTTTTACAGTTGCAGAGTAAAGAGTGCTGCCTAGAGTGCTGCCTGATTAAGAAAAATCTGAAACATAATGTTCCTTCTGCATCTCAGGATTTGATATAGCCTCTAAATTTTCCCCTCAAAGTGCAACAGATTGATGCATTTTAATTCAAAAGGCACACATTTTCTTCCGGGGGGGATGCCCCCGGACTCCCCAACAAGGACCAGAGTAGGGTTGCTGGACGGGTCCCGGGATTTCGGGATTCCCGTGAAATGAGTCAGTCCGGGAGTACCGGAAATTGGCCGCGGGACCCGTCCTCCCGTTTTTTTGTTTTTTTCTTCGTTTTTTTTGAGGGGGGATATTTTTTTAATAAGCTAAAATGAATAAAACAAAGGTTACACAATATTTTGTGTGAAATGTATTTTTTTTTAAATATTATTTAGACAGGCAGGCATACGAAATACCAGCGCCTCTACAATACTGAAAGTGCTGTGTCCGAGGAAGAGTCTGATGATACCCAAGAATATGCGTATCAGCCAGAGCCAAGCGAGCAGACGATGACCCAGAGCCTTACTGCACATCTGCAGCAGGCAGTCATTAGCCTCGTTAGAGATGTCGCCGTCTTGCTCAGACCTGCGCAATTATGACGCTCGGCTTGCTGAGCGCACAGCATTTTTGCAGCATTTTTGTTGTGCGCTCAGCAAGACGGGCTTCATAGTTGCGCAGGTCTGAGCAAGACGGCTCCAAGTCGAACGAGGCTAATGACTGCATGCAATGTCCCGAGCCAGACCAGAGGTATGGGAATGACCTCCACAAAATAATTTCAAACGAGTTTGCGCTCTTCGAGGCAACCAAAGAGCGACCCAAACACCTGCAGCAGCTCTACTCTGCACTTTCCACCATACAGCCGACGTCCGTGGAAGAAAGAGCGTTCTCGGTGTGCGGTCAGTTCGTGACAAAGCTCAGAAACAGGCTGAGCAGTGTTTCTTGAAGTCACACTTCATGAAAATAAAAGAAAGGAAAGCTGGAAAGTAATCTTGCTTAGCGTGTCAGTTTGAATAGGCTGTTAGTTTTGTCATGTCTTATTTCACACGTTAAGAGCAATCGGTAGTGCATTTTTTGTTATTTGCCTATCCTTTGGAAAATATTCAATTTAAACTGATTTTGTTCATAGAAATAAAAATAGATTGTTTGAAATACATTTGTTCGCCAAACACCGTTTTTTGGCCATGTTTTGATATTGAACCTCTGTGAAACATTTTTCGTATTTTCTTCATAAAAACACCGTTTTCAATAGGCCTATTTAACTTCTGGAAAATATTTTGCCTAATTTGAATGGCTTTTCTTCATGTTATTTAAGTAGAAATAAAACGTGATGTAATATAGCGTTGTTCTGCTGCATTTATTTATCTATTGGCATTGATTTAGTCCCATTAAAGTAGTATTAAAGGGCAATAATGGTTTCAATGGGAAATCCCGGGAAATCCCGTGAGGAGCTCTGAAATCCCGGGATTTGAAAAGGGGCCATTTCGGGAAATTTCAGCAACCCTAGACCAGAGTCCCTTCCACAGTATCCCTAAATCCTGTGGGAAACACTGACTTCCTTAATATGTTTTTACTAGGGCTGTCAAATTAACGCGTTAATTTCGATTAATTAATCACAGAAAAATTAACGCGATTAAAAAAATTAGCGCAGATTAATCGCACTTCTATAATGCCCTTTGACCCGGTGCAAAAGTGGTGCGCAGCTGCACCGAGCTAGACCTGTAGCTTGCATACACAGCCCGCACGGGTGAAAGGGAGAAAAGTAAAGAGAGAAGCAGGGGAAAGGGCGGGGCCGAGGGCTTTATGGACGGTTTATGGGATGCTTTGGGCAAATAAGCATGACGGTAGGAAGACATTTTACCATATTTTCCGCACTATAAGCCGTACTGGATTATAAACCGCAGGTGTTATAATGTTTAATTACCATATGTAAGCGTTCGTGCAGAGAGGGGATTGTCGGGAAAGAGATGGCTGCTTGAGGAAGCTCCCATTTATTAACATTTCAACAAACAAGTTGCATATTTGCATAACGTACGTAAGTGTTACCATTTAGTGCAATAGTAGCTACTAGGGATGGGCACAAGTGTTTTCGCTACTCGTGTGATCGCTTGCATTCCTCGAGGATCAATTGATTCCTCGTTAAACTTTTTTCTATTTTTAGAACGCAACGCATCTGTCTACAGAACAACGGTTGACCGCAATAAAGCACTCAATGCTTATGTCAAACAGTCACAGTTGCCATATGATATTAAGGATTTTTTTCCACAAGTGTAAAACACATTTTCCTCACTGAAAGTAATTACACTCAACAAAAATATAAACGCAACACTTTCGTTTTTGCTCCCATTTTTCATGAGATGGACTTAAAGATCTAAAATTCATTCCAGATACACAATTGTACCATTTCTCTCAAACATTGTTCACAAATCTGTCTAAATGTGTGATAGTGAGCACTTCTGCTTTGCTGAGATAATCCATCCCACCTCACAGGTGTGCCACATCAAGATGCTGATCTGACATTATGATTAGTGCACAGGTGTGCCTTAGACTGTCCACAATAAAAGGCCACTCTGAAATGTGAATTTCTTTGCTTTATTGGGGGTCTGGGGAATCAGAACCAGTCAGTATCTGGTGTGACCACCATTTGCCTCATGCAGTGCAACACATCTTCTTCGCATAGAGTTTATCAGATTGTCAATTGTGGCCTGTGGACTGTTGGTCCACTCCTCTTCAATGGCTGTGCGAAGTTGCTGGAGACAGCTTATGGTGGAGAAATGAACATTCAATGCACGAGCAACAGATCTGGTTGACATCCCTGCTGTCAGCATGCCAATTGCACGCTCCCTCAATGCTTGTGTCATCTGTGGCATTTTGCTGTGAGACAAAACTGCACATTTCAGGGTGGCCTTTTATTGTGGACAGTCTAAGGCACACCTGTGCACTAATCATGATGTCAGATCAGCATCTTGATGTGGCACACCTGTGAGGTGGGATGGATTATCTCAGCAAAGCAGAAGTGCTCACTATCACACATTTAGACAGATTTGTGAACAATGTTTGAGAGAAATGGAACAATTGTGTATCTGGAATGAATTTTAGATCTTTAAGTCCATCTCATGAAAAATGGGAGCAAAAACAAAAGTGTTGCGTTTATATTTTTGTTGAGTGTAAATAGACGGGCCACAATTTAAACCGATCGAGTAGGTCTGCGATGGGGAGAAAAAAAGCATGGGCTGTAGTTGTAACAAAAAAAACAGCCTAAGTCACCATTTAAAATAAGAGGGGCAGCAGATAATATAAAATGATTGTCTTACAATTTAAATACATATAAATAACTCACCAAAGCAGATAGTTGTAGGCCTATATCCAACCGCGTAATGCTAACTCCGTGTCTGTGAATAATTACAGCGACTAATTCCTCATTAACGGAACGTTACACCGGACGGTTTTTTAATATTATTCCCTATTGAAGACTTCTTAACTGTTGTTGTCTCGGATCGAATGTGCCTGAAGTAAGCCTTGCTTCTTCTTTTCTTTCCAAGCGGAGAGCACTTTGCATGCTCACCTGGAGTATACTCATTACTAACTGAGAGTAACAAGTGTCATCTCCCCTTTTTATAAACGTAACTTTATCATCTGCTTTGAAATAATTGGACAGTTATATTCCTGAAACTGTTCTGGAGAAGAAAGGAGAGACCGTGTTCAGCTCCGCGGTGCTGTGGAGAACACAGGCTGCGCCGCGGTGGCACGGAGGTGGCAGTCATTTGCAGTTGATATTTGACACAACGCTCAGTTTATTGCACTTGCATCAAAATATTCAATTTTGTTAAACTTTAAACGTTAAATGTTTTGTACACGTATATAACATTTTAAAATAGGGGCGGCCGTGGCCCGCCGGCCTAAAGGCTAGACACTAAAATAAAAAAAAAAAAAAAACGATTTTCCTCATCCACCAATCGAGTGCATTTGAAACGAGGAGTACTCGATTACTAACGCCCATCCATAATAGCTACAGAACATATACTGTGCTGTGTAATAACAGGGTCGAAAAATGGGGAAAAAGTCACGGCTTATAGTCCGAAAACTACGGTACTTTATTCTCCGCAGTGTCTGTGCATTATTGATTTAGTGGGTGCAACAATGTAGGTTCAAAAGTATCTCTCAATCTTCCTCTGTGTGTCTCAATTTTGTTTGCTAGCTGTCTCGTCTCCCGCGTAAACGGACACCCGCCCCGTGTGTGTGTGTGTCAATATTTTTGCCTATGAGTAGGCTACGACGATGGTGAATGAATCGGCATAGGCATCTGTGGCAGTGCAGCACTGTCTGTTGTGGAGACAGAAGTTACGAGACACGGCGAGCGAGAGAGAGAGAGAGGGAGAGAAACAAACTGTAGCAGGCTATAGAGCTGTTTATAAACAGGTATAAAAGTGTCATAAAAGTATGCGATTAATTTAGATTAATTAATCACAGAGCCTGTAATTAATTAGATTAATTTTTGTTAATCGCTTGACAGCCCTAGTTTTTACCATTAATTGTATATGTGCGGAAAAGTCAGTGTACCTGACTGGATAGGTAGGAGTGGAGGGGCCCTTTAAGAGTCTGCACCCAGTGGCCCATCATCTCATAAACCGTCTACGAACCAACTGGATTCTACAATCTGTTTTCTTTTTGCGCATGCACAAGAAATATTTAATTTATTTTTTAAGAAAATTTTAAAAAAGTGGGGGGCCCCACACTAGGTCTTGAAACGGGCCCCAAGATCGTTGAGGCCGCCACTGCACTTGCCCCTGGTCTCCAAGTGCAGTGGCGGCTGGATTGCCCCTGGTCTCCTAGGGATTTAAAACAACATTCATTGTGCAATCTGCAATGTTCTGCTCTGTGGATGGGTATGGGAGGGGGTCAATATGTTTTTATATGTAAAGCACTCTATGCTGACTTTTTGTGTATGAAAATTACTCTATATAGTAAGTTTGATTTGACTATGACTCACTAGGAATGCTGATGATGCTCTGGTGGCATGCCTTTTCTTTTACAATCGGTTTCTGGTTCTATCATCTCTTAACTTTCATTTCAGTTTAAACTCCTTGTGTGGTGTTTATTTTTTATAAAAACTGACATGAAAACCATGCGCACACAGAACAGTTTCCGCGAGTGGACAAGCTTCATTGCGAGGACGCATTTCTCACCGGGCTGTGAGTGAGGAGCGGAGCCTGACCCTCTCTAGGCGCGCACAAGTGTTGTTCAACACTCGCTTACGTTTGTAGTTTGACAGACTGATCGCTCTTTATGTCATGACTGGATGAAGCTTTCCCCTCGCGGATGCTGTTCTGTG
Organism: Ammodytes marinus; assembly: GCF_949987685.1. NCBI lineage: Eukaryota > Metazoa > Chordata > Actinopteri > Uranoscopiformes > Ammodytidae > Ammodytes > Ammodytes marinus. The sequence continues at coordinate 821,263 of NC_137216.1, read as the reverse complement.
TACACAGCGAGGAGCATTTCTCACCTGGCTGTGAGTGACGAGAACGAGCCCGACCGTCTTGAGGCGCGCGTAAACGAGTGTTCAACACGCTAACGGTCGCAGTATGAAAAACTGATCGCTCTTTATGCAAGACTTTTTTTTTTTTTTAATGGCAATGCAATGCATTTCTGTTGAAAAGGCCCCAAAGTTTATAGGTCACAGTGTTTGTTATTTTCTTATAGTGTTTTAAGATGTGAGTTGTTCAGTGCGGATGACATTATAACTGTCAGTCAGCCGGAGCGTCTGTTTACTGAAGTTTCCTTTTCTTTCTCCGTCAGTTGTGTGAGCGTGCAAGTTGCCGCAGTAAACTATCATTCCACGGTTAAAACGTGCTTTCCCTGAGTTTGTTTTGCATCACCTGTTTGAGTAGGCTAAGTGCATGGAGTTTCCCGATCGCCGTAATAAGTTATAATTTATGCACGTTATTAAACGGTCGCGATTCGCCATTCGCAGCAGCTCTTTAATGTCTCACGAGCGTATTGCTATTGTTCTTTTCCCGGGATCTGTATGCTGCTTTGCATGTGAAAGAAGGAAATAAACAGCAGATAAATCCTTACTCCTCGTCTCATGCTTCATATTCTGACATTTTGGGCAGTGTATTGGCTGTGTTTTGGCCGACACTTCTGAAGTAAAACTAGTGATATTAGCCGATAACATACATCCACCAGTTTCCACTACTACAATTTTTTTTTGTGAATGACACGGGATCTAGCAGCATTGTCATGGATGTATTGGGCATGTGCTGGCTGACGACGCAGCGGCCACCTGCATTCATTGTGTGGCAGCGTTCATCACTGCTTTATAACTGCTATACCGGTGACACAGTAGAGTCAAAATCCATATCATAGCGCAACTTCATACGGGTTTACCTTCTATACCGTTTATACCGTACACCCCTAGTTTTCAGTATCACGAAAGGTGGCTCTCTTTCTACCTGGCTAGATCACGTGGTAACAGAGGCTACACGGCTAACCTGCTCAGACCAGTTTTTGTTCCAGAGTTTAAGCTTAAATCCGGCTCTTAGAGCGCTGCCCTTTGAGGAAACTACACATTTTGAAATCCCGCGGAACTGACTATATTGTCTGAGCGATACATTCTCACGGAGGAAACTCGTTAAATAAGTAAACTTATTGATCAGTAAGTTAAAGCCACTACGAGTAAAATGGCACGTTGGCGGCCCCTTTGGACAAAAGCGGTAGTATTTTTACGACGCCAGCTGTCGTGAAGCTGTTTTCTAGCGCGTGCCGGGCGTGCAAGATTCAAATGATCAGGAAGCAATATAGTGCATGTCCGTGTGTTGAAAGTGTGAGGGCACCGGACTTTTTTCGGCTCCGTGAGAGTGGTTAGTGACACAGCATCAACTAATGCCAGTCAGTGCTACACACACACCTGATTGCAATGAGTTGATGCAGTGTCACCTCTCAAGGAGCTGAAAGATTCCGTGTCCTCACACAAAGCGAATAAACGAGAGACGGCAGTTAGTATGGATCACGATGTGGTAATGTGTTTATGTTGTTGTAAATAATGACCATTTCAGATGAATAATGGTCATCTGATGATGCTGGTGAGGCAAAGTAAACTTTGTTTGAGTAGGCTACCGCTCATTCATTTAGGAGTAAACAATGCAGTCTAGGTTCGCTCCGTGAAATTGTGTATACGTTGCTTGGCAACGCCCTCCCGCCCGCCTATCACTCTCCCTTTTAGCATTTCTTCATTGAATTTTCTTTTTTTTCTTTGATGGTTCAGCCCCGTTATCAGTCATTATGACGACAAATAACTGTCTCAAACAAGGCTCCCGCTCCCCTTCCCTCACCTGGAGGGATAGGCTTCTCAAATCGCGTTCCTGCCCCACACTGAAATCTGCAACAAATACGGATGTGACCATAGAGCATGCACGCGTGAACCGAAAATCGGACTGGGTGTACGACCAGATCAAACGCAGTAATAAAAACTTTGCTTTTTGCCACATGCATTCAGTTATTGAGGCAGAAAATGTAAAATAGCCTACTATACGCAGCGCCACTCTATGCTCTCTCCTCAAATTATTTTACCTGGCGATCTACACACACTGGCTCTTATTGAAGCATTCTGTAAAATCACAGGTTGCAACATTATTTCACAGTAGGCTTCTTTCTTTTCATCAGTAGCGATTACAGTTGGGACGTGACAGGCGACAGCTGTCACAGTTCGGACATCGCTGCAGACTCGCAGGTTAAGCTTCTCACAGTTGATTCATATTTGTCCGGAAAATACAGACTACAGGTTTTGTATCTATGCTATTTATTAGGGGGCCAAGCCCGAGTAGGGCTGGGACCGCGTTTTGCAGAGCAACGCGGTTCCCAAGCCCTGCGGGGCAGGGAACCCTATTGTTCTTGTAGGGATTATTAGGGGGCCAAGCCCGAGTAGGGCTGGGACCGCGTTTTGCAGAGCAACGCGGTTCCCAAGCCCTGCGGGGCAGGGAACCCTATTGTTTTTGCTGGGACTTTTATTAGGGGGCCAAGCCCGAGAAGGGCAAGGGACCGCGGAATGCAGAGCATCGCGGTTCCATGACAATGCGGGGCATGGAACCCTATTGATTTAGTAGGAATTATTCTTATTATTTGGAGTCGCGTAAAAGTGGTGCTGCAGCCCAAACCGTAAAGTGTGAAGACATGCCACTTGTCGGGCTTATCCAGGTCTGTGCCTGGTACGCAGACACAAAAATTCAGACATGCCAACCACTAGGTGGCGCTACAACAAAGCAAAACGCGTGTTGGGCTATAACTTCCGCACCGAAAGTCCGACAGTCAAAAACATCATATCCACAGATGCCCACAAGTCAGCTGCATCTTTTGGGATAGGCCACGCCCATTTGCGTATAGATACATTTTTTGCTACATCGCAAAAACTGTGTCAGTCACCAAAACACACTCCTCCTACAGTTTTCACCCGATTTGGACGCAACCAAAAGCATTATGCTCTACCGACTCCCACGAGCAAAAGTTGATTTTTTCTACGACCATCGGAAGACCAAACGGTAGCGCTTCAAACATTCGCGCAAATACCTAAAAAAATAAAAATAAAAGGGATTTTCTTGAAACTCAAGGGAGACTATCATGGGCCATACCTGAGTCTATAAAAAAAATCTGGCCAAGAAATTCCTATGTATGCCGGACTTATTAAACAAATTAGTTTTGCACTTGTACTTCCTGTTTCGAACTATTTGGCGGGAAAATTAAAAAAAGTGGAGAGGTTGACAACTTGATTTTGCTCATAACTCCCCAACCAAACATCGCACATTCAAAAACTTGACACCCACTTGTTTGGTACATTCAGCTGCATCTTTCTATGCAACGCAGTTTTGCAAATGTCATCCATAGGGGGCGCCAAAACCACGAAACGCAAATAAAACGCGTTTGGGACTATAACTTCCACACCAAAAGTCTGACAGTCAAAAACTTTACATCCACAGATGCCCACAACTCTGCTGCATCTTTTGAGATAGGCCACGCCCATTTGCGTATGGCATTTTTTTTCCCTACATCGCAAAAACTGTGTCAGTCACCAAAACACACACCTCCTACAGTTTTTGCCCGATTTGGACGAAACCAAAAGCATTATGCTCTATGGACTCCCACGAACAAAAGTTGAGTAAATAATTTCTCTACGACCGTCGGAAGATCAAACGGTGGCGGTTTAAAGATTTGCACATTAGCTACCTTGTACCAAACTGCTCCTAAATCCAAAACAATTCATCCTATTGACACCAAACTTCACACGTTTGTCCTATGGTTGGTTCTACTTTTTCCTTAAATTGCTCCAAAAGGGGGCGCCAAACACACACTTGAGCATCTTTCTCTGCCATTTTTTCGCCTTTTGGTCTATAACTCCCGAACCGAACATCCCACATTCAAAAACTTCACGTCTCCGGATTCCGTGAGGCGAGGGGCCTGCGCCGCGGACGACAACGCCCCATCCCGAGTCGCACGGGACGGCTTGGCCCCCGTCCACAACTGCTTGCAGTTCTAGTTATTATTATTATTCTTCCGCCCAAGAAGTGGTGCTGCAGCCCAAACCATAAAGTGTGAAGACATGCCACTTGTCGGGCTTATCCAGGTCCGTGCTGTGTACGCAGACACAAAAAATCAGACATGCCAACCACTAGGTGGCGCTACAGCAAAGGACAACGCGTTTGGGGCTATAACTTCCACACCGAAAGTCCGACAGTCAAAAACTTTATATCCACAGATGCCCACAAGTCAGCTGCATCTTTTGGAATAGGCCACGCCCATTTGCGTATAGATTTTTTGCTACATCGCAAAAACTGTGTCAGTCACCAAAACATACTCCTCCTACAGTTTTCGCCCGATTTGGACGAAACCAAAAGCATTATGCTCTACCGACTCCCACGAGCAAAAGTCGGCCAAAGATTTGTTCTACGACCATCGGAAGACCAAACGGTAGCACTTCAAAGATTCGTGCAAATACCTAAATAAAACTAGAAATGCAATTCCTGAAGAAATTGCGGTGTGAATGCTGCGCTGCTGAACTGAAGCTGATGCTGAATAAACTTCACTGCTGAATGTTGATGAAGAACGAAGGATGAATATATCTGAATGAACAGAATGGTTGAAAAATAGAATGTTTGAGAAATGTGGAATATTTGGAAGTTTGAATGGACTTTCTAGCTGGAATTAGGAATTAATTATGACCTTGAACTATGACCTCCAAAATGTAATCAGTTCATCTTTGAGTCAGAATCAACATTTGTGCAAAATTTGAAGAAAAACCGTGGAAGCGTTCATGAGAATGCAGTCACAAAAGGCAATGTCACAGTGACCTTGAAATTTGAACTTTGACCTCTAAACTCTTGTGATGTCATCTCTGAGTCATACTCAACATCTGTGCAAATTTTTAAGAAAATCCAGTGAAGTCTAAAATTTGGTGTTGGAACGGGGAATCGAACCCCCAACCCTGTGTTCAGCTCAATCAGGATACTACCATGTAATGCCCTGAAGGAGCTGAACATGTAAAATGTGGAATGAAGTTTATTGGATGAAAAATTACTGAGTTAACGCATCTTGAATTTTCTCCATAAGCTCTCTCTCTCTCTCTGGTGTGTGTGTGTGTGTGTGTGGGGGGCTGTTGTGTGTCTGTGTGGTGTGTGTGTCTCTGTGGTGTATGTAGGGTGTGTGTGTGTGTGTGTCTGTGTGTGTGTGTGTGTGTGTGTGTGTGTGTGTGTGTGTCTGTGTGTGTGTGTGTGTGTGTGTGTGTCTGTGTGTGTGTGTGTGTGTCTGTGTGTGTCTGTGTGTGTGTCTGTGTGTGTGTCTGTGTGTGTGTGTGTGTGTGTGTGTGTGTCTGTGTTGTGTGTGTGTGTGTGTGTGTGTGTGTGTGTGTGTGTGTGGAGTGTGTGTGTCTGTGTGTGTGTGTGTGTGTGTGTGTGTGTTTGTGTGTGTATGTGTGTCTGTGTAGTGTGTGTGTGTGTGTGTGTGTCTGTGTGGTGTGTGTGTGTGTGTCTGTGTGTGTGTGTCTGTGTGTGTGTGTGTGTGTCTGTGTGTGTGTGTGTCTGTGTGTGTGTGTGTGTGTCTGTGTGTGTGTGTGTGTGTGTGTGTGTGTGTGTGTGTGTGTGTGTGTGTGTGTGTGTGTGTCCCTCTCCCTCTCTATGGAGCATAAGGGATTGGAGTTTGACCTACATTAGCCTATGTCAAAGGCAGGTGCACGTTCAGGGGTCACCATGGTAACAGACAGCTAATCAGTGTCAATTGTAAACAGCTGGTAATCTACACACGTACGGCCACTTGTCTCCCCAACCAGATCACACAGACAGAGGTTTTAAATGAACGCATAAGCCCAAACTGCTTCTCATATCTCGCAAACCGTTTGTCTGACAGAAAAAATGATCGTACTTTGAGAATCAGAAGATTCCAATTAATATTCAGTGTCAAATGTGTTTCTTTAATGTAAAAACTTTTGAGTTGAGAGCAATTTACGTTTAGATTTCTGGTGTTCTTTTTTATTCCCTCTCCTCCACTCTGCCACACTCTAAATATCACTAAAATTGATGTTACATGCATCAAACATGGCTGAGTAATTTGAAAACTATGCATTTTTTTTTAAAGGTTGAATTTTAACAATGAAAGACGAAAGATAGCTGAACTGTTAGTTGAAGAAATTAACTTTGTTGGATGAATTATCAGTGAGCTTGAAGTGTTAGAAATCAGTGCAAAACGCTTCGCGTTTTGTGGATTTCCCAATGCATTCCCAATACGGATTTTGGGTGTAATAAACCTTTAAATATCTCTGAAGTTATGAATTTTATGAAAAAATAGTGAATTATGGAAACGTGCTCCCGTGCAAGATGAACATGGGACACTTTGAATCGAGTTTCTACGATGAAGTATGAACGAGTAGGAGGAATCATAATTTTGCATGAAATATTAATTTCATAAAAAGTCGAATTTATTTGAAATTATGGATTTTATGAAAAATCTGTTCACGAATAATTGTTGTCTGGAATGAGCTGAACATTTAGACGTAAGAATGGAGTTTCTAGGATGAATCCTCAGGGAGGAGAAGAGATTTGAAACTTTTCATAATTTTGGTTTAATTGCTTATTAATTATGAAGTTATGAATTTTTTTGAAAATTTTGAATGAAAGCAATAATGTGAAAAATGGGCTGAATATGAGGATAGTTGAAGGAAGTTTGTGGAATGAAGCATGTTGAAGATATGGCCGAACATGAATATGGCGGAATAATAAGAATAAATGCGGTGAATATCAAAGCTGTGAATGCTTTCAGCATTCACACCAATAAAATTAAAGGGATTTTCTTGAAACTCAAGGGAGACTATCATCAGGCATACCTGAGTCTATAAAAAAAAATCTGGCCAAGAAATTCCTATGTATGCCGGACTTATTAAACAAATTAGTTTTGCACTTTCACTTCCTGTTTCGAACTATTTGGCGGGAAAATTCAAAAAAGTGGAAAGGTAGACAATTTCATTTTGCTCATAACTCCCCAACCAAACATCGCACATTCAAAAACTTGACATCCACTTGTTTGGTACATTGAGCTGCATCTTTCTATCTAACGCATTTTTGCGAATGTCATCCATAGGGGGCGCCAAAACCACGAAACGCAAATAAAACGCGTTTGGGGCTATAACTTCCACACCAAAAGTCTGACAGTCAAAAACTTTACATCCACAGATGCCCACAAGTCAGCTGCATCTTTTGAGATAGGCCACGCCCATTTCCGTATGGGATTTTTTTGCGCTACATCGCAAAAACTGTGTCAGTCACCAAAACACACACCTCCTACAGTTTTTGCCCGATTTGGACGAAACCAAAAGCATTATGCTCTATGGACTCCCACGAACAAAAGTTGAGTAAATAATTTCTCTACGACCGTCGGAAGACCAAACGGTGGCGCTTTAAAGATTTGCACATTAGCTACCTTGTACCAAACTGCTCCTAAATCCAAAACAATTCATCCTATTGACACCAAACTTCACACATGTTTGTCCTATGGTTGGTTCTACTTTTTCCTTAAATTGCTCCAAAAGGGGACGCCAAACACACACTTGAGCATCTTTCTCTGCCATTTTTTCGCCTTTTGGTCTATAACTCCCGAACCGAACATCCCACATTCAAAAACTTCACGTCTCCGGATTCCGTGAGGCGAGGGGCCTGCGCCGCGGACGACGACGCCCCATCCCGAGTCGCGCGGGACGGCTTGGCCCCCGTCCACAACTGCTTGCAGTTCTAGTTAATTTTGATGTGGCCCAAAACTAAAGTGATTTTCCACATATGCTGTTCATTTGGGGACAGTGTCAGACTTAAATCACATTCTTAAGTGTAGGACTATCAATTAGGCTAAATGGTGTAGTGTTTAAATCCGAGTTCAACCTTTAATTGCTTTATAATGTCACGTTATGCACTGCGAGAACGATCTGTAAAATAAATGAATCAATTCAGTAGCCCAGTTTTCTGACAGCTTTCCACTCTCTCCTTATTTGCAGTAAGAGTTTTTTGTTCGGCTCTCTGTTTTCTGCTGTGCTGTGATCATTCAGACTGACAAACTCTTCCTCAAGTTAAGTCAGCGACGCATTTTTTATTTATTTTTTACTCCGCTGCTCTTAATCAGTCCGTTTGAGTAAAGCAGGGGTTCTCAAACTTTTGATAGCTGAGGGCCAATTTAGGAACCCAACATTGGACCGAGGGCCGCCGAAGGAAAAAAATTTAAAAAACTGAAATAATTTCAATGGCCAGCGTCTTTGCGTCTTTACAGTTTACATGTATTGGTCTGCATCCAATACTGTGTAATTAACACATTTTAATTAATAAATGAAGGGCTAGGTTTCATTTCAACATTGGAGGGGACATATTAAAAGCGGGGGTCTGGGGGCTGTCCCCCAGAAACATTTGAGGTTCGAACACTTCATTTTGTGCATTCTGGTTATTTTTTATGCAGTCATTTGTGTCTTCTGTATTTATTTATTTATGGTGGACATGTTAAGGAAAAGACAGCTAGCTCCCATTGACACAAATCTAATGGAATATAAATCAGTAAGGCACTGAGGCATTCTGTATTGTATTCAAATATTTATTCTACTTTATTGTTCAAAACTTTCTGCACATTGAAAACGTATCACCTTTTGGAGTGTTTTTTTTGTAGGACTCACTACTCATGATGCAGCAGCAGTGTTAACTATTATGACACTATACATTGGAAATAAACAGGGTGGGCTATCAGCAGTCAACTAGGCAGATAGTTCCATCGCTATCAGCAGCTAGCTAACGTTAGCTTGTTAGCTAAACTTTAGGCAAAATAGTTAGAAACCAGATAATGTTAGCATCCATCCTTAGACACTTGACCTAATCTAATTCACCTTGAAGGTGAGAAAGTGCATCGTATTGGGCTTGACAAGCTCACTATCTAACAACTTACATTGGGACCACTACACTGCCTGCTGCACTGCGGGAGGCTGACCAGCCGTCTGCAACGAGAGGCAGAGGCCAGCCGAACTTCGCAAATTTAATATGGTACGGTCCACTGTAGGGGTGTTATTATTAATAATTGGGGAATGAATATAAACAATTAGGAGGGATATTTAAGTTTCGACGCCTGTACTGTTTTTATAATATATATATATATATATATATCAGTGTTTCCCCTAGAATTTTTTTTAGGCCCGGTGGTAAGAGCAGATGAAGAGTATGCGCGCCGCGTGCGTACCAAATTTCTAGAAGAAATTGACCAAAACGAACCCTATTTGGAATGAGCCTCTTTTGACAGCCCGTTAAGAATGAGGGCATAGGGTTATGCTTTCACCTTCAGTACGTTTGTACATGTGGTGTTTCTCACAGGATTTTTAGATCCTGCTGGGTGAGAATGGACCTTCTAGGGGGGTCTGGGGGCATCCCCCTGCAGAAGAAAACTTTATCCTTTTAAAGTTAAATGCATCAATCTGGTGCACTTTGAGAGGTGAAATCAGATAAATTTTGTGCTTTGTAAACAACTGTCATATGTCCTGCCTATAACTATTTCCTGTAATAATTTGGAGACACAAGCCATGTAAACGATTGAAGAAAAACACATGGATTTCAATAAAAAACAATAAACACTAAGATCTAATATAGACAGGTCCTGTCTAGGACTCATTTCTGGAATAATCTGAATCACCTCACCTTGAAGCTAGCCTACTGAATTTTTTTTAGGCAAATAGCCTTGTTGAAAATAAATTAATTAACATAGGCTACACATCATGATTAGCCTATCAACATGTGTGCTACATAAGGCAAATTCCCTATTCCGACCATTATATTTCATCTAGCCTATTTCTCAATTTAAAACATAAAAATAAAGTAGCATTGAAAATACAAAAAAAAATAAAGCTTGTAGGCCTACTATGGCCTGCTGTTTTCAAGATAACTTAAAGAGGACCTATGATGCTTTTTGACTTTTATGACCTATAAACGTTGTTATGATGATTCATAGTCATGCTTAACCATACTAAATTATCAAATAATGACTTACATGCATTTCGACGTATTCCCTGCTGACCGTCTGGGGTGTCTGTGCAGAGCACTAAACACTATTCTAGCCAGTCGAGAAGTCACGTCTTCAAAGCGGTCTACCCTTTCATAATTCGTGACGTCGCATAAAAATTTGTGACGTGACCACGCGGATGTTTCCATGTATGGTAATGCTGTCACTTCCCTGTTCGCGTCTGCCTCGCGCCCTTATAGGTCCATGCTCACGCTTCCCGCCACTGAAAGTGTTCCGGAAGGAAGGTAACCAATCACAACGGAGTGGGGTTTGCAAGAGGGGGGGGGGGAGGTAGCGGAGATGGCCGATGCACAGGCGGAGGGAGCGGAGATTGCCGAAGCACACACACTCAAGTGTTGACAGGACGTGCTGGATCGCCAAAGTAAGAGAAAGAGCTTCCCGAAAATCTACATAGTTTTTTGTGATGTGATTCGTGTCAGGTTGCTCTATAGCAGTGTAAAACAAGAAATTAAGACCAGAAAAGTAGTATAATAGGTCCTCTTTAACAGTTAAAACAATAAATACATTAATATGTCCCTTGAAAATAAATGAATGCTCTTCTGAGAATGCCAAAGGCAGTAGCAGTGTGGCACTTCTGTAGCAGGCGCTGGTTTTATTTTCGCCACTAGTTCAGCGTTTGCTTGCTAGTCATGCTTCTGCTCATTGGCTTCCGTGTTTAACAAGTGCGCACCGAATGCACAGGCGCATCGCGCCGCGCGCAGACACACACACACACACACACGCAGACACACAGATCAGCTGATGGGATGATCAGACGAGAGGTTGTAAAGGGGTAGACCGACAGTGCCGCGCAGACGCTCGCAAATGATTATTACGGAATCAATGAAAGATTGATTTTAAAAAATGAAATTAAGTCAGGCTGCTGTTGGCCTGGCGGGGGGTCCCGTTGGCGGGGCCGCCAGGCCTGTATAATGGTAGGGTAAACACTGTATATATATATTTTTTTTTTTTTCTTTATAATTCATAATTTAATGCGGGCCGCCAGATATGTTTCCAGCCCGCACTTTGAGAACCACTGGAGTAAAGTTAGCGGCACACGATCAGTCCATTCTGTGCGGAAGCAGAGTCAAATGACGGGTTAAACGCCCCCTTTCATGGGGACGCGCACAGAGCCTGAAGCTGAAACCCTCGTTCAACATAAGAGGTTGATATCTGCCTTTGTGATACCAGTCAGCTCTGAGCGAGGGTATGTGTTATGTTGAACCAGATCAAATAAAGAGAGCCGGGCTCTGTTGAGTTTGCTTTGTAGTATACCCCTCTGGGCTCATCTGAGATGGACTGACACAAAGTGGAACAGTGTGCTGTGGTCTGATGAGCGCTCTCTCTCTCTCTCTCTCTCTCTCTCTCTCTCTCTCTCTCTCTCTCTCTCTCTCTCTCTCTCTCTCTCTCTCTCTCTCTCTCTCTCTCTCTCTCTCCTCTCTCTCTCTCTCTCTCACCTTCCTTCCAGCGGCGGGACATTTTCAGGAAGGTGGGGGCATGCAGCCAGAGCTTGCCTGAGCGGCAGCATTACCATACATGGAAACATGACAGAAACGACCCGAGCGTGACAGAAACTATCCGGAAATTTGAACGAGTTCGGCTCGACCGGCTGCCATAGTGTTTAGTGCTCTGCATAGCCACCCCAGACGGTCAGCAGGGAATACGTCGAAATGCATGTACGTAATTATTTGATACTCTAGTATGGTTAAACATGACTATAAATCATTATAACAACGTTTATAGGTCATAAAAGTCGAAAAGTATCATAGGTCCTCTTTAAGTTATGAGCACAAATTAAATCTCACAATGGAGACCCCGGAATGTTGATCATCTGAAGTTGTATTACAAACAAGAATGGGAAATAATTTTGCTTTCAAAATGTCAACAATTAATGTCCTCAGTTCCCAAACGCGTACTCTGTGTTGTTAAAAAAAAAAGGTGATGTAACACAGTGGTAAACATGCCCCTGGCCCTGTCCCAACTTTTTTTCAAATTTTATATTTGTGTATATTTACATAAAACTATAACGTTTATCAGTTTAATAAACATAATATGTATTTGAACTGTTATTTATTGAATACATGTCGAAAAAGGATTAGGAAATTATCACATTCTGTTTTATTAACATTTTACAAAACGTCCCAACTTTTTCGGAATTGGGGTTGTATTACGCGCATTTGCACAATATGTGTCAATTTGAATTGACACGTATTGGTTTTTTTAAAGATATTTTTTTGGCATTTTTATGCTTTATTGATAGTGTAGAGACAGAGTTGAAATGGGGCAGAGAGGGGAGTGACATGCAGAGGACGACCGCGAGCTGGAATCGAACCTGGGTCCGCTGCTGGCCGAGGCCCATGGGGGGGACGCCCTACCAAATGAGCTAAGGGCGGCCCCTTGACACGTATTGTTCTTAATTGTATCATTGTGTAGTCAAACACCGTTTACTGTAAACTATTAGTCAGGGAATACTGTCAGATTTTTGGACAATCTGGGAATAAATTCCGTACCACTAGCTTTCTTCACCAATGTGTTTGTAAAGGTGTCTATTAACCATCATAATAAGTTTAAATTCAACTCCCCTAGGAAAATCTGTGAGAGCTGCTGAAAGTTGGGGTACTTTATATAGTCCATTGGCCACACCAGATATCGGTACCATATGGGTGGACAAATTCTAGTTGAGATTTTTTATATCCTATACATCCTTAGAAGAGGTTTTGATGTGATAGACCTTATATTTTGATAGCTTTTTAGTGGTTATCCCCTCCTAAAGAATAAGCTACTGGAATGGAGGCGAGAAACGACAGGTGAATAGGGTAAAATGTTACTTAAATTAAATAAAACTTATAGATATCATCATGACACTTTGCCAGTTGATTTTTTTTAACCTTTATGTATCCAAGAAAGTCCCATTGAGATTAAAAACCTCTTTTTCAAGGGAGTCCTGGCCAAGAGGCAGCAACAAATAACACGTGTACAATCACAAAATTACACTCACAACATAGAAACAGAAATTAAAATGATGAAAAACTGTTTTCAATAATAAAAAACAGTTGCAGGTAAATTAAAATTTATAAAAAACATCTACAAGTAAAAGAGGTGGTCTGAAATGCTCTCAGCTTAGATTTAAAAGTGTTCAAAGAAATAATTTTGGTTAATTTGAGATCTTTTTGCAGCCAGTTCCATGTGGAGGAAGCAGAGTAGACAAATGCCCTTTTTCCTAATTCAGTGCGGGCAAATGGGACTGACAGCAGCAACTGATTGTTTGAACGCCGACCGTAAGAAGCAACACTTTTCTGTGCGATTAAATTACAAATGTAGGAGGGCAGTAGCCAGTAACAAGTGTCCCAGCCTCCTGGTGGACAAAGAGGGCCAACCCACTCGAGAGTACAAATCACAGTGATGGGTCAGGGCTCCACAGTTAGTAATAAACCTCAGAGAAGCATGATAATCAGCATCGATCTTACATAGACATTTAGCTGAGACATTCATATACATCAGGTCTCCATAATCTAAACTGGATAAAAACGTTGCAGTGACAAGCTGCTTTTTTACCTCAAAAGAGAAACAAAATTTGTTCCTGAAGAAGAAACCCAACTTAAGTTTCAGTTTCTTCACAAGATTATCAATATGGGGTTTGAAGGAAAGGGAGTCATCAATCAAGACACCAAGATATTTGTACATACAGTCAAGTGCGAAAGTTTGTGAACCCCTTGAGCCTTTTGGAATTTTATTTATTTTAACCATTATTAATTCATTTTTATCAATACCAGTATTTTTTATATGAAATAACAGATGTTTGTTTATCAATTCAACATTTTTATTTTCCAGAAATCAATTGTTAAAACAGATAAAACAAATTATTTGACGAATGTTGTATGTGCAAAAGTTTGTGAACCCTGAGCTGCATTGCTTAAATCGAGCAAGGTAAACACAATTAGGTTGGCCAAATTGGTTGATGAAATAGACCAATGTAATGAGAGATCTTTAGGAAAGAAATTGGGCGGCACTAGATAAAACAGAGATAAAACCAGGTCAGTTTAGGCTCACCAAAGTGAACCCATACAGGTCAGACATGCTAAAAGGGAAACAAATCTCAGAGGATCTCAGGAATAGAGTTTTGATGTTACACATTTGTCTGGGGACAGTTATAAATTCATAAAAAAAAATTTGAGCTCAATCGGTCCACCGTGAGGCAAATCATCTACAAATGGAGAGCTTTAAGAGTGACTTAACATCTGCCTAGAAGTGGACTTCCTTCAAAAATATCCTCAAGCGCCACAAGAAAAGTGATTTTTCAGGTAAAAGCCAACCCAAACATTACACCTGGAGATTTGCAGACAATTTGAAACCACCATTATTCACTTGGGAGAAGGTTCTCTAGGTGGTAGGCAGAATTGCGTTTTTGCCCAAACATGGCGGTTTTGGTTATGACCAAACAGTTAAATTTTTGACTAATCTGTCCACAGAATAAGACTTCAGGTATCTCCAGGTGCTCTCTGGCAAAGTTGTGACAAGCAGTTTTGTTCTTTTTTGAGAGCAGAGGCTTCTTCAGCAACCATCCCATGAAAGCCATGTTGACTGAGTTTTCTTCTTATTGTGGAACCATGCACATCTGTCCCAGATGCTGCAAGAGAGGTCTGCAAATCACCAGATGTAATGTTTGGGTTGGCTTTTAACTGAAAAATCACTTATCTTGTGGCGCTTGTGGATATTTTTGAAGGAAGTCCACTTCTAGGCAGATGTTCAGTCACTCTTAAAGCTCTTCATTTGTAGATGATTTGCCTCACGGTGGACCGATGGAGCTCAAACTTTTTTTTAAATAATTTATAGCTGTCCCCAGACAAATGTGCAGCATCACAACTCTATTCCTGAGATCCTCTGAGATTGTTTCCCCTTTTAGCATGTCTGACCTGTATGGGTTCACTTTGGTGAGCCTAAACTGACCTGGTTTTATCTCTGTTGTATCTAGTGCCGCCCAATTTCTTCCCTAAAGATCTCTCACTACATTGGTCCATTTCATGACTCAATTTGGCCCATCTGATTGTGTTTACCTGCTCCATTTAAGCAATGCAGCTCAGGGTTCACAAACTTTTGCACATACAACATTCATCAAATAATTTGTTTTATCTGTTTTAACAATTGATTTCTGGAAAAGAAAAATGTTGAATTGATAAACAAACATCTGTTATTTCATATAAAAAATACTGGTATTGATAAAAATGAATTAATGATGGTTACAATAAATAAAATTCCAAAATGTTCAAGGGGTTCACAAACTTTCGCACTTGACTGTATGAACCAACTCTATGACATTTCCCTCAAGAGTGGACACTGTAGGGACAGTTTGAGGTACTTTCTTAGAATTTGAAAACAACATTTGTTATGTTTAAAGGGGTAGTTCGGAATTTTGGACATAAGGCCTGATTTCCAAGTTGGCATGGGTGTTATTTATCATTGGAGATAGTTTAACACTTTTCATTCAGTCATTCTAGTTGCAGAGTTCACTCGTGCTAGGCTAACGCAAGGCAACGGTTGTTGCTAGCCTAACGCAAGGCAACGGTTGTTGCTAACCTGCTAATAAAACAGTCTTACCCACTCCACAGTACACCCGAGGCAAATCAATTATAACGCCAGACTATCGATGTAAATCTCTGTGTTGATAGAATAATGTTAGAAATAAAACCAACCTTGCATGGCATTGCATTTTGAGGGGCTTGCTGTGTCTCACTCTCAGCAGCAGTGTTATATTCCTGGTAGTAGGCTACGGCAGCAGCGGACTGATATTACCTAGGTTACCGGCTCTATAAGTTTGTTTACCTCCTGCTGTCATTGCTACAGACGCAGAGTACAGTGCACAAAGGAATTTTATTAGCCTATCCAATAAACAAGATATGGCCACGTTTGGAGGACATACCGATGTGTATACTTTTGAAGACGATTATGAGGAATTTGTTGTATCCACCAAACCGTACCTGTACGAGCCGGAATACACTGATGAAGAACTGAGAACGATGGATGCTCAAAGGGCAGAAAGAGAAAGCATTTGTAGAGACAGCGCCCGCTGGAGCTGCAGCAGAGAACCGGGACAAAACAACGGGAGACTGGTGGAGCTTTACGAGCTTACATGACTTTTCTATCAGCAATTACCTTAAGTTAGCAGTTAGCCCAGCCAGGAAGCTAAACCGTTAGCTAACATTGTCACTCTCTAAAATGCATTGAACTGTAACTATACCGTTATTTCCACTAACGTTGTCATCAATCTGTCAGTAGGCTAACATTATGAAAGGGGCCAGCTTTATTAGCTAGTGTAGCCTACCAAAAGTTATTACCTATTCATCAGTGGCTGTTGATGGATGGCACCACATTCGTTTTCAGTTACTTGTTGCCCTTCAGATTGCGGGGTTTTTCGAAGTCTTACTGTCTGAAATGATCACTACAAATTAGGGGTGTGCACGTGTACACGAAAACCGTTTAAATTTTTTTTTTTTCAAATTTTCTTTTTTTCAAAGTTTTTAAATATGTTCTGGAGACACACATTTATTGATTTTACATCACTAGTAGGCCTAAACTAATTGGGGATGATAAAAGCTAGTCTGCCGAATCGGTCTGTCCCTCGGCGAGTGTGTGAGTGTGTGTATCGGCGCGCACACACACACACACACGGGGAGTCGCCGTGCCGGTGCTCGACTCACAGCCACGGAAGAGTGATGAAAGATAACCTAAAGATTAAAGTTACTCGGTTGACGTGAACTAAGCTCGTAAGTAGCCCGAACTTTATAACACCTGTTCAACCTGCATGAACGTGGACATGTAGAAAGCGATAGGCTATATTAATCAGGAAATTAATGAAGCGCGATAATGACGGCGCACATGTCAGGCGAACGTGTGTGTGTGTTTGTGCCATGGACCTATTATAAGAGGTGTGTAAACGAGCGTAGTTCATTTCAACTGTGTGTTTACAGGCGAACGAACGCGTATGTGTGTGTGCGCGCCTACAGGACGGCGCGCGCGCGCGCGAAGACAATGACGTCACGGTTAACCGTGTACACGAAAAAAATTCCGTCGTGTACACGGTTAGACATTTTTGTAAACGTTCACACCCCTACTACAAATACTCGGCGGTTTCCGCCGGAGTGTTGATGTCCAAGCCAGCAGCAATAAGCCACAGTTGAGTCCTTTCTGGATCTCATGGTGGAAACTTTGTGGTGCCCATCTGTAGCGTTTATATGTATAATTGCTAAATGCTCACTGAATCACCCTGTTGCCAGCTCTACTGGGGCTTCTCTGTTTACTTTCTGCTGTAGTGATGTGGTTACTAACTAACCAAAGCAAAGTAAAATTCCGCTGCTGCTGAGAAACTAGTACCTCAAAATGCGATGATTCATGCGATGCAAGCTCAGTTTTATTTCTGACATTGTTCTATCAACACAGAGATTTACATCGATAGTCTGGCGTAGGGATGGGCATAATTAATCGATTAATCGATCATTCCTCATTAAGAATATTTTCGATCACGTGAAATTGTTATCGATCATATAGCCGTTGTGTTGCGCAGTGTGAGTCCGGCAGCACAGCAATGAATTTCACTATGTGGCAGCACCAAAGACTGTATGGGCAGCAATTAAACATCCTACCAGCAGGGGGAGATACTTAACTAGTAGTAGGCGCAGCGCCGCTGCTGAGTGAACGTGCGCCGCTGCTATAAAAATCCTTCTCCTCCGCATTTTCTATTTTTTTTTTGGTACGTAGCTCCTTTTAGAAAATGGGCAGCACGTAACGTAAATTGCGCAGCACGCGGCACATCATCACGTAGCCAACATCAAAGAAGAAAAATAACCTAACAGCGAGTGTGGCAGTTGTTGGCAGTAGTAGCCTACACGGTTGCAAAGTTACAATAGCCTCGTTTGAGCAGGAGCCGTCTTGCTCAGACCCTCGCAATTATGATGCGCGTCAGCAAAAATGCTGCAAAAATGCTGTGCGCTCAGCAAGACGAGTGTCATAATTGCGCAGGTCTTAGCAAGACGGCTCCTTCTCAAACGAGGCTATTGATTCTAGCAGCGAGTGAAGCGGAAGAGCGAAGAAAGAAGGAAAGAGAGAGAGAGAGAGAGAGAGAGAGAGAGAGAGAGAGAGAGAGAGAGAGAGAGAGAGAGAGAGAGAAAGAAAGAGTAAGTTGCTAAAATGTGTCGCTACATGACCACCAGTGTTAAAAACCCTCTGAGCCCTATCGTTATTTTATTTTATTTTATCTAGGCTATAAACCGCAACCGTGCCGTTTTTCCTCTAGTAGACTACAGTGTGTGTGTGTGTGTGTGTGTGTGTGTGTGTGTATTTTCGGGAACTTTGAAAAATGAATCCATACTGTTAGATCCGATGTTGTTCTTTATTGCCATATAAAATCCGTTTTCATCGCGTATTTTAGTTTGGGATTTATGCTAATCGCCTGTAAGCATGTGGTCATTAGCATAAATGCAGGGAAAAAGCCTATGGACTTTTTAAAAGAGCATGAATAGTTTCTATTATGTATAACTTATATTTATTTTATAATATTCTCATCACTTTTTGACTCCCAAGACTAAGAAGAAGTGTTTTAAGCAATAACAAGCTTAATACATTTGCCTTTTTGTGTTATATCAATAAATAATTGTGAGATATTTTTTGCTTTTTTACTGTCTAATTGATCATTTCCTACATTCAAACGACATCACTGCAGCACACATATTCTGATAGTCCAGGTTGTGACCCAAATAAATGATAGCTTGACAGCTATGCATTATAGGGGTGATGAATGCAATCTTAATAAGAGAATAAATCCAGGCAAACCAAAACGTCTCAAAAATGGCTTAGGGCTCAAAGGTTAAAAGGCTGGTACAAGCTCTTAATGGATGCACTGTGCACAATGTATAGTTAAATAATATATATTACATTTGCAGATGAGTCTAAAAAGCTGGGTGATTAGAAAGGCAGACGGGGACGATGGAGGAGCTGAGGTTAGTAAAGCAAATTAGGGAAGCAAACTTTCAAGCTAATGAGAATTTTCTTTTGGATTTGAATGCATAATGCTAGGTGATATTATTTGAACATTACAAATACATGTATATAGGGTAATTTGAAGGAAACAAATAAGATTTCTAGCATTTCTTACTTGTTGTTTAAGTGCTCAAGTTTATTACAGAAAATACAGGTAGACCATGTAAGAGAGGAAAGAGAAGTGACAGAGAAGCAAGGAGAACAAGAGAGAGAGGGTGCAGTGGTAGATCCTGAGAGGTGTTTAGCCCATGATTGCAGGAGATTTAATTTTTGAACAATGTGTCTTGTGTAAAAAACAGTGTGTAGTGTTTTGAAAGAAGTGTGTTGGAGAATTTCAAACACAGTGCAGAGCACTTATTGTGTTTGTAGGGTTGGTGCTTTTGTTTAGGGCATGGTTACAAAAGTCAGAGGTTGTGATGCTTTGGGCATAGCAACCACTTTTAGTGTTTAAGCATTAGGCAAAAATCTGTAAATAAATTGTGCAAATTATTTTTGCGTTGTGGCATTTTTTGTTTAAATATTAATTTCTATACAAAAATGTCAAAATCTGTAAATGAAGACACAAAAGGCAAAGTTACAACACCAATAATCCTATCTACAGTAATACACAGGACTGTGTGAATAGGATTTAAGTGCATATTCTCCTATCAAAGTGCACCAGATTCGTGCATTCCAATGTACAGGGTACAAAAAAAAATTGGCCGGGGGGGCATGCCCCCGGACCCCCCTAGAGGGTTCGGGGACCACAGCACCGCTGCTGAAAAAAATCCTGCGGGAAACACTGACTTGTACATTCAAGCCTACATCCGACCCTGTTTAACGTGTTACGTTTGCGCCGCTAGCATTAGCGGCTAACTTTAGCGTCTATGCTTTCCTACTTCGCCTTCATCAGGGAACTAATTTGTGCATTTTAGATGATGATTAGAAGTAACGTTAGGTCCTTTACCACTCAGAGAAACGTGCCGTGTCCTTATGCAGTCTTTGGTAGCATCTTAGGAGGCGCATATGTGTTTAAACTTTAAAGGTATCGTAGCATTGGCTCCTTGTTGGCTCATAGCCTCGGGCTTTAACCAGCGCCGCACTTTATTATTATTTTATTTTTAAAAGTTGCCTTGTCTTAATAGCTTGTTGTTTGCCTAGAAGATCTTGGAATAAAGATGTAATTGAGTAAAGACCTCTTGTATACAGTCTATGGTAAAAACGCTGTATTTTGGATGTTCTGTTGGCATTTTTTAATATGTAAAAAGTAGGGCTGTCAAATTAACGCGCTAATTTCGATTAATTAATCACAGAAAAATTAACGCGATTAAAAAAATTAACGCAGATTAATCGCACTTCTATAATGCCCTTTGACCCGGTGCAAAAGTGGTACGGAGCTGCACCTGTAGCTTGCCGGGCCGGGCGCGCGGGTAAAAGGGAGAAAAGTAAAGAGAGAAGCAGGAGAAAGGGGCCGACTCGAGGGCTCTATGGACGGTTTATGGGATGCTTCGGCAAATAAGCATGAAGGTAGGAAGACATCTTACTTAATTCTCCGCAGTGTCCGTGCATTATTGATTTAGTGGGTGCAACAATGTAGGCTAGGTTCAAAACAGTAGGCCTATCTCTCAATCTTCCTCCAATTTTGTTTGCTAGCTGTCTCGCATAAACGGACACCCGCCCCGTGTGTGTGTGTGTGTGTCAATATTTTTGCCTACGAGTAGGCTACGAAATGGTGGCAGTGCAGCGCTGTCTGTTGTGGGAGATGGAAAGTCGTCATTTAGTCTGCTTGTTTTTTTGAGAAAATTCGGCGCTAGTTCATTTATAAAGCTGGCTGAGGGGAGGAGACAGAAGTTACGAGAGACGGAGAGCGAGCGCGCGCGCGAGAGAGAGAAACAAACTGTAGTAGCCTATACAGCTCTTTATAAACAGGTATAAAAGTGTCATATAAGTATGCGATTAATTTAGATTAATTAATCACAGAGCCTGTAATTAATTAGATAAATTTGACAGCCCTAGTAAAAAGATAACAATTACTCGATAATCGATCGTTAATTTTCCCGATGATCGATCAATGAAATTTCTTAAAATGACCATCCCTAGTCTGGCGTTATAATTCATTTGCCTCGGGTGTACTGTGGAGTGGGTAAGACTGTTTTATGAGCAGGCTAACAACAACCGTTGCCTTGCGTTAGCCTAGCACGAGTGAACTCTGCAACTAGACTGAATGAAAAGTGTTGAAAACTATCTCCAATGAGGGGGGCGCCCTTAGCTCAGTTGGTAGGGCGTCCCCCCCATGGGCCTCGGCCAGCAGCGGACCCGGGTTCGATTCCAGCCCGCGGTCGTACTCTGCATGTCACTCCCCTCTCTGCCCCATTTCAACTCTGTCTCTACACTATCAATAAAGCATAAAAATGCCAAAAAAATAAAAAATAAATAAAAAAAATATCTCCAATGATAAATAACGCCCATGCTAACTTGGAAATGAAGGCGTATGTCCAAAATTCCAAACTACCCCTTTAAAACGTTTATTTTTTATACTACAATTTTTTCAGGAATGTTTGAATAAATATGCAAATTTGGCATTATCTAACTAAGTATGCGTACATTTGCATTTTATTTTAAATCCCCAAAACCAGGTGTTGGAAATAGCAAGAGTTAAAATTCTTATTCCATTTTTAAAACTTATATTTGTCCAAAGTTTTTACAAAACTTTTTTTTCATTTCATAAATCAAAAAATACTATCACAAAAATAGTATTCCCTTTTCTGCATGTTTTTAAGAAGAAAATGTATCATTATTAGACCATTAACATATGAATAAATCCTTAAGTAATATCCTTCAGAATAGTGCTAGGAATGATTATGGAAAGTTTAATTGATATAAGTTTATGAGAAGTTGTGATTAACTATTGATAAAACTATGTGATTAACTATTGATAAAAAAAACTTCTGTTGAGATAACCGGGAAAGTTTGATTTACAAAATGAAAAAAAATGCTGTATCCGTATTCTCTTTAAATATAAGACATAAAAATTTTAAAATTATTTTAACTCTTGCTATTTCCAACACCTAGTTTTGTTTTATGCAAATGTATGCATGATTAGTAAGATATTGCCAAGTTTGCAAATTTATTCAAACACTTCTGAAAAAAAAATGTATATAAAAAGATATTGTTTTAATGTTAGTAGCGACTGGCAACGTTTCATGATGATATCTATAAGTTAAAAATGTTATCCTATTCAACTGCAGTGTCTTGCCTCCATTACAGTAGCCTTTACTTTAAAAGGGGATAACCACTAAAAAGTGAC
Organism: Ammodytes marinus; assembly: GCF_949987685.1. Lineage (NCBI taxonomy): Eukaryota > Metazoa > Chordata > Actinopteri > Uranoscopiformes > Ammodytidae > Ammodytes > Ammodytes marinus. The sequence goes on along the minus strand of NC_137216.1, from coordinate 798,877 downwards.
CAATATAAAAGGTCTATCACATCAAAACCTCTTATAGGGATGTATAGGATATAAAAAATCACAACTAGAATTTGCCTACCCAGATGGTACCGATATCTTCTGGTCTGGCCCATGAACTATATAAAGTACCCCAACTTTCAGCAGCTCTAGTGGATTTTCCTAGGGGAGTTGAATTTCAACTTTTTAAGATGTGTTAATAGACACTTTTACAAACACATTGGTGAAGAAAGCTAGTGGGAAGAAATGTATTCCCAGATGTTCACAATATGCCCTCACTATATTGGAAATTATATTTTGATTATTGGAGACAGTGGTGGGAGCTACTTTGGAAATTCAGTTCATGCACTGTATGTGTTATCACTTAAGTACCTCTTTGCATCCACTTTGATGGCCACACAACAGTTGTGTGCTTCCTCTGATACACTGTCTTCCTCCCAGCTGGACATGAGCTGTGCTGACTGCTCATCTTCCCCTAGGAACATGCAGGACTCATTCAGGTACAGCTTATAATGAATACATCCAAACTTCCTTCCACAACTTCAAATACTTTATGAAAAATGAAAAATAAATCAAACTACGCTACCACTGGTGTCTTAAATGCAATATCCAAAGACCTAACTGTGAGTGGTGGCGTTTTAATTTACCTTGCTCTTATAAAAGCTGTCAGTAGTCCCATTATATCCTTCTCATTTGGACTAATGTCCAGTAAATAAACGAATTGGCAATCGTTTAGCTGACTACCAAAAACCTATTCTGACCTCTTTCTAAAAAGGGATCCCGTTAGGCTATGAGGGATGTTGTTGTAACATTATTCTTCTTCTTACAGTTACGTACACATGGTACGTCATTCTAGGTAGCAAGATTAGACATTATATTTATGTTACTTCTGTTCTGTTCTCTTGTTGTCGGTGGGTCATTTTACCCAAACACGCATAACGATAGGTATTATTTTTGACAGCTGGTTAGTTATGCTAGCTGGCTAATGTCTTAGTAGCCTACAATAAACACAGCTAGCGGGCTAGTGTAACAGTGTAAATAAAGACTTTGTTTTCATCGTTCGCATTATCGCCTCTTACTCGCTTGCTAGCTATGCAGGATTTACATTTTACATGATTTTATATAGCACCTTTCTTAACACCGTTACAAAGTGCATTAGATTGGCTAAATGACACACTGACACACACGTACGTACGTACCAGTGATGACAACGACAAAGACAAAACTCCGCTGTTTAGCCGCGTATATTGCATCGGGAATTGAGCCCTTAAACCAACGCATATTTACGAGCTGAATTTTCTCTGATTTGGTGACACTGCTAAGTAGCTAAGCTACATCGGTTCATGAAGCAAATTCACTTCCTACTTCCGAGCCTGAATATCAGGCACTGTCGTTAGACGGTGTGAGTGCCCTGCACGATGTGAGTCGGGCATGCGCAGAACGACCGCCAGCTTTGACAGCTAGCTACGGCTACATCACTTGGACAAAACCACATACCATAGCGAAAAAGCTCTCTTGGTAAAAGAGTCATTCCACCAATCCGGTGGATCTTTTTAAATTAAGTGTATTATATCTATGAGAACAATTAAATCTTTTTATATCAATTGAAGTCCCCCCTTAATAAGATGTAAACATTACATAGGCCTACATTTTATAATTATTTTGGTAATTATCTTGTTTTTTTTAGTTGAAACTATCTATTTTGTCATGTCCCTCACAGCCTTCAATGAAAATCAACTTGGGATGTGAGAAGTAAAACCTGAACCCTGTTACACAAATCATTCTCCCACCCATAAAAAAATACTGGACTGTTCCATATGTTAAATGTAACATTAGAATGAATTAATTAATGAATGATTTGAATGATTGAATTATTTTATTTGACCATTTTGATATAAAAACATGAACAGCATTCTGTCACACATTAAAATACATAAAATAGCCAGGGATAGACACAAAAAAGCCCGAAGGCTTATTTCCATTGTGGTCCCTGTACACAAAACATACACAAAATATACACATACATAAAAATCACACACACAACAATGACCCCCACTAAGGCAAGCCTAATTATGCATAAGCCATTTTTTTAGGGCCTTTTTAAAATTGCCCAAACTCCCGACCACCTTGAGTGCTCCCGGTAACCTGTTCCACAGTGCAGCACCCGTATAAAAAAAGGAATCCTTTCCCATGTTGGTCCTCACCCTTGGTGGTACAAAATCAGTGGTGCTACCCTAGTGACATGTTAGAGGCCTTTTGAACAACAGCAGCAGAAAGAGGCAAGTTGCCACCACTTTTAACAGCTATATTTCAGTCATTTAAATGTGGATATTGTTGTCGTCAAGCTTAACAACTCAACCCCGTTACATGAAATAAAGATAGAAAACAATAACAAATATATTATTTCTTATCTCATGTGTGCTTTCCTGTTATTTACCACATGCAGAGCAGCAGCCATAATGAGCAAAAAATCACAACCCTGTTACTTTTTTGACTGTAACGGGGTTGTGAGATTGTGTTTTGACACTTTGATAGTGAAGTTATCTATTCATTAAAATTATTTTTTAGAATTGCTTTTACCACATGCATGTTTAAAGGTGCTGTAAGCAGAATGGTTCTTTTAGCTAACTTCCTGTCAGTTACTGCAGTTAGCGGTCTCCTCGCTCGTCCCTACGTCACCACATTAATGCACTGCGGTCTTCAAGCAGTGAGTTATCTAGCATCATCTCAGATCCATAAGTGTGATAAAACATGATAAAAACCATCAAAACAGACATTGGGAAGGATTTTTACCTGCTCCGCCATTGTAGGCGCATAAACATTCACCCATCTGTTGCTCTGTAGTGCACCGGCAGTGAGACCATCAGTGAGACGGGTGTCGGTTTGTAGCGTTCTCTCTTGTGATTGGATAAAAATTTCGGGATCCTCCAATAAGTTTATTTGACGATTACATGCAGAGCAGCTGACTGAGAGATCGGCTTTATGAAACGCGCACATCATATAAGTGATCACTGTATGAATATTGAGCGATTTAACACTTATATTAACATAAATAAACCGCTTACTTCACCTTTAAATTAATTTGAGTATAAAATAAACTCTAATCTGTATATGTCCCCTTCAACCCCGTTACCATTTTCAACCCCGTTACCCTAGTTTCAACCCAGTCACACCTACATTTATGGTATTTATTCCCTTAAGCTTATAAAAAATATGTACTGTTTGTTTAACTATGTCTGAAATATTTAGGGCAATCATAAGAATATTGATTTTAGTAAAAAATATTAAGTAAAACTACATCTTTGATCTAAAATGGTGTGATCGCTGGCATAAAAAGTACCCATTTTATATTTTAGTATTGCTGAAAAGTGACATGTTGTGTAATTTCTATATTTGCAAATATTGCATTAGTGTGAGGGACATCTGAATAGTACAAAAATTTTGATTTTATTAAAAAATTGAAAAGTAGGGGAGAGTGGCCTAAGTTGTGCTGGTGGGGAAGTTGTGTCACCCCTTGTTTCTAGAAAACCATAGAAAAAATTGTAAATGTGACCACATATTTAAGAAGAGCCATCCATTTGACTCATCCTATAAAGAAGGGAGAAACATGGAATAAGATATAAGCACATTTAAGCTCAAAAAACAGTTTTTTGCCTTTCAAAGTAAAATTTCCATGATCAAGGTTTTTTGATTATTGTGTCTGAACAATTATAGACACCTTTTAAAACAGTTGACACATGGTTTATTGCTTTAGTATGCTACACTTTGTGTCTATATAGTTAGCACGATGTCAGCCCTAAACTGCTGCATCATGCTTATTATCCAAAATTCTGGGGTTGTGGTGATTTGTGCCAGAGGGCCTGGGGTGAGCAGTAGCGGCCTTAGCTATGTTTCAACCCATTCAATTGAATGGGGCCCCGCCCTCTGGGGGGCCCCCAAGCCCACCCTAAAAAAAAAATATTTGATAAATAATTCTTGAGCAGGCTACCGGGCCCTAGGCCTCATAGTAACTTTTCATGTTGCATTGTCAAAGAGCTCAGTCACTCATGTCAATAACAGGGTCCAAAAAGGAATAAGCCTAAATATAAGGAAATAAATCATCATGGGCCCCTCAACTAGTAAGGGGAGAAATACAAAAGCATAAGAAAACAGCATTAGTAGCTCTGTCTAAGGGGCTTCATGATGAGCCTTTAGGGCCCCCACACACATACAGGAATACGATTTCTATGTGTAAATTCTATGCTGTTCATAAAAAGTAGCTATCCACCCTGTATCTGTTGAAATGAGTCTCTCCATCATAGAACATGGGTCTGCAGACCAATCTACTGTACTGTTTTTACAGTAGCAGAGTAAAGAGTGCTGCCTGATTAAGAAAAATCTGAAAAATAATGTTCCTGCTGCATCTCAGGATTTGATATAGCCTCTAAATTTCCCCTCAAAGTGCACCAGATTGATGCATTTTAATTCAAAAGGCACACATTTTCTTCCGGTGGGGATGCCCCCGGACCCCCCAACAAGGACCAGGGTCCCTCCCACAGTATCCCTAAATCCTGTGAGAAAAACTGACTTCATTAATATGTTTTTACCATTAATTGTATATGTGCTGAAAAGTCAGTGTACCTGACTGGATAGGTAGGAGTGGGGGGGCCCTTTAAGAGTCTGCACCCAGTGGCCCATCATCTCATAAAACTCTACAATCTGTTTTCTTTTTGCGGGAAGCATGCACAAGCATGCACAATAAATATGTCTTAAAAAAAAATTAAAATTAAGATTTTTTTTTTTTCAAGAAAATACAAAAAAAGTGGGGGGCCCCACACTAGGTCTTGAATGGGGCCCCCAGATCGTTAAGGCCGCCTCTGGGGGTGAGCTATAAGTAAGTAAGTCAAATGTATTTATAAAAGCACATTTATAACAGTTTGCACTGTCCAAAGTGCTGAACATAGTGCATTCAGTAGGTAAAGAATTAAGGTAAAATAACAATAACAAAAATAAAAGACATAAAGCCCAGACATCCACATATAAACAAAGATAGTAGTGCAGAGGTAAAATGGTTAATGGGGAGGAAAAACCAGGGTGTACAGATGGGTTTTGAGAGGGAATCGCATATGCCAGGTGGCAGTTGGTTCTACAAGGGAGGAGCAGCTAGTGCAAAGTACATTTCTGAGAGTTGTGCCATTGGCATGGCTGTATACGCTGGTCACCAAATGAAAGTGACTGTCTACAGTAGCTCAGAAGAGGTGACATCTCCATTCCACTTAACGACACCACTGATGAGAGTTCAGATGGCCAGAAAGATGATGATGGTGACTTTGTCATTGTGAGCTTTGCAGGCAAAACCATTAGATCTGCTAGGCCTTGTTTAAGAAAATTGTCTGTGGTGGCAGATTTCGCATATGATATATCTCTGGACTCAAATGTTGGAATACTTATTAATGCAATAGGAAACATTTGTTATTATCTTGTATAGACTTATAAGTATAATGATATATATTGAATGTTGTTTAGTTGTAAACTGAAATGTAGATTCCTCAAATGCGTATCCAACAAACCACTCAGACGGGCCACACCTCTCCTATTGTACCATGCTCAGAACTCCCCGGTGCCATCTTCAAACTGTCCCCCCCACCATCCCCCCTCACATGACTGGCCAATTGAGAGCATTGCATTGTGGTTATGGTGAACTGAAGCCATTGTTGTATCTCAACCTGTCTGTCTCCCTACCCTCCTCTTGTAATACAATTTAGTCGTCTTCCCCCACCCAGCTTCCTTAAGTATGTATATTTGAACCTGTCTACCTGTCTCCTTCCTGTCTCCTACGATGTCCTTAAATAGTTCATGACTTTAAGGGAACATGGTCACTCTTTGCAACAACTCACATGTGTTGGAACTAGTGACCACTCCGCGGAGTTTTCTTGCTATTATTGATTGAAAATAAACCTTTTGCTACTACAAACGTATCGCTCTGCTTAATTTCTCACCACATTGTCCTTCAATCTTTGTAAAATATTTACTTTATTTACTTTAAATAAACCTTAAACAAGTGGTTGTCTAATGGATTTGTCTTGCATTACAGTTTATGAGATATATATCAATGGCACAATTTACCCCATGGTATTCTCTCTTGTGGCACAACTTACACCACACCAGGGGCAAGTTGTGGCACAAGACAACTTTTTTTCCGAAAGCTATATTTCTTAAACAGTTTATTCCAGATCCAAAGTTTTTACTGCCAGGGAACATCCTGAAATATATGTACATATTTGAGTTGGAGACATAACTGTCAAGGCCTCACTTTAAAATCACTTTGAGTAAAAAGTGGTACAACTTAAGCAACTCTCCCCTAATACATTTTGGTCAAAAATCCAAAAATGTCGAAGTCCAAATCGGACCGGATTCATGGAATGACTCAAAAAGTGTTTTGGAGAGATACAGACTGCGCTAAAAACAGACTGTAACTCGCTTAATTCTGAACCGAATTTCAGAACAGCCACGGTTGGCTTCCTGATGAAGTTGTACAGCATGTTGCATAGTCTGAAAAAATCCTTGACAGCTGCTTCACTGGACATTGCATGAATCACAACCAGATGAAGTTGGTGATTAAAGCAGTGAATATATGGTATGTTACAATCCAGCTTGTTTTTGGAGAAATTTCTGCACACCACCATGCCTGCCAGACATGAGTGATACGCCATCATAAACCTGACTCAGGATTTTGTCCGTGCTGAGTCCGGCGCTGGTGAGCTCATCAATGATGACACCTGTCAGAGACTCTGCATCACCTTCTCAGATGTGGCCATTACCAAGAGAAGCTCACACACACACACCATAGTTTTCATCAGCAAAACGCACAACGACAGATATATTTTCTTGACCTAAAAATCCTGTGTGCCATCCACCTTTATTGAATAAAATGTGTCCTTATGGAGTATTCTCCTGTTACTGCTGTGGGGCAGGCCTGCTGGAGATTAAGTGCCCCTACAAGTACAGGGAGGGACAACAGGGGTCAGAGTCCGATGCATAATTTTGCCTCGATGCAAGCTATGATCTGCGACCCACCCACCAATATTATTCACAGATTCAGCTACGTATGTCTGTAAAATAGAAATCTGTGATTTCGTGGTGTGGACCAAATCCAGCAGCATAATTTGTCGTCTACAGAGGGATGAGCACTTTCTAAAGGAAACTCTTCCAAAGGCTGAAGCTTTCTTCATGAATCACCTCCTCCCAGAACTCATCTGCCCCATGCAAAGACCCTGACCAATTGGAAGACAGCAAATGTCCGTCCTGCAAGAAGCCTAGCTTTGGAAAAATTATTAAGTGTCCAGACTGCTGCCAGCACTTTCACTACACGTGTGAACATAACAAGATCCTCCAAAAAATTTAAATGTGGATACAAGTAGATCAGCATATTCAACAATGACGAATACTGGAGGCTAGATAACACATGAGAAAAAAACAGAATAAGACGTAGAGAGCTAAGATGACTAGGCCCATAGCTCTGACCTACAAAACACGTAACTGATTTAATTGGTGTTGTAACAACAACTAATAGTTCTAACTCTTCAAGTGTTCATTTATATTCTAAAAGTACATAAGAAAACTTCCCAAACAGCACTGATATGTAATCAACATTTCTAGAAAGTAAACAAAAAAATTGAATTCTTAAATGTGTTCATTAAGTATCAATTATTTACTTCTCATTGTTAGATACTTTTGTTAACAGGCGTAGATTACATTACACTTAAAATATTGTCAGTGCATTTCTTTTCTCTTTCACAAACAGCACTGAAGCACCTACAGCACTCCCATGGGGTTGTTTGAGACCAACAGAATGCCCTTTGGGCCGCAGAATGCTCCATCCACGTTCCAGAGGCTCAGGACCTGCTGCTTTGGGGATTTGAATCTCACCCACCTCGTGATTTATCGCTACAATTTCATAATTTTCTCCAAAACTCTTAACGAACACTTAGAGAGATTTCACCTAGTGTTAGACAGATTTCAGGAACATGGCTTGAAGTTGAAGCCCTCCAAGTGCCATCTTGTGAGAAAAGAGGTACAGTACTTGGGTCTTTTGGTCTTTGCGGAGGGGATCAAGACAGACCCAGAGAAGATCAGCAGGGTTAAGGATTGGAAGAGGCCAAAAAATCGGAAGGAAGTGCTGCCATTCTTTGGGTTCGCTGAATATTACAGGAGGTACGTTGAAGGCTACTCAAGTATACAGTAGCTGCTCCTTTATACCGCCTCACAACTGGTGACCCCAGAAAGAAAATCTGGGAAAGAAAATGTTTGGGCGCTAATGCTAACGACTAAACCCCGCATTCTCTCATTTCAGTCGGTGTTGGTTATTATAGGAGGGATAAAATAAAGCACATTTCAGACATTGAACTAACAAACGGACAGAATTATTTTTAAAATAGGACTACTTACATTTCGGACGGATGGTGTCTCTCAGTCTTCCTGGCACAGTCTCCTCCACACTCCAGTAAAAAGGCTTTGATCACACTAACAGATTGCAAACCTTTGCTGGAGATAGCCTAACAAAAAATGAAGTAAATCCATTCAGCCCTAGTGTGCTTCGAGGCTGGGGTGTGATGGTAGCTTGAGGTTGAGCTCACACTGCAGCTTGCTTCTCCTCTGTTGTTGCATGAGCGAGTGGAGGCTCAGCCAGGTGTGTGTGGTTACGATTTGCCAATCAACTGCCGAGTTTCTGGTGAGCTTTCCCGTGGGAGTATTTATGATAATGAAAACCGACCGATTTCGTCATCAGTCGGTGTTTTTTGGAAGAAACCTTCAAATCCCCCCTTTTTCGAAATAAGTGTCCCAGAAGAAACTGACATATTTGTCTTTTTGAAGCTTGTGTGTGCTGGTAGGGACGCCAATAACCTAAACAGTGTGCCCGAACACCGGCAATGTTTGGTTTTTCATAATATGTCCCCTTTAAAGGCTATGGTGGAAGAGAAATTTACATTGGCAAAGGAGAAGGCAAAGGAAGAGGTCCAGAAGGCTGCAGCTGTAAGTCTTACAGCAGATATGTGGTCCTCCATGAACATGGAGGCATATCTGGGTGTCACGTGCCATTATATTACAGAGGAAGACACTCTTAATACGGCAATGTTAGGAGTGGAATACTTTCCTTTGCGTCACACTGCTGAGAATTTAGCCCTGGCACAGGCTAAGATCCTGGACGACTGGGGGATCAAGGGCAAGGTGAGCTGCTTGGTCACAGATGCTGCAGCAAACATGAAAGCCTCTGTAAGGCTACTGGGGATCAGGCACAGCATCTGTGTGGCTCATGCCCTCAACCTAATTGTGCGCAAGTCCTTTGAGCAGGTCCCTATGCTGGCAGACTTGCGTGAAAAGTCCAGGAAGATCGTGACTTACTTCCGGACCAGCACGACAGCCAAAGAGCATTTGGGCCAACTACAAGCATCAATGGGCAGGCCTAAGCACAAACTATTGATCGAAGTAGACACCAGGTGGAATAGCACGTTTTTAATGTTGGAACGGCTGTTTGAACAGCGTGAAGCTGTGGGAGCAGCCCTGGCTTCCCTTCATACAGACCTTCTCCCACTCACCTCGTTGGAAAATGACGCAATTGAGGAAGTGACAAAGGTGTGTAATGGCAAAATATTGCACATGATATATCTGGACTCAAATGATAGAATGCTTATATCTGCAATAAGAAACATTGTATTTATCTTGTATTTCTCCTGTATATCAAATGGTTATTCTAGAAACTTCAGACAACACCCCCTCTAGAATGTCTTGAAACTTGCTGGGTCACAATATGGGGCTTTGAAGTAGCCTAACCCTGAAGTGGAATTAGTGTGTGGAAACAGGGCATTGTTCAAAATTCCAATAAAAAAACTGTTGGCATTTAGCTTACATCAATTAGTTGGGCTTTTATTTTGAAAGTACATCACAATCACAAAGTCCGTACATTTCCTTTGACAGTGGTTGCGTTCCGAATCGCATACTCTTTCTTTTTTCTATTCTACATACTACATCCGACGATAAAAAGAATCTAGTTAGGATGCAGTAGGCATACTATTGGGACATACTTTACTCTCTTATTTCATCATAACATTGCGCCTTGATCTTGCCTCTTGCTTTTATATCCGTCGCATCCCCGTTTGTTTTCATAACATGGACCTATAGGCTTCGTCGATGTTACGTCACTTCACGTGCGCACTGGATTGTGGGTCAGAATCGCCCAAATAGGATGCACTTTTCAACACTAACAATCTTGGCCGCATGAAGTAGACCATCCGGGTATTCTAACCATCCTAAATCTGGCCACAAGAATCGGGACATCCTAAATCTTTTTTCTACATACTATATAGTAGAAAGTATGCGATTCGGAACGCAACCAGTGTTTGCTTTTATTGACTGTCTTTCGGTATGCACCCGACAAAGGCTTTTATTTTGACACCAGTTCTGAGAGACTAAGGCCGTGTCCGGACTGCCATACTAACGTCCTACTCATACTCATTTTGACTTCAATTTGAGTATGTGACGGTTGGGTATGCGAGAAATTCCCGGATGAGTACTAACTTCCGGGAAGATTTTGGGTATGAATCGATTGTATACTTTCCCTACTCAACCGCCCCACAATGCACTGGGTCAATTCTACCCGCCCAGGAAAATGAAATATTTTCGAGCAAGTTGGTCCGCGATCTGACAGCTGTACGTGCAGTCATTCATAAACTCTTACAATAGATAACAGATGAAGATAAATTCCTAACAACATTAGAGTCACTAAGTGAAATGAGTGTTGTGAGTCTGATAGTGGAGAGAGATCACACACACCGCAGCTCGTCCAGCTCAACTCACAGACAGCTGAGTGCTGTCTGATGAGCTGGACAGAGAGCGTCGGAGGGATCCTCCGCCTCAAAAAAACACAATTATAAAACAAGAGGTCTAAAACACAGATGTAAAATCGAGTTCAATATCTAACCTGTAGAGGGCGGTTATACGCTAAACAGCGTCTAAACTGCCTGAATCTTATAAGAAGAAGAATACATTCTTCATGGCTTGAGTATACTTCAACTGAAAACGTTTCGACGCACCTCGCATACACAATCGATCTTTGAGTAGACAGTAGGCATCTACAGGAGAATATAGCCTACCATCGTCTTGCACTTGGGTAGCTCGCAGTAAGTCTGCCTTGTATGGTTAGGAATATTAGCCTATTCAAAAATCCAAATGTCTTTGTCAGTTAACAGTGGGCTATAGGCCAAATTCATTTGCTCGATATTAAATCTAAATTTTATATTAATACAATTAAATATTCAAAGAAACTGCCCTCATATAGCACTTTCGAAATTGATCTAGATAGGCTACATGAAATTAACAAAAACTAAATTAATGCAAATCGTTCAACTTTATGACTTGTTTGGCAGGCATATGTGTGTGTATTTGTTTTTAAATTTTCTTTTTAAACTAATTTGAAGGTGAATACTGACGTGTAATTTGTCACCTTATTGACAATCTTATAATGTATTATTTATTTGTTTGCACTTCCGCAAAGGCAATGCGGAAGTCCTGACGTAAGAGCTCTCAGATTGGAGCACAATCGTGGGTTGCCTACGTCTTTCACTTTTTACCCTCAGTAAAACGACTGTCACAGTGGTCTGAGTCGGTAAGTCATGGAAAGGTTTATTTGGGTTATGCCGTTACTAATAGGCCTATCGGACTCAAAAAGTAAGAAATGGACAGCCAGTCGGTGTTCTGTAAACTTTATTTATGTTGTTCTAGGAAAACAACTGTTATGAGCAGCAATCAACTCCGACAGAAGAGCGCTAACCTCTGTGTGATCAGTTTAATTATCGTGTCTTCAGGTCAGTTTCCGTATGTCTTTCATGCCAGCCTAAAACATTTTCAACTTGGACAATAACGCATGCCTCCGGGGAACTACAGTAGGCCTATACAGTTAGGTAAATTATTAAGCTCAGAAAGTGGGTAAAGACTATTTAATAACCTCAAAACATAAAAAAAGGCATTATGTTGAACATAATTTTTTTTAAATTAATTGTCTAGCCTATACTAAAAAATATATATTTTGTTAGTTTTTTGTGTGTGCACATTATCTCATCCCCCACTTACCTGTTATACACTAGATTAAATATTATTACATTTTACTGTAGGCCAATGGCTGATTTATAATCAAAAATGTCAAGATGACAATGGTTGGACAATCACATGACTACGAGCAATTTGTGCAAATTGCAATAATTCATTGTGACCAAATGATAAAGGCAATGATACGATGTGACCCAACCAGGAATAATCAATAATATAGAATAATAACCTAGTTTGTATCTGTGTTTGTGTCCACACAATTGCCTTGCATGTATCATCATTTACAATTCCGACTTTAGAATTATTGATATGTCCACCCTGTCATGTGAATATCCACCCTGTCGCCACTATACCCTATGCAAGATATGACAGGGAGGACATTTTGATCTTAAGTTTGCATGTAAGCTAAGAACAAACTACGACTGGCTTACTAGCTAGTATGGTTGTTGAAGAAGATTGTCTATAGTTAAACTGACCTGGTTTTATCTTTGTTTTATCTAGTGCCGCCCAATTTCTTCCCTAAAGATCTCTCATTACATTGGTCCATTTCATCACTCAATTTGGCCCAACTGATTGTGTTTACCTGCTCGATTTAAGCAATGCAGCTCAGGGTTCACACATTTTTGCACGTACAAAAGTTGGCAAATCATTTGTTTTATCTGTTTTAACAATTGATTTCCAGAACAGAAACATTTTGAATTGATAAACAAACATCTGTTATTTCATCTAAAAAATACTGGTATTGATAAAAATGTATGAGTAATGGTTAAACTAAATACAATTCCAAAATGCTCAAGGGGTTCACATACTTTCAAACAGCACTGTATAATTGTATGAAAAAAAAGATGAATCAATTGTATGATCTGACAACATATTACATGAATAGTAAACTTGTGCGTGGGACATATCAAAATAGCACGTATCCTCTTATACAAAACTGAATAAAATCTAGAAAATGTAGCCAAAGAGCCAATTAGCGTTTTGTTACAGATAGATAAACATTGTCCAGTACAACAAATGCTTTTATAATATTTTCTAAGTTAAATTAAGATAGTAATTGAATTTTTTTTATTCATGGAACACCAAAAGGCACCCTACAGTGATATTGACCCCTATACAATTTTATATTGAAAATTGTTCCCTCTGTTTTCAGACAGGAACCTCACACACTGCTGTTTCATGATTACAAAAGGATGAACTGCTTACTTCTTGTTCTTTATCTAATGTCACTGCTTGACTCTGGTGAGTAAAATTCCACTCATATTATATTTTTTACAGTAGGCTAAGGCTGAATATATTAATCTCTTGAATTCAATTGAAAATCAACACACCTACATGTTGTTGTTACACGCTAGGTGTGTCTTTGTGCCTTGTGCTTTCATAGCTGTGTTTGTGTCTGACTGTGTCAAGTGTTAACTTGTTCACACAGTACTCAGCGCCCTTCCTGCTCCAGTCAATGTTTCTGTCAGCTCAGTCAACTTCCACCATGTCCTTGGATGGGATCCTGGGCCCGGCACCCCGCCAGGAACACACTACAAGATCTCCATGAGGTATGTATTATGCCCACATTACCCACATGGCCCCTTGCCATTTCCTCCTTTAGTAGAGAACAAGTGAATAAATGGTCCCTGAGTAGAGATTGTGTTGACAAAATGCAAATAGTTAATATATATATATATATGCACTCAACGGCCACTTTATTAGGTACAGCGGTTAATTTTTTTTTAAACACATATAACTAATCAGCCAATCACATGTCAGCAACTCGATGCATTTAGGCATGTAGACCTGGACGGGACAACTTATTGAGGTTGAAACCGAGCAACAGAATGGGGAAGAAAGGAGCTTTAACTTAATTTGAACATGGCAATGTTGAGGGTGCCAGGAGGGCTGGTATGAGTATTTCAGAAACTGCTGATCTACTGGGATTTTCACTCCAAACCATCTCTAGGGTTTACAGAGAATGGTCCGAAAAAGAAAAAATATCCAGTGAGCGGCATTTGTGTGGACATAAAATGCCTTGTTAAAGTCAGAGGTCAGTGGATGATGGGCATACTGGTTTGAGATGATAGAAAGGCAACAGTAACTCAAATAACTACTCGTTACAACCAGGGTATCCAGAATACCATCTCTGAACGCAAAACACGACCAACCTTGAAGCAGATGGGCTACAGCAACAGAAGACCCCACCGGGTGCCACTCCTGCCAGCTAAAAACAGGAAAATGAGGCTAAAATTCTCACAGGATCACCAATATTGGACAATAGAAGGTTGAAAAATCATGCCTGGTCTGATGAGTCTTGATTTCAGTTGCGACATTCAGATGGCAGATTCAGAATTTGGCGTAAACAACATGAAAGTATGGATTCATCCTGCCTTTCACCATCAACCATGCCATGTTCAAAGTCACCAAAACCCCCTTTCTTCCCCATTCTGATGCTCGGTTTGACTTCAGTACATTGTCTTGACCACGTCTAAATGCCTAAATGCATTTAATTGCTGCCATGTGATTGGCTGATTAGCTTTTTGTTTTTATAAGCCATTGAACTAGCCTGGCTCCGCCCGCCTACCTACTTCCGCTCAAATTTAATTTTCCCTGCAGTAGTCAGTCTGGGTCTGCAGTATATTCTTAGGTTTTCTCCGGACAGATTTCTGCCGGTCCAATCAGCGCACAGAGGGAGTGGCTCGGAAGCCAATGCATAACAAAACGTCAAGCCCCAAACGTTATGCGATTGGTTGGCAGATCCAGAGTGACACTGGGTAGATCCAATAGTTTTAAACTTCACACACCCGCCTCCAAGTGAGTGAACGTTTGCCAATTACAGCACTGCCAGACCTTCTGTACAAATGAAATTAAGTACGATGGTCTGGTAGGACCAGGCTACCATTGAACAGGTGTACCTAATAAAGTGGCCGGTGAGTGTATATACAGTCATATGAAAAAGTTTGGGAACCCCTCTCAGCCGGCATTATAATTGACTCTGCTTTCACAAAAAAAAGATAAAAGTGGTATGTCTTTAATTTACCAGGAACAGCTAAGTACTGGGATGTTTTCCAAACAAAGATGTTTTGAAAAGCAGTATTTGGTTGTATGAAATAAAATAAAATGTGAAAAACTGGCTGTGCAAAAATATAGGAACCCTTGTGGTTTTGTTGATTTATGTAAAACTGATGACTTTAAACACAAAGTTGGTTGGATTATGTTGTTAAGCCTTGAACCTCATAGAAATGTCTGTTTAATCATGAGAAAATGTATTTTAGGTGCCTAAATGCAAGTTGCACTTCTCTTTGACTCTCTGCTGAAGTGAGACAGAATGGGATCATCAAAACAGCTCCCAAAAGATCTGAAAAACAAAGATTGTTCATTGTCATGGTTTAGGGCAAGGGTCGGCAACGTTTTCTACTCAAAAAGCTATTTGGGACCGCCTCCCAATAAAAAGAAAGCACTCGGAGCCACAACCCATTTTGACATCATATACAGTCATATGAAAAAGTTTGGGAACCCCTCTCAGCCGGCATTATAATTGACTCTGCTTTCACAAAAAAAAAGATAAAAATGGTATGTCTTTAATTTACCAGGAACAGCTAAGTACTGGGATGTTTTCCAAACAAAGATTTTTTGAAAAGCAGTATTTGGTTGTATGAAATAAAATAAAATGTGAAAAACTGGCTGTGCAAAAATATGGGTACCCTTGTGGTTTTGTTGATTTTAATGCCTGTAACAGCATGTAAAACTGATGACTTTAAACACACAGTTGGTTGGATTATGTTGTTAAGCCTTGAACCTCATATAATTGTCTGTTTAATCATGAGAAAATGTATTTTAGGTGCCTAAATGCAAGTTGCACTTCTCTTTGACTCTCTGCTGAAGTGAAACAGAATGGGATCATCAAAACAGCTCCCAAAAGATCTGAAAAACAAAGATTGTTCATTGTCATGGTTTAGGGGAAGGCTACAAGAAGCTTTCCCAAAGGTTTCAATTTTCAATTTCGACTGTAAGGAACGTTGTCAGGAAATGGAAGGACACAGGCATAATGGCAGTTAAACCCAAGCATGGCAGACCAAGAAAAAAACAGGACCGGCATAGGTGGAGGATTGTGAGAATGGTTGCACACAACCCACAGATCACCTCCAAAGACTTACAAGAACATCTGGCTGCAGATTGTGTATCTGTACATCGTTCAACAATTCAGCGCAATTTGCACCAAAACATCTGCTTTTTATAAAGACCAAATAACTTAATTTTTGTCTCATCAGTCCAAAGCATTTTCTTCCAATATGAAGCTGGCTTGTCTAAATGAGCTTTTGCATACTCCATGCAACTGTATCTGTGGCGTGGGCGCAGAAAGGGCTTCCTTCTCATCACCCGGCCATACAGATGTTTTGGTGCAAATTGCACTGAATTGTAGAACCATGTACAGATACACAATCTGCAGCCAGATGTTCTTGCAGGTCTTTGGAGGTGATCTGTGGGTTGTCTGCAACCATTCTCACAATCCGCCGCATATGCCGCTCTTGTACTTTTCTTGGTCTGCTAGACCTGGGTTTAACTGCAACTGTGCCTGTGTCCTTCCATTCCCTGACAACGTTCCTTACAGTAGAAATTGACAATTGAAACCTTTGGGAAAGCTTCTTGTAGCCTTCCCCTAAACCATGACAATGAATAATCCTTGTTTTTAAGATCTTTTGGGAGCTGTTTTGATGATCCCATTCGGTCTCACTTCAGCAGAGAGTCAAAGAGAAGTGCAACTTGCATTTAGGCACCTACAATACATTTTCTCATGATTAAACAGACAATTCTATGAGGTTCAAGGCTTAACAACATAATCCAACCAACTTTGTGTTTAAAGTCATCAGTTTTACATGCTGTTACAGGCATTAAAATCAACAAAACCACAAGGGTACCCATATTTTTGCACAGCCAGTTTTTCACATTTTATTTTATTTCATACAACCAAATACTGCTTTTCAGAAAATCTTTGTTTGGAAAACATCCCAGTACTTAGCTGTTCCTGGTAAATTAAAGACATACCACTCTTATCTTTTTTTTGTGAAAGCAGAGTCAATTATAATGCCGGCTGAGAGGGGTTCCCAAACTTTTTCATATGATTGTATATGTGTATATATATATATACATATAACCTGTATGCTATGTACAAAAAACTATACTATGTTGCATTTAACCTATGGTTTTCTCGCCTGCGCATCGACCCAGTGCGCCAACGGTGGCGCAAAGTGTCCATTCCCCCATAGGGCGATCCCCTAACCCTCACAAGAGGGGTGCCGCTGGGCAGAGCAACGTCACACATCTCAGTGTTCATGGATGCATCTCTGTCGGGCTGGGGAGGAACCTGCGAGTCTCACGTAGTGGGCGGCGCTTGGCCTGCCCCCGTGATCATGCATATAAACGCATTGGAGTTTATCACTGTGTGGAAAGTAATCCAACACTTTGCCCCAATGTTAACAAATCAACATGTGATGATTCGCACGGACAACAAGGCGACAGCAGCATACATCAATCGCCAAGGGGGCGTGCGCTCAGCGCAGCAGCTGAGCATAGCGAGACGTTATGCTGGACGCACACACACTTGCTCTCCATCAGAGCAGTGTACATCCCCGGTGTCCTAAACAGAGGGGCAGACATAATGTCGAGTGGGGGGCCAGGAGACTGGACTCTGCACCACGATCTGATCAATCAGATATGGAGCGAGTTTGGGAAGGCGGAAGTCGACCTATTCTCCACACGGGAGAACACACAGTGCGCGCTGTGGTTCTCTCTCAGCGCGAAGGACAATCCCCCGCTCGGGGTGGATGCGTTCGCTCACAGACCGTGGCCGAACACACTCCTGTACGCTTTCCCACCCGTCCCTCTGAAGTCTTGGACCGAGTCCAAGAGGAGCGGCTCTTGGACTCGGTCTCAAGCACCGCAACGCACGAGTGCGCCGTGGTTCCCCTGTCTCCAGCGACTGCTCTCGGGGCCGCGATAAAAATATTAAAAACTTTTTATTTAAATGTTACATGTTTACTATAATCTTCAAATTCAGAATTATATTTTAAAATGAACAAAGTCACAGGGAGCCACAACAGAAGGATGAAAGAGCCACACGTGGCTCCGGAGCCACGGGTTGCCGACCCCTGCTACAAGAAGCTTTCCCAAAGGTTTCAATTGTCAATTTCGACTGTAGGGAACGTTGTCAGGAAATGGAAGGACACAGGCATAGTGGCAGTTAAACCCTTGCATGGCAGACCAAGAAAAAAACAGGAGCGGCATAGGTGGAGGATTGTGAGAATGGTTGCACACAACCCACAGATCACCTCCAAAGACCTGCAAGAACATCTGGCTGCAGATTGTGTATCTGTACATCGTTCAACAATTCAGCGCAATTTGCACCAAAACATCTGCTTTTTATAAAGACCAAATAACTTAATTTTTGTCTCATCAGTCCAAAGCATTTTCTTCCAATATGAAGCTGGCTTGTCTAAATGAGCTTTTGCATACTCCATGCAACTGTATCTGTGGCATGGGCGCAGAAAGGGCTTCCTTCTCATCACCCGGCCATACAGATGTTTTGGTGCAAATTGCACTCAATTGTAGAACCATGTACAGATACACAATCTGCAGCCAGATGTTCTTGCAGGTCTTTGGAGGTGATCTTTTGGTTGTGTGCAACCATTCTCACAATCCGCCGCATATGCTGCTCTTGTACTTTTCTTGGTCTGCTAGACCTGGGTTTAACTGCAACTGTGCCTGTGTCCTTCCATTCCCTGACAACGTTCCTTAGAGTAGAAATTGACAATTGAAACCTTCGGGAAAGCTTCTTGTAGCCTTCCCCTAAACCATGACAATGAATAATCTTTGTTTTTAAGATCTTTTGGGAGCTGTTTTGATGATCACATTCTGTCTCACTTCTGCAGAGAGTCAAAGAGAAGTGGAACTTGCATTTAGGCACCTAAAATACCTTGTATCATGATTAAACAGACCTTTATATGAGGTTCAAGGCTTAACAACATAATCCAACCAATTTTGTGTTTAAAGTCCTCAGTTTTACATGCTGTTACATGCATTAAAATCAGCAACACCACAAGGGTTCCCATATTTTTGCACAGCCAGTTTTTCACATTTATTTAATTTAAAACTAAATACTGCTTATCAAAAAATCTTTGTTTGAAAAACATCCCAGTACTTAGCTGTTCCTGGTAAATTAAAGACATACCACTTTTACCTTTTTTGTGTGAAATCAGAGTCAATTATAATGCCGGCTGAGAGGGGTTCCCAAACTTTTTCATATGATTGTATACACAGTAGGGGTATATAGGTCTATATAAAATAAACCTATTTTTTCTTTAACAAAAACATTCTTTGAATTTATAACATGTCCTCAAAAAGACAGCTACTGTTATTGGCATTTTGTGCCTTTTAACTGTAGTGACAGTTGAAAAATAACAGGAAATGAGAGGCTGGAGAGATGGGAAATTACAAATATCCCCATCCGGACTCAAAGCAGGGAGGTTGTGGTTGATGGTAAACCCCATGGTAAACCCCGTAGGCTACCAGTACACCCCCAGCTTTCAACACAGTGGAGAATTACACATTGTTATTGCTTGCCAATTCAAAGCCTAACAATTGATTTGATTGTGTTGCACAATGCTGAATGTATGTTTATTTCAGTCAAATAAAAAGTAAATTGATGTTGACCTCATAATACTTGGTGTTATTCTTAAGTCTTATTGACAGAGCTGTTACACTAAAGATCGCAAAGATATTTGATTATTTTAATCTATTCTTTATTTTCCTAAGGCAAATGGACAGGACACCAACAGTTAAATGATAAACTTTTCAATGTGGTTTGGTGAACTCAGAAACAACATAGAACAATAGAATTTCTCTGATGCAAATTATTCTTTATTATCATCCACGATGAGGCCAATATCAGCCAATAATCATACTTTACCATCAACTGATGTGAAAATGCCTTGCCTGCAATGATGCTAAGCAAGAACAACTTTCCTGCCTTTCTGAGAGATCTGAAATGGAATTAAATGTTAAAACCCTGTTTCTCTTCACTTTGTGCAGGGTGAGGAAGAAAAAATGGGAACATAACTCAACGACTACATCAATTAAGCTAAAGCTTGACAACATCAAGACGTATTACCTGACTGTACAAGCGTCCTACAACCAAACCCTGTCTCCAGAATCCCATAAAGTCAACTTCATGCCTATCAAAGACAGTAGGTCCACATGACTTTCTTTTGAGTCTCGCGCTTGTTGTTTTGGAGTTAGGTAATTGCATATTGTATTATAATTTGTTGCTGACAGATGTGAGTGATGAACCTTATTTTTATTCTCCCTTTGAAAGTTCTGTTAATGCAGCAGCAGATACTAGTGTAGGTAAGTTAAAGTTTCTATAGAAAATAGCTCTCACTCATAGTCAAGTGCTTATCCTGGGTCAGGTAGTGGGGGTAGCAGGCTGCAGCTCCAGGGGCCTGTTTCAGGAAACAGGGTTAACAAACTTGAGTTCATGCCTCCACTCTGAGTTGACAAACTCTGTGATTAGCAACTCTGGGTTATCGGTTTCAGAACAGAGGATCAGCGTTGGGTTAGTCAACTCTGAGTATGTTCTCTCTGGGTTGAGCGTTAAAGCCATCGTCAATGGATCGCTGATATCATAATTCACCATGGCAACTGGAGACAAAAAGGTTTGATCCTCACACTTCTACTTTGCCCATTGGAGTTAGAAATATTAATCTTTAGGCAAGTTGTATTTTTGAGGATTAATTTTATTATTGAACAACTACAGTGCTCTCGGTCAATCCAAAATGTTAGAGAACCTAAACCTGAATGTTTACGAAAGTAAAAGTGAGGTTTTGTCTTTCTTACGAGAATATATATATGTTTTGCTATTATTAGGCAACTATTAGTGTGCAGAATTATTCTGCAACTAAATAAAAAAACTAAAATGTTCCCATCTCACTTGTTTATTTTCATCTGTTGAAGTGAGAATAATAAAACAACTCAAAATTTACAAATACAAATTTCCGACATGTCAAAAAAAAAAATCAGTGACCAATATAGCCACCCTTCTTTTCAATAACTGTCACAAGCCTTCCATTCATGGAGTCTGTCAGTTTCTTGATCTGTTGACGATCAACTTTTTGTGCAGCAGCAACCACAGCCTCCCAGACACTGTTCCGAGAGGTGTACTGATTTCCTTCACTGTAAATATCCCGTTTTAGCAGGGCCCACAGGTTCTCAATAGGGTTTAAGTCAGGTGAGGAAGGGGGTCATGTCATTATTTTTTCATCCTTAAGGCCTTTACTGGCTAGCCATGCAATTGAGTACTTCGATGCATGTGATGGAGCATTGTCCTGCATAAAAATCATGGTCTTCTTGAAAGATGCAGACTTTTTCCTGTACCACTGCTTGAAGAAAGTATCTTCTAGAAACTGGCAGTAGGTTTGGGAGTTGATTTTGTGGCCATCTTCAACCCGAAAAGCACCAACTAGCTCATCTTTAAAAATACTAGCTAGGGCTGGGCGATATATCGAATATATGCGATGTATCGCGAGATGTTCTCCACGGGATGTATAAAATGACCCTATCGCGACCATCGAATACAAATTGGCACGTAATGTGTTTCTTTTAGCCGCCGCCGCCATCGGTAAACTCGCTGGTGTTCGCTTCTCTCGCTCTTTCCTGTGGCTCTCTGCCTCACAGACTCACATGCATTGGCAACTCACTCACTCCCCCCTTCCAACCAGAGTCTCCTGGGCGCTCCTGTGACGTAGTCTGCAGTGTGCCCTGTGTGTGTTTACTTCATGCTTTTATCGCCATGTGAAAACAACAAGAGGGGGAGAAAAAAAGACGAGGGCTCTTGTGTTCTTATGACAGCCGAACGAGCGGGTGGAGGGGGGCACGCATGACGGCGATGGTGGCCGTCGTTCATAGCATGGACCTTTTTTGTAGGTCCATGCTTATGAGAAGAAGCACATAGGCGAACGACCGGGGGCGGCGGGCGCACATTCCAGCCTTAGCGGCCGCTGTACACAGCACGGCCTGCCCTGGTCCGTATGAGAGGAAAGCTAGTGGCTACACATGCGAAAGAACGGGGGAGGCGGGCGCTTGACAGCATAAGCGGCCGCTGTACAGAGCCTGGTCCTTATGAGAGGAATGCGAACGAGCGCCGGGGGGCGGATTACTCCGACTTCACGGAGGGTTTTTGGTCCAACGTCACACAACCACGGCATCACATTTATTACGGGCAGCCTCTTATAATAGGTCCATGTCAGCACCAAGGGAGGTGCACACCGTTTATTAACTAAAAGTCTTTGTAAAGTAGGCTACATTTGCGAGTATTTCTTATAAAATAAAACATAGTGTTTTAGTGATATTGCAGGAGGGCTAGATCAATAGGTATGAATAGCATCCAGGAATGGTGCATCGGTTAGAATGCAAGGAATGATGATGATGAGACTTTGCTTTCTTTAGACTATATTATTCTCAGCCATATTTATTTAAATCCTCTGATTGTCTTCCAGTTTTATTTTCATGAACTCAATACAGGAGATTTAAACAATAAGGCAGGTAACAGAGGGACGATGAGCCACCTGCTGTTTGCGCTCGCATGAATCTCTCTCTCGGACTAACTGGCAGAAAACTAAACTTAATTTATACACTATAGACTGGGAGCAACTGCTCTTAAAGCGACAGTAACCATTATAAATGTCAGAGCCTTTTATACACATAGACTACTATTATGGAGAAAAACCTGTTCTGCATTTAAAGTGTGGCTGCTATGTTCAGGGGGTTAGTGGTGATAAACAATTAGTAAGTGGTTGTAATCATTATGTAGTCATAATTAGTGTTCTCAGTTTACAGATTAACAGAAGATGGAAAAAACTGTTTCCAAATAAAATAATGCTGGATTCATTGTATGGGAGTGGAAGGATGTGGAATAATCAATACGATGTGCAAACTCTTTGCCATGTGCAAGTTTCAAATTGTTCCAATAGAAAGCACTAAAGAATATAGAAAATATGTTGTTTCATGTATCCTAATGCATCATTAGTGCAGACACATTTTGCAGGGACTATTTAAATCATATTACTGGTGTGATGTTATGCAAAAAATTTATTAAATTGAGCATTTAGGATGTGCTCTAGAGGAGATTTGAAATATATCGAGATATACTGTACATCGTGTATCGAGATATAGTAAAAAAATATCGAGATATTGATTTTAGCCCATATCGACCAGCCCTAATACTAGCCCATACCAGTACCCCACCTCCACCTTGCTGGTATCTGAGTCGAAGTGGAGCTCTGTGTCCGTTACTGATCCAGCCACGGGCCCATCCATCTGGTCCATCAAGAGTCACTCTCATCTCATCAGTCCATAAAACCTTTGAAAAATCTGTCTTCAGATATTTCTTAGTCCAGTCTTGACGTTTCAACTTGTGTGTTTTGTTCAGTGATGATCAGGTTTCAGCCTTCCTTACCTTGGCCATGTCTCTAAGCACTGAACACCTTGTACTTCTCAGCACTCCGGGTAGGTTGCAGTTCTGGAATATGGCAGCACTGGAGGATAATGGGTTCCTGGTAGCTTCACGTTTTTTTTTTCCTCAAATCTTTGGCAGTTAATTTGCGTCTTTTATTCTCAACACGTTTCTTCCGACCTTGTTGGCTATTTGCAACAAAACGTTTGATGGTGCTGTGGTCACGCCCCAATATCTTGGCAATTTCAAGAGTGCTGCATCCCTCTGAAAGACCTTTACATTTTTTTTACTTTTCAGAGTCTGTTAAATCTTTTTTTGCCCATTTTGCCTGAGGAATAGAAGCTGCCTAATAATTATGCACACCTTGATATAGGGCTGGGCAATTTGACGATATCATATCGTGGACGATATGAAAGTGTCTACAGGGAGAGATTTGGCCATACCGTTTATACCGCGGAGAAAAAAGTTAATGTGGCGCGAGCATAGATAGAGCGGGAGGCAGCTGTCCCTCCGAGTCCCTACAGTTACACTGCAGTTACACCGCCGCGGCAGCAGAGTTCTGGGCTGCAATACAGCTTCTCTACCCTCAACAGAAGAAGCCTCATCTGTTGCTCTAGCTGTCTAGCTCTGGTGCGCCATAACTACAGTTAACAAACCAACTCCGTGTCACGGTGGCAGAGCAGCTGGTATTAACGGTCAAACATGTCATCGGGCAAAGGAAACTTGCTTGCTGCTTCAACGTGCTGTTGCCGTGACGCAGAGTTGGCTTATTTTAAGCCGCAAACTACATGGGTTAGCTCTCGTGAGCTAGCTGGCTAATAATGACATCTTTAGCCTGCTCGGGGCTTCACCCCCGTGCTGTTATTGTTGGAGACAGCCAGCAAGGCTGGTTTTATGTAACTTTAAAACATGTCAAACTTGAAAATATTATTTGTGTTGAAGCTGTTAAAGTATTACCAGACATTTGCTCATTAGTTAATTTTGACAGCTTTTTAAAATGAAGATGAGCAAATACTGCAGGAAAATTCAAGTCTTTCATTATTTTGATATAGGCTACTATCAATTGGAAAATGTAGGCTATTTGGTTGATGCTGTCATTTTTATTTTGCACTGACTGACTAAAGCCAGACTGGTGTGGTATTTTGCACCAGTTTTTCTTTTGTATGCAAATTTAAGTTCCAAGCAAAAGATGAAAATAATCTAATGTGATTAAAGTTCAGTAAGGTTATTGTAATCCATTGAATTTAAAGGAAAAATACTATACCGTGATATATATCAATATCGTGATATAAAATGACCTATATCGTGATATAAGATTTGGTCCATATCGCCCAGCCCTACCTTGATATAGTGTTGATCTCCTTAGGCCACACCCTCACTCATTACTCAAATACACATCACCTGGTATGCTTGAATCCAATAAGCACTTAAGTTTATACAGCTTGAAGTTGGAAAATATGCATAAAAATTATGATATGGCCAAAATCCTCACTTGCCTAATAATTGTGCACACAGTGTAGTTTGAAAAGACAAAAGACAATGTGGGCTGGAGGTGGGGGTTGAAGGGGTGTCAGAAAGGGCATGGTTTGGCACGTATGTATGTGGGGGACAGGAGAGTGACCTTTAACATCAATAGACTTTAAGAAATATGTATTTATTCAATGAATGATCACAGTAACATAAATGCAGAAAAAAAGACTCAAAAGATGGAAAATGAGAGAATATTCATTCTTTTCACATGTCCACCACACTTACACCCGAATTGATTATTTTTTTGTTGATAATTCATTGATGTCAGACCTAAAGTCATGTAGTTATGAAAGTATTGTGATCTCAGATCACGCTCCTCTGCTCCTTCAACTGGCTTTCTCTGACGTTGAGTACACAAGAAGGCAGTGGAGACTGGATCCATTGTTGCTCACAGATGAACGTTTTCTTTCACACATCTCTACACATATTAAAACTTTTTTGAGTATAAATAAAACACCTGATGTGTCCAATGCAACAATTTGGGAAGCTCCGAAAGCCTATTTAAGAGGTGAAATTATATAATTTGCAGCATACAAAAATAAATGTACAAAACAGAAACAAACTGAAATAGCTGATCAGATTCTGAACATAGACAGACAATATGCTAACTCACCTTCATCTGAACTTTACAAAGAACGTTTAAAACTTCAGACAGAATTCAACCTTCTTTCCTCTCGTCAGGTTGCTGACCAGTTGCTTAGGAGCAGAAGTACTTTTTACGAACATGGTGACAAGATTGGCAAACTCTTGGCCAATCAACTACGCGGATTTAGAGCGAAGCAACTCATCCCTGGAATACGGACAGAAAGTGGGTGTATAACATCAGATCAGAAATTGATAAATGAAAAGTTCAAAACATTCTATTCAAATTTGTATAGTTCTGATTGTACAGTAGACGCAACGGTGATGGAAACCTTTTTCAGTGGCCTGAACATGCCTTCCCTTTCTCAGGACCTGAGACATAGCCTTGAGGCACCTATTACTCAGAAAGAAATTTTTGCAGCAATAACATCTATGCAATCAGGCAAATCTCCTGGTCCAGACGGATTTCCATCTGACTTTTTTAAGAAATGTTCAGCCGAATTATCGCCTTTTTTATGTTCAGTACTCTCAGACTCATTTGACTCAGGTAAACTCCCGCCTTCGTTCTACCAGGCCTGTATTTCCTTGTTGTTAAAAAAGGATAAAGATCCTCTAGATTGTGCATCATACCGACCAATTTCACTATTAAATACGAATGTGAAGATACTTGCTAAAATTCTCGCCCATAGATTGGAGGATGCTCTTCCCTCTATCATATCTCCTGACCAAACTGGGTTTATAAAGGGATGCCAATTATTTTATAATACCCGCCGGCTAATGAACATTTTATATTCCCCCAGAAATACTGAATCAGAATGCCTCGCTTCTATGGATGCTGAAAAAGCATTTGATAGAGTAGAATGGAATTATTTGTTTTTCACCCTGGAAAAATTTGGTTTGGGTCCTGTTTTCACTTCTTGGGTTAAATTATTATATGCATGTCCTTCTGCCTCAGTATTAACAAACAGCCGTTACTCAAGTAGTTTTGATCTGCACCGTGGGACCCGGCAGGGTTGTCCTTTGAGCCCGCTCCTTTTTGCTATTGCAATTGAACCACTTGCTATTGCCATTCGTGGTAACAAACAGATCCAGGGGATATGGAGAGGAGGAATTGAACATAAGCAGGGGTGGACTGGCCATCTGGCATACCGGGCATCGTCCCGGTGGGCCGGCAGGCATTTTGGGCCGGGCCGGGTCCATTTATTAAAAAAAAAAAAAAAAAAAAAAAAAAAAATTAAAAATCCTTTTTTTTTTTTTTTATGGACCCTCGGCTGTGTGACTTGGCCGGGCCGAGGGCCCTTCCCTCTCGGGAGTGCCATGGACATATAATTGTGCGTGCAGGCTGTCAACTTCACCTGAAAGTTAAATAAAACTTTGTCCCAGGCCATTACTCATTATGATTGGTTCTAGGCTGGGCCTGGCCCAATCACACACACAGCAGAGGGCCGCCCATTCAGAGGCTGCATTAAATTGTATTATCATGCATTCAACTTCTACTCCGTAATTATGAGCATCTGACGATGGTCAGTTACGTTCATGGCCGTCGGACTGCGGACAGGCTTGGGGGGCCCAAGGCAGAGGGGGGCTGCACCCAAAAAAATATATATATATTTTTTTTTTTACTGGCTCAATATAGGCCCCTGATCTTTGAAGGCCCAGAAAAACGTTATTTAGGGAAAAAAAAGATTTCATGGGCCTTTCATTCGTCAGTACATTTATGTTATTTTTTAAATAACATTGTTCGGGGCTACGAAGATCAGGGGCCTATATTGGGCCATTAAAAAATACAAACAAAGGAAAAAAATTCCCGAAGCTGACTGGATTTTTTAAACATGTACATTTCTTCTTTCTGCTTTTTGGTCATCTGTGTCTATACATTATTCCAGCAAATAATAGCCTACTAAATAGCTTACATAGGAAACAGTTGATTTATCCTTAGTTTTCTCTTCAAAGTGCACCAGATTGATGAATTTTACTTTAACATTTGAAAAAAAATCTTCCGGGGGAGCATTCCCCCGGACCCCCCTAGAAGGTCCAGGGTCCACGACACAGTCTCCCAAATTCCTGTGAGAAACACTGTGTGTGTGCATGATTATTAAGAGTCATTAGACCAGGGGTTGTGTTCAAGTACGCGTAATGATTTGGTCATTCATCAATAGAAACATTGTGTTGTTATCTGGCTCAGAGAGTGACCAGTCACTCATACGTTTTGGACTATAGACAAACATAGCTTTTACATGTTTGTATTGTAAGACTGCCTCTCAGAGGGCCCATCAGGACTTCCTGTATAGGGGCCCAGAATTTGGAGCAACGCCCCTGCCTCCACATATCGTATAAATAATCATGGTGGGCTGCCATGGCCAAAAATGCCAGGGCTGAATTTTTGTCCCAGTCCACCCCTGAACATAAGGTATCATTATACGCCAATGATTTACTTTTGTTTGTCGCCAAGCCAGCCTCCTCTTTACCGGAGGCTCTTTCTGTGTTGGAGGTCTTTAGTCAGTTTTCTGGCTATAAACTTAACTTGAGTAAGAGCGAACTCTTTCCGATTAATAAAGAAGCTCTTAAACTTGATTATACAGCTCTCCCACTCAAAGTGGTGACAGACCATCTGAGTTACCTTGGGGTATGTTTTACCAGAAATTTTAAAAACCTACTTAAATCTAACTTCCTCAAATTATTGGACCAGGCGAAGCAAATATTATCGAAGTGGTCTCCTCTGGCTTTCTCTCTCATAGGTAGAATAAATTCAATTAAAATGACATTACTCCCAAAGTTCCTATATCTATTCCAATGTCTCCCCATCTTTCTTCCCAAATCCTTTTTTCAGGCCCTTGACTCTTTAATGATAAATTATATTTGGAATGGTAAACACCCTCGGTTACGGAAAGCTTTTCTTCAAAGACCCAAACAAACAGGTGGAATGTCTCTTCCTAATTTCCAATACTATTACTGGGCGGCTAATATCCGTTCTTCAATGTATTGGGTGCATTTTCACCTTGATGACTCAACCCCAGTCTGGGTAACAATGGAGTCCAGCGCTATTAGCCCATTGTCTCTATCTGCCCTCTTAAGCGCCGCACTTCCACTCTCTTCGGCGATTCCCAACAGTAGTCCTGTGATTAAGCACTCCCTTCGAATTTGGACCCAATTTAGGAAGAATTTTGGAATGCAGAATTTTTCACTTTTCAGTCCAATTGCAGCTAATCATTTGTTTACTCCCTCGACTGTGGATGGTGCATTCAAGATCTGGCATAAAAAGGCTTAAAATGCATCGGTGATTTATTTATTAATGATCTATTTGTTTGACAAAAATGTTGGTATAGAAAAGACTAATTTTTTCCGATATCTGCAAATCAGGAATTTTACGCAGAAGTTAATTCCCCAATTCCCTCACAAACCGCCAGCCAATCATGTTGATTTGTTTTTTTCTGTAAACCCCACATTAAAAGGCTCAATTTCTGTGTTTTTCAACCTTATTTCGAAGTTGCATAGCCCCTCATTAGCAGCTATAAGAACTCTGTGGGAGCAGGACCTTGGTTCTGCCTTCACAGATCACATGTGGGATTCAGTCCTGGATCAGATACATTCTACCTCCATGTGCGCCCGACATGCTCTTGTGCAATTTAAAGTAGTACATCGTATCCACATGTCTAAAACTAAATTAGCTCGTATGTTCCCCGATGTAGACCCGACCTGTGATAGCTGTAAGAACGCACCGGCATCACTCTTTCACATGTACTGGTTGTGTCCCACCTTGACTGAGTTCTGGACATCAGTTTTTCAAACAATTTCTGAAGTACTGCAGTATCAAATAGAGCCGAACCCTTTTACTGCAATTTTTGGCATTGCTCCAAATCCGGGCTTGCCTAAAGTGAAGCTGAAGGTACTGGCCTTCACCTCGCTACTTGCTCGTAGGGCTATATTACTCAAGTGGAAAGATCTTGCTCCTCCTTCCCACTCACACTGGATTAAAGACATTATGTCATGTATGAATCTAGAGAAAATACTTTATACTACCCAGGGATCCGAGATTAAATTTGGCGCCCCTTCCTGGATTATTTTGATAGGCCAACTACAGTGGTACAGGAGTAGCTATCCCCTCCCCTCCCCCTTTTTTTAAATTTATTTATTTGTTTATTTAATTTTTTCATCGATTGTTTATTTTTGTTTTTTGTTGCGTGTATTTCGTCTATGTAATTTTCTAACATTGTGTATTTTTTTTTTTTTCTTTTTGTGCTGCAGGATTGGTTGTGGGTGGGGGTGAGATGTGGGAGGGGTGTGTTCGGGGGGGGGGAGGGGAAAAAATTAATCATTGTATTGTATTGTATTTGCTTTGCAAATTTTTTTTGATGAATAAAAAAACCTTTGAAAGAAAAGATGGAAAATGACAGCTGGGCCTAGTCCTGTTCTGAGTCCCAGACTGTTCTGGTTCTGATTGTCCTTTGCTCTGACCCACAGACACTAGCTGGCTCTAAGGGTCCTGTGTTTTAATCTAACTGGTTCTATCTGTCATTTGAATGTTAATTATGGAATATGAATTATATGTTGTATTTGATCAGAGTTACTTTCAAGTGTTTAGAAAAATGTTATGCTTAATTGGGACAATAATTTGGGCAGCGATCATTGGAGAGGGGCCCCTAATCAAATTCCGCTTAGGGCCCCATGAAGGCTTGGGCCGGCTCTGGCAGCGGCCAATGAAAACAGAGGGAGGCGGGTTTTACTCTGGGATTACTTCATGCACGTTCTCACTGTGGCCTTCAGTGTGTCTACGTATTTGCAGCCAGCATGATATAAATAGGATAACTTCTACATATTTGGTAAAAAAAACTTCAAAATGAGGGATGCACACCTTCGTGCCATGTGCAAGCAATATCCGGAAGCTCAGGCCGATCCGACTAACTCAGAGAGATATGCGAGCCACAGGAACACAGACAGACAGACGTTTCTTGCAGATAGAAGATAGATAGATAGATAGATAGATAGATAGATAGATAGATAGATAGATAGATAGATGTGTTAATAAGAAATTCAACTGGTGTACAAAAATAAAGTGGTCAGCCGGTCCTGCCATGCATTAGGAATATACATGTGTTGGTTTCACATCACACCATTTCTCTTCCATCTTTTTAACACTTACAGTCATATGAAAAAGTTTGGGAACCCCTCTCAGCCGGCATTATAATTGACTCTGCTTTCACACAAAAAAGATAAAAGTGGTATGTCCTTAATTTACCAGGAACAGCTAAGTACTGGGATGTTTTCCAAACAAAGATTTTTTGAAAAGCAGTATTTAGTTTTATGAAATTAAATAAAATGTGAAAAACTGGCTGTGCAAAAATATGGGAACCCTTGTGGTGTTGCTGATTTTAATGCATGTTACAGCATGTAAAACTGAGGAATTTAAACACAAAGTTGGTTGGATTATGTTGTTAAGCCTTGAACCTCATATAAAGGTCTGTTTAATCATGATACAAGGTATTTTAGGTGCCTAAATGCAAGTTCCACTTCTCTTTGACTCTCTGCAGAAGTGAGACAGAATGCGATCATCAAAACAGCTCCCAAAAGATCTTAAAAACAAAGATTATTCATTGTCATGGTTTAGGGGAAGGCTACAAGAAGCTTTCCCAAAGGTTTCAATTGTCAATTTCTACTGTAAGGAACGTTGTCAGGGAATGGAAGGACACAGGCACAGTTGCAGTTAAACCCAGGTCTAGCAGACCAAGAAAAGTGCAAGAGCAGCATATGCGGCGGATTGTGAGAATGGTTGCACACAACCCAAAGATCACCTCCAAAGACCTGCAAGAACATCTTGCTGCAGATTGTGTATCTGTACATGGTTCTACAATTCAGTGCAATTTGCACCAAAACATCTGTATGGCCGGGTGATGAGAAGGAAGCCCTTTCTGCGCCCACGCCACAGATACAGTTGCATGGAGTATGCAAAAGCTCATTTAGACAAGCCAGCTTCATATTGGAAGAAAATGCTTTGGACTGATGAGACAAAAATTAAGTTATTTGGTCTTTATAAAAAGCAGATGTTTTGGTGCAAATTGCGCTGAATTGTTGAACGATGTACAGATACACAATCTGCAGCCAGATGTTCTTGCAGGTCTTTGGAGGTGATCTGTGGGTTGTGTGCAACCATTCTCACAATCCTCCACCTATGCCGCTCCTGTTTTTTTCTTGGTCTGCCATGCCTGGGTTTAACTGCCACTATGCCTGTGTCCTTCCATTTCCTAACAATGTTCCCTACAGTCGAAATTGACAATTGAAACCTTTGGGAAAGCTTCTTGTAGCCTTCCCACAAAACCATGACAATGAACAATCTTTGTTTTTCAGATCTTTTGGGAGCTGTTTTGATGATCCCATTCTGTCTCACTTCAGCAGAGAGTCAAAGAGAAGTGCAACTTGCATTTAGGCACCTAAAATACATTTTCTCATGATTAAACAGACATTTCTATGAGGTTCAAGGCTTAACAACATAATCCAACCAACTTTGTGTTTAAAGTCATCAGTTTTACATGCTGTTACAGGAATTAAAATCAACAAAACCACAAGGGTACCCATATTTTTGCACAGCCAGTTTTTCACATTTTATTTTATTTCATACAACCAAATACTGCTTTTAAAAAAATCTTTGTTTGGAAAACATCCCAGTACTTAGCTGTTCCTGGTAAATTAAAGACATACCACTTTTATATTTTTTTTTGTGAAAGCAGAGTCAATTATAATGCCGGCTGAGAGGGGTTCCCAAACTTTTTCATATGACTGTATATTTGTAATGAACCATAAATTGCCTACTTTTGTGTTTTACTCTTGACAAGCCATAATAGGTCCTCCAAAGCTCTCACTGGCTGGATGTGGCACCTGCATCCAAATCAACATGTCACTGCCTGAGGCTGACAGGAGTTCAGGAATCCTTGATATCCAGAAATTATACGATGCTGAATTCAGAGTGTCATGGAGGAAATGTGAAGGAGTAGAGGTAACAAATCAATTTCCCTTTTTTTGTTGATCTTTTTGTATTGCTTCTCAGTGCACCCCTGACTATTTAAAATATTATGGAACTGAAAGAGACCATTTCATGTGCTCAAAGATGTTGCATGACGGCTTGGAAATGAAGAATGATGTGCACAGGGTGAAACCAAGTGTTATATTATGTTGTGAGCAATTCATGCAGTTATGTAGAGTGCTGAGGTTTGATGATGATTTGAATCCTAACATTTAATGTTTTTTAAATGCAGGAGTCCCGTGAAACACAAAACAAGAGTTTTACTCTTTACAACTTAGAGAAGGGTGTGGAGTACTGTGTACAGGTGCAGACCAAAATGCGTTTGAACAAAAACACTGAGCCCTCCGCTTGGCATTGCAGTTTCACCAGCTTTATCGGACCAAGCAGAGGTGAGCTGAACTTCTAAAACTGATGTTTATGCTGTTTTGACCATGTTATTGTGTTACTAGATAAGCTGCTGGACTGATTTGAAAGATTATGGGTTAGGGCTAGGGTTCTATTTTCATGAACAAAGGGGCACCATTGTCTGGACAAACAGAGCAACATCACCAGCAACAAGGAATGGCTCAATTGCCATCAACTATAGAACTTTTTACAGTCATTGCACTCTTGTAATTGGATCAGCATACGTCACTTACTATTGCTTTAAACTGTTGATCAGTATCATGTACCATTTAATCTTTGAATTTTTCAACCTATGTTTTGGTTTATTTTGTATAGAGTGTTGTGCCAACCACTGACTTAAAAATACAACTTTATTATACTTTATGGCTGTAGTCAGGATTTGTAAAATACCAGCATTAGTCCTAGCCTGGTGCTACCAGACCATCGTACTTCATTTCATTTGTACAGAAGGTCTGGAACTGCTGTAATTGGCAAACGTTCACTCACTTGGAGGCGGGTGTCTGTTGAAGTTTAAAACTATTGGATCTGCTCAGTGCCACTCTGGATTACCCAACCAATCGCATAACGTTTGGTCGTGCCGTACATCATGAGCCTGCTTCTGAAGGTGCTTTCCAGTTGTACAGGAAACTTGTACATTTCCGACTTCACTACATATTGTAGTCTATGGATCTACCGGTACCTGGCAACGGTAACTTGCTAGAGCCTAACGTTTAGTTATTTGGATGAGAAAGGTTGTAGGCGTCCATACTTTCCCGAGCAGATGCACTGGAACCCAGACAGGTCGGAACTCGGAACTACCAAGTCGGAAATTTCCGAGTTCCGAGTATAAAGGAACGCAGCATTCAACTGAAACTGGAACGCGACTTCGACGTCATCGTTCTCAGCCACTCGCTCTGTTCGCTGATTGGACAACCAAAACTCTGGACGAGCAGAATCCCACTAATACGCCCCATCCCCAGACTGACTACTGGGCGGGCGGAGCCAGGCTACATTAGTCCTACACAGCCCACACAGACTGGGTATTGAACCTCGCTCTTTCGCATGTAGGTCAGTGGTTGTACCCACAGAGCTATCCAACAAGTGCCCTAGTCAACCGTTTTATTCAATTTAAACACTGCACTATCCAACCAACATTACTGTGCTCTCGTCTCGTTTGGCGAAGTCAGATGGATCTGCAATTACAGTAGCCCATTAAGTATGCAAGGTTCATCGGACCGTTTACACTGAAGTATACAAAGGCAATAAAGAATTTTAAAAAAAACGTCCATGCCGTTGGAAAAGACACAATGCATTGTGGAGCGGTTGAGTAGGGAAAGAAAAATCCTCACGGAAGTTAATACTCATCCGGGCATTTCTCGCCTACACAAACTCGCATACACAACCGTCACATACTCAAATTGACATCAAAATTAGCATGAGTAGAACACAGCCTATGTTTCAGGAGAATGCTGCTATTTTGGTAATTTCCTGGCATACCTGTAATGCAGCACTTTTGAATATGTGTGGAATGATCATTAGCTGTTAGTGGCTGTGAAAACTGTTTCCAGTTACTTTCATTATAATTGTCTTCCACTTTACCTGCCATGACAGAAGAGGAGGATGTGCATAGTTTCATATATGAATCGATCAACAAAAAAATGCTGCCAAAAGCAAATTGCGTTGCTTTTTAAGTTCATTTCATGAATCTGGAAATGCTTCAAATTCAACAGTAACAGGAGATCGCAGTGAGCAGGCCATGACGTAGGTTGTGTTTTACTCACCTCCACAACCTTTGCTAAATTTAAATAAAAACACTAGGGCTGTCAAAATGAATGCGATAATTTTGGAGATTAATTAAAATTATGTAACGCATTAAAAAAAGTATTGCAGTGATCGCAGTTTTGTTTACTTCTTGTCACGTGTGCAGCCAAACTACACAAAGCGAGCCGCCTGGTTAGAGGACAGTCACTGGCAACATACTCGTTTAATGTAAAATGAACCCTACTACTGTATTATAGAGCAAAACCTATTCTGCATGTAAAGTGATATCAGTTATGTTGTCAATGTGATATAGCAGGAGGCTGATATCTTCAGGGGGTTAGTGGTGATAATCAATTAGTGGTTGTAATGAGTCATTATTAGTGTTCCCAGTTTACAGATTAACAGAAGATGGAAAAAGACACATTTGTTTCCAAATAAACAAATAGTGCTCGATGGGAGTGGTGAATGATGTGGAACAATCAATAAAATGCGCAAAATCTTTGCCACGTGCAAGTTTCAAATTGTTCCAATGGAAAGCACTAAACAATATTTTAGCCCATATCACCCAGTCCTAATTAGGGCCCGAGCACCGAGTGGTGCGAAGCCCTATTGTAATCGGTCGGATTTTTATTCTTTATTATGCCGACTCGTTTTTGGCATTTCACCCCCTTCCTCTGGTGCAATAGTTGAAAAACTCTGCGGTAACTCTATTATGCAAAACAATTGCAACTTATCAGTTGTTTCAGGATTTGTGCAAAAAAACGGCGCCCCCTGTGGCCACAAACAGTTTTTCAGGAAATGCAGGCTCAAAAATTGGGCTAGAAGCCTGACATTTTAGGACGGTATGTAATGGCCCAAGGCGCACATAAATGCAATTGTATGTCATTGGCCAAAATCAACAGGAAGTCGGCCATTTTGGATTTAGTGCCTAAAACCGCCAAAACCATCATTTCGCATTTCGACGAAAGGCTCCTAGAGATTTTACGCCAGGAACGTCAAACCACTTCTCAAATAATCAAGACCCTTGCCCGATGTTAAATTGCGGAAAGATTTCAAATTTCTCCCAGTACCAGGGATCTATTGGGGTTCAAAGTTGACGTAGGGGAGAACGGGGTAATTTGTCACACGGGTTGGTTGTCACAATCGTTATATCTCGGAACCAGAAAGCGCTGTCTGTGAAATTTTGGTATGTAAATATCCAGAATTGGGATCAGAGGTCACCTACATAGTCTTTCTTGGAGTTAGACTGCTGAATTTGAGGTGAGACGACTGTTTGTGTTTTTCATGTCAAATTGAAAATATTTAGCTCCTCAGTATTTTTCTTCTAGGCTTTTACACAATGGGTTTATAACAAAACACTTGTTACCCATACAAAGTGTGAAGAGTAAACTATAGTTTAGATTGTGGTTAGCAAGCTAATTAGTTGTCAGATGATTGTTGGCCTTGATGCTAGCAAGAAATTCAAGTTGGGGGGTTGGTTGTCACATGTTATCTCAAGGCTGCAGCCAGAAAAGGAACCCAATAACGAAAGACATTGTCAAGCTGTATCCTCACTGACACCCCAGAGAAGGAAAGAATAGAGCAGGAAAAGGCAGCTAGCATGCAAAAGAAAAAAGGGCAACAAAATCAAAACAAACCAGTGCATCCCAAACTAGACTAGCTGCCAAGGCTACATTAACCTTCAGTGCATCTTAGGACTTTTTTGGTACATTTTGGTTTTTCATTTCACAACTGCTGAGGCTGTGTTCATGCAAATGGCTTCATATTTGGTCAAGGCTAATGTTTTCTGACCAATTTATGAACTTTAACCTCAATTCATTGATTTACACTATAATGCACTGTATATTAATTTTCCTCACACTCAGCCTCCTTGGCCAAATAAGCGCCTCATTGACTCCCATTCAAACGACATTTTTTGACCCTGCTGCCAATAGCTGATAGAAACCAGATTTTTTTTGTTTTGTTTTTTTTCCTTGTACTAATGTCTTGAAAATTTAATTTTTTTGTGTTTTTTTCTTAATTGCATCGGTTTTCTCTCATATACCATTGGTTTTAATTACAGGCTGAGATTTAATATTGCTCTCCTCTGCTACTAGCCACTGCAGGCCACATGAATAAATTGTTTCAGCTAAAATGCTCTCTCTGGTTAGGCGGTGATGGCATAGTATAGATGTGTTTTTCGACAAATAAGTGTGTGTGCTTGTCTGTGTGTGTATCCAAACACGGACACTCAAATTCACATAGAGAAAAACAGTTCAGTGTAAATCCATAAAAACTGCATGTTTTGATCCCATGGTCAATTGAGGTTAAATACATGAATTTGGTAATATTAGACATACATCCTGTTCTTATACCTTGAAATTTTACATTTGTACCTTTTTACAGCTGATGCGTGAATTTCATCCTTATAGGCCTAAAGAGCAAAGATACCCCTAGTGGAAACGAGGGAACTGTGATTCATTTTGTATTGTTATTAGTTGTAAAGGCTATAGGCAGGACTTAATTCATAAAACATCTGAAAAAATCATAAAAATATTAAATTTCAAGTTATAAGAGCAGGATGAATGTGTAATATTACCATATTCACAAATATATCCTCAATTAACCATGGGATCGAAACATGCTGTTTTCATGGATTTACATTGAGCTGTATTTCTATATGAATTTCACTATCTGTTATTGGATACACACACAGGCATACATATTCACAAATACATATTTGTTGAAATACACATACCGTATACACTACTCTATGCTATTATGAAGAACCCAGACAGAGCATGTTATCTCAAATAATTTATTCATGTGGCCTGCAGTGGCCTAAGTAGCAAGGGAGTGCAAATTTACATTTTAGCCTATAGTTGAAACATTGGCATATGTGTGAAATTAGCAACAACTAGTAAAAAACACAAAAAATGTAAAATGTCAAGACATTAGTACAAGGAACCAAAAGAATAATAAAAAAATCAGTTTCTCTCATCTTTTGGCAGCAGGGTCAAAAAGTGTGGTTTTAATAGAATTCTGTGTGCCGTACAATGGCTCTTAATGGAGGGCACATTTTAAATCTTAAATAGCAAAAAGAATAGAAATGCTTTCAATTCAATATTATTGTTAATTCTTGACATGTATCACACTCTTCTAATCCCAGTCTTTTTTGAAAATCTTTGATATAAAAAAAACTAAAAATGCATTCAAATCAATATCATTGCTAATTTGACATATATCACACTCTTATAATCCCCCTAAAAAAAAATCCAATTTAGACTAATTATTTAGCTTTTAATTGATTTTTTGTGTTTTTTCTTAAAAAAAAACGGGTTAAAATCCTTAAAATAAAGATGAATATGGTTTGTATGGTGAGGACTCGAGATGAAAAAGAAAGTTATAAAAGAAAATTGGTGGAAAAATACATTCATGTTATTTTTATCTACATATCAATTCAAAGTGACACCTTAAGCGCCGAAGGAGGTAGAGTGTGAGTCTTTTTAAGGATGCACTGAAGGTTAAGTTATGTAGGCCTATTTGTCAACTTGACAATGCAATTAAACTTTCAAATTTAGTTCTACTTTCTTGCCTTCTTTTTAAGATTATTCCCATTAAGATTACATTGTGACAAACAACCCCATAGTGTTTGACAACCGACCCCTTGATGGGGTTGGTTGTCACAATGTGTAAGGGTGTCTATGATTAATTTCTTCTTTATTACAATAAGATAGAAAAAGTGAGGGGTACACATTTCAAGCCAACACCTTAAGCTTCAATTTAATGTAGGAATGACTATTGAAAGATGTTTAGGTGTTAAGCAATCCTCACTAGAGTAAAAAGTGTGCCTACTTACCCCGTTCTCCCCTACACATCATATAAAACGCACCTCATGAAACTTTAATTCATCATAACTCATGCTGTGTTATACCTAGCTGCACCAAATTTAAACCCCAAATGTATCTTTGCAGGCCCCACAAAAAAGCCTCTTGAAGCCCTGCCAAAATCAACAGGAAGTCTTTTAATTTAAAATATGTGAATTTCTGACTCTCAAATCATCACAATGTTCAAAAATTCCCAACTCCTAGCAGGAACATATTTAGCAAAACGAACTCTAGGGACACTAATCAGACATGAAAGATACACCAAAAAAAGTTTTGTTTGATTCCGAATAACTATGACGAAATGCCGGCAAATATTCGCCAAAATGTCGCCAAATGTCATAACTCCACATTACTCTGCAGGATTGCAGAGTAAAGTGCAACCATAACAACTTTTTGTGCAAAAAAAAACATGATGGGGTATGTCCTCGGACATGGAAGATGATATACCCGAAAGCTCGTTTTATCCGGAACTACCGTCTTGCAGCACCGGCACCTCATTCGCCAAAAAACATCAAAAACGGACCTCATGAACCCTTTAATTGATCATAACTCAGGCTGTGTTACACTTAGATACACCAAATTTTATACAGCAATGTACAATCCCAGTACAAACAAAAAAGCCTCTTGACGCCCCGCCCCAAAATCAACAGGAAGTGTCTAATTTTGAAATATTCGCCAAAAAACAGGAAGTTGGCCTAACTCCACCATACTCGGGTTGCGTTCCGAATCGCATAATCTTTCTTTTTTCTATTCTACATACTACATCCGACGATAAAAATAATCTAGTTAGGATGCAGTAGGCATACTATTGGGACATACTTTTCTCTCTTGTTTCATCATAACATTGCGCCTTGATCTTGCCTCTTGCTTTTATATCCGTCGCATCCCCGTTTGTTTTCTTTATAGGTCCATGGTTTTCATATGGAGGCTTCGTCGATGTTACGTCACTTCACGTGCGCACTGGATTGTGGGTCAGAATCGCCCAAATAGGATGCACTTTTCAACACTAACAATCTTGGCCGCATGAAGTAGGACATCCGGGTACTTCTAACTAGGGCTGGGCGATATATCGAATATATTCGATGTATCGCGAGATGTGCTCCAGGGGATGTATAAAATTACCCTATCGCGACCATCGAATACAAATTGGCACGTAATGTGTTTTTTTTAGCCGCCGCCGCCACCGGCAAACTCGCTGGTGTTCGCTTCTCTCGCTCTTTCCTGTGGCTCTCTGCCTCAGACTACATGCATTGGCAACTCACTCACTCACTCACCCCTCCCAACCAGAGTCTCCTGGGCGTGCACCTGTGACGTAGTCTGTGCCTTGTGAGTGTTTACTTTAATCGCCATGTGAAAACAACGACGAGAGGGGGAGAAAAAAAGACGAGGGCTCTTGTGCTCTTATGACAGCCGAACGAGCGAGTGGAGGGGGGCGCGAAAGACGGCGATGGTGGCCGTCGTTCATAGCATGGACCTTTTTTGTAGGTCCATGCTTTATGAGAAGAAGCACACAGGCGAACGACAGGGGGAGGCGGGCGCAGATGACAGCATTAGCGGCCGCTGTACACAGCACAGCCTGCCCTGGTCCTTATGAGAGGAAGGCTAGTGGCTACACTTTATACACTATCTATGGTGGCTACACATGCGAAAGAACGGGGGAGGCGGCCGCTTGACAGCATAAGCGGCCGCTGTACAGCCTGGTCCTTATGAGAGGAAGGTGAACGAGCGCCGGGGGGCGGATTACTCCGACTTCACGGAGAGTTTTTGGTCCAACGTCAAACGGCATCACATTTATTACGGGCAGCCTCTTATAATAGGTCCATGTCAGCACCAAGGGAGGTGCACACCGTTTAATGTAAAGTAGGCTACATTTGCGAGTATTTTTTATAAACAAAACATAGTGTTTTAGTGAAAATGCAGGAGGGCTAATTAAACAATAAGGCAGGTAACAGAGGGACGATGAGCCACCAGCTGGTGGGCGCTCGCATGAATCTCTCTCTCGGACTAACAGGCAGAAAACGAAACTTAACTTATACACTACAGACTGGGAGCAACTGCTCTTAAAGCGACAGTAACCATTATAAATGTCAGAGCCTTTTATACACATAGACTAGGCCTACTATTATGGAGCAAAACCTGTTCTACATTTAAAGTGTGGCTGCTATCTTCAGCGGGTTAGTGGTGATAAACAATTAGAAAGTGGTTGTAATGAGTCATAATTATTGTTCTCAGTTTACAGATTAACAGAAAATGGAAAAAACAGTTTCCAAATAAAATAATGCTGGATCCATTGTATGGGAGTGGAAGGATGTGGAATAATCAATACAATGTGTAAACTCTTTGCCATGTGCAAGTTTCAAATTGTTCCAATAGAAAGCACTAAAGAATATAAACATGTTTCATGTAGCCTAATGCATTGTTAGTGCAGACACATTTTGCAGGGACTATTTAAATCATATTACTGGTGTGATGTTATGCAAAAAATTAATTTAATTGAGCATTTAGGATGTGCTCTAGAGGAGATTTGAAATATATCGAGATATATATCGTGTATCGAGATATAGTAAAAAAATATCGAGATATTGATTTTTGCCCATATCGCCCAGCCCTACTTCTAACCATCCTAAATCTGGCCACAAGAATCGGGACATCCTAAATCTTTTTTTTACATACTATATAGTAGAAAGTATGCGATTCGGAACGCAACCTCGGTCTCATCTTCTCCAAATTTGTTATGGTTAATGAGACCCAAGGCCCGAGGAGGTCCACACGCTAATATTCATATAAAGTGAGAGCGCCACCTGCTGGGCAAAGTAAATATTGCATGTTGTTGATTTACCTCCACGTCCTACACACTTGATCGAATCAACCTCAAAGCAGCTCAGGGAGGTCCAGAGACAACGATAACGGCTCCGTGGCCTTCGTAGTTTCTCGGCGGCGTCGCCACGAAACAGGAAGTCGCCGTAATTTCCCTCTGCACCGTCCTACGCGCTCCAAACTTCACCCGCCCGGTAAGAGCCCAGGCCCGAGGACATCCTCGCGTCCGTATCGAAGAGGAGGAGGCCACGGCGCGTCCTCTCGCGCGGTCGCCCGGAGCGCCAAGGCCGGCAGGACAGGACGGCGTCCAGCACGTGAGTGCGAGGGCCCGTTCATCACTGCTTGCAGTTTTAATTAGGGCCCGAGCACCGAGTGTGCGAAGCCCTATTGTAATCGGTATGATTATTATTCCCTATTATTATTCTTAGGGGTTAACTGCACTTTTCACCCCCTTCCCCTGGTGCAAAACTTGAAAAACTCTGCGGTAACTCTGATCCTGCAAAAACATAAAAAACGGCGCCCCCAGTGGCCAAAACAGTTTTTCAGGAAATGCATGCAAAAAAATTGGGCTAGAAGCCTGAAATTTTAGGACAACATGTAATGACCCAAGGCACACACAATTGTATGTCCTGGGCCAAAATCAACAGGCAGTCGGCCATTTTGGATTTAGTGCAAATATTTGTGATGGAAGTTCTGTTAAGGTTGGAGGTCAACTCGGGTGGAAGAATATTTCAGGAGACTTGGATGAATTATGAAGCAATATTTATTACAGACTTGGCCAAGGAGAACCGGACTGCAACTCTCGTGACTTGCACTTCAATTCTGACAAACTCATGCTTAGAGCTGTGTTTTAACCTCGCGCTATCTCTACCACCTCCCCGGCTCGGGCACCAAGCGTACCAATGTTTTGGTTCAGAGCTTAACACAGTGAACCATAACATTCTGGAGTAGAAGGAGATGAGACTTTATCTATACAACTGACCTAAGTGTCTCCTAACGGGTTCCAAGGCTGACCTAGAGTCTGGAAGACAAACACACAAGATAGGCATATATGACCTATTAATCTTTCCCATTAATATTACAACTAAAGACCCAAAATTCCCTCACACCTGCAAATAGGGAACTATGTCTGAGCTAACATTTTAAATTGTGCAACTTTAATCCCCAGTCATGTACATCGGCTCCACTATTAAAAAAAAATATTCAGCAGTCATTTTGTTTGTGCGCGTAATAAAGAGCATTTAATTTGCCAGTGCAACGATATGAAGCACATTCACGAAACATGGTTCGAAACTTCTTGACTGACTAATGAGGTGTGTGTGTGTGTGTGTGTGTGTGTGTGTGTGTGTGTGTGTGTGTGTGTGTGTGTGTGTGTGTGTGTGTGTGTGTGTGTGTGTGTGTGTGTGTGTGTGTGTGTGTGTGTGTGTGTGTGTGTGTGTGTGTGTGTGTGTGTTCAGGCCCTATTGTGTTAGGTACAGTTGCAGCTTTTCTGGTTATTGTTATTTGTGTCCTGACGACCTCCATGTTTTGCCTCCACTACACTGGACTCCTTTGTAAACTGAAGGCAGCTCTACCCAGACCACTGATGGTAAGAAACTTATATATTTGTCTCAAAGGTGTGTCCACCTGTCTGCCATCTATTGCATTTAATAAACATCGATTAAACAATGTAAAAAGTTTCCCTTTAGAGTTGCTGGTATTGTAGATTGATTTTGTTACCTTCAGAGATATCCAGGTTGGTGCCATGCTGTAATTTAGACGCTTCATTGTTCCGACGTCTCAGTGGTCCGAAATATTTCCCATTAGATCGACATGCCACTATGCTGACGGTTCAATGTTACGAAAACGGAACGCATTGGTCCGAAGTGCCATTTGTCCGATTATTTAAAAAGGAGGCGCATTAGACCGACAGTCATATATTCCGACTATAAAGCCTACACAATCCCGGGAGTTTCTAACTCTCTCTCTCCTCTCTCACTCTCTCTTTCTCTCACACTGAGCACCAAAATACAACCTATAGGCCTTCATCTCACGTTCACAATGCATAGTGTAGAGACACGTGAAAATAACGCTCATTTTAAAAAGGTGTTTCAGCACCATGGCAAACGCGCACACACACACACACACACACACACAAGGCTATGTAAACGGTATAAGGTAGGCTATAGCCTAAGTTTGACTAAATCAATACCAGCAAAATTAAAGCACACTGCAAACACAGTCAAACAACACATATAGGCCCACACACAGTTACTAAATATAAAAAAAATAATTAGTTTTTAACTCACCATTTGACTTTACTTTTTTAAGAGGGAAGTATTAATCCTGTGTGCTTCATACACACACCTGCTTCTTTTATAGCCTAGACAGACACCTGATACATGCTGCTATCAATGGTGGATTTGAAAGAACCACCACATTATACAATTTATCATGATTTAACAGCAGCAGCTATTCCCTTTTACATAGGCTAATTTGGGCAACCGTGGCTCAGGTGGTTAAGCGGGTTGGCCAATGATCCAAGGGTTGGCGGTTCGATCCCCGCTCTGCCACCAGTGTCATGGTTGTTGTGTCCTTGGGCAAGACACTTCACCCACCTTGCCTCGTGTGAATGTGTATGACTGCTGTATGTTTGAGGTGGTGGTCGGAGGGGCCGTAGGCGCTGAATGGCAGCCACGCTTCCGTCAGTCTGCCCCAGGGCAGCTGTGGCTACTATGGTAGTTTACCACCACCAGTATGACTGTGTGTGAATGAATGGAACCTGGAACCCTGTAAAGCGTCTTTGAGTGCCTTGAAAAGCGCTATATAAATCCAATCCATTATTATTATTATTATTATTAAAAAATGCGTCGAAGCTCTCGAATGTTGCATTTGCCGTCGCACATCTCGCCCCAACCTTCCTCATAAAGTAGCATAACTGGATTCACAAAACTCGGAGACCAACCCAACAAAATGGATAACGAGACCAACTTGTGATTATTAAACCAAAAACACAAGACGATGTAGGCTAAGTTCCAGCTGTGCACTTCACAAAGCCAAGCCAGACTATTGCTGTGGGCTTGAACTTTTACAAGAGGTGAATTTATGAAGCACGGTATACAAGGATTAATACTTTCCTCGTAAAGAAGTAAAGTGAGTCAAATGGTGAGTAAAAAACAAATCCAATGTTTATATTTAGTAGCTGTGTGTGGGCCTGTGTTGTTTTAATGTGTATGCAGTGTGCCTAAATAATTTCGCTGGTATTGATTTAGTCAAACTTATCCCATCCCATCCCACTACTATAATTGGAGCCGTGTGTGCGTGTTTGTGTGTAAGTGTTTGTATGTTTGTGTGGAAGTGTGGCCCCACTGCATCCCATGCTTCCAGACTTTGCCAGAATATTCTCTATGGGTCTGGGCAGGATTTGGCAGCAGTGCAAATTA
Organism: Ammodytes marinus; assembly: GCF_949987685.1. NCBI lineage: Eukaryota > Metazoa > Chordata > Actinopteri > Uranoscopiformes > Ammodytidae > Ammodytes > Ammodytes marinus. The sequence continues at coordinate 753,931 of NC_137216.1, read as the reverse complement.
AAATAATCACAAATAATTACGTTGTGGCGACAAAATTAATGATTTAAAACATTCTGCTCACCATACATCCTCCTTCCAGAGGGTGGCGGTAGTAGACCACAACATTACTTAAGCGACACACGGTGGCTGTAATATGCCAATGGTGCCAACTGCCAAATATGCAGAAGAAGAAGTTAGCCGATGGTGCTACCTGAAAACAGCTTTCTTTATAGGTCCATGCTTCACACCCCACACCATGGACCTATTATGAAAGCTTCACACTCGCATAGGACAACAACCGCGGCCGGCGGTAGCCAGGGGCCAGGGTGGGCCGTGCCCACCCAAATGTGGGCTGTGCCCACCCAATCAAAAAAATCTTTTTTTTTTTTTTTTTTTTTTTTTTATGTGGAAGTCCAGGACTCCAGACCCACTATCGGACGGACCTGTACAACAAAATGTCAAATAAAATTCAGACAATTAATTAATACTAAAGAATATACCATTACCATGCATTGCTTCTAATTGTATTATTGGGTGGGCAGGACAGCCTGCCTCCAAGTTACCCATCCGCTTATAGTGGTCACTGGTCAGCAGCGCCGGCCCGAGGCATAAGCGAAATGAGCGGTTGCTTAGGGTCCTGACTGCCAGGGGGGCCCCCCCAATTTTTTTTTTATTTTTTATTTTTTATTTTTTGTGTGTTTGATATCAACATCATATTATGTAAATGTAAAGTATCATACAATAAAAGGAATACAATGTTTTGGTAGATAGTTAATATCTTAATAATTTTATCAGTTCATCTGGGAGGTAATCCGAGGTTAACTGATCACGTCACGTTCAAGTCCATGGCATGCACAGTGTGTATTGAGTTTATTTAAAAATATTTGAAAATGGGGCTGCCCTCAGTTGCCCATGCACTGTGTAGGCCTATAGTCTATAGCCTATTTCAGCCTCGTCTGTGGAAAAAAAGATAACTGGACAACAGAGTTCTTCTGCTTCGTTCCTCTCACTGCATTTAAATTAATTCATTATATTACAGAAAAATATGTCCCGTAAAAGAAAAAGAGCTCCAAGCCCATCCCAGAGGACCCTGCATAATATTTTATTTCTAATTTATATTTCTATGGAAAATCCATGTGTCTTTCTTCGATAGCTTCTAATTCATCCGACCCAGTGTCTCCAAATTATTTGTTCACACAAAATTCCTCAGATGCCTCTTAATTTTCCTCTCAAAGTGCACCAGATTCATGCATTTCACTTTAAAAAGGTAAAAACAAATCTCCTGGGGGGGCATACCCCCGGACCCCCCTAGCAGGGTCGTGACCTCGGCTAGCTACTATTTTCACCCAGCTGGACATCAGAGGCAATAGTGGAAAGTAGTGTGTATAGCAGGGGTGCCCACTGTTTTTCAGCTTGTGAGCTACTTTTAAAATGACCAAGTCAAAGTGAGCTACCACCTACTATTAGGGGTCAAAAGTCACGGTTCGGTACGTACCTCGGTTTTTAAGTCACGGTTCTGTTCTGTATGGTACGGTTCTCAGTTAAGATGAAAAATGTGTGCAGAATTGCAGCCTAAAGGTATTTTCCAGTATAGAAAAGAAAAAACTGCTGCATACAACCAAAGTCTCCAATAAATAAAATACTTCTTAAATAAAAGTGAAAGTTCTGCACCGCAAACCAAACAAGCCTGTACATATTTATTTAAACATATTGAAAATTAATGTACAATATAAGTTGGTGTACCTTCCATAACTGCATGAACCTAGGGATGCACCGATCCACTATTTTTAGTTCCGATCCGATTCCGATATCTGGGTTTTGGATATCGGTCGATACCGATACTGTCCGATACAATATCATAATTGTTATACTTTTTTTGTTGGTGGTGATGTTATGTATTAGGCTAGGAAGGCTTAAGCAATTCTAATTTAAAAGAGCAAGAAATATACACAAAGGCATATAGGTTTATCTTAAAGGCCGAATTTTAGTAATTCAAAAAAAATCCTTCTGTCCCACTAGAATATGTGGTGGTCTGTTTGTCTGAACAGTCTTCCTCTCTCTGGCTGTATTTTACATTGTAGAATTTGTCACAGTGCAGAAGCCTCTCCACTTCCTTGACTTGGATTAGCTTTGGTTAGCTCACTGGCTAACAAACTCGCGATCGACCTAGTGGGCACCCCTGGTGTATAGTATATAGCTCTGGACTACCACCATCCAGGTTGCCCGGTCCCAAAGCTTTCTCTTCAATCAGCTCAGGCTGCCTACAATTAAAAAATATATACATTATGTTGTATTTAATGTATATTATATGTTATTCATAAACATTTGGGGGAAAAAAACATGCAAGAATCAAATCTCCCACACAGCAACACTCAAAGTTTATTTGCATATTGTGTTCTACACAATTAAGTAAATAATAAGTAAATGTGCCAAAAAGCAGACGCAGAGATCTTACAAGGGCTAAAAATTTCGCTCTGCGCGCGAGCATCTTCGGTCTCTCTGCCCAGTGTGCCCACCTAAAATTTCTACAGGCCCACCCAAATCTAACTGTCTAGAACCGGGCCTGACCGCGGCCATTGCAACTCCGTGACATACAATGCTCACCCGACACGCGGCGGCTGTTATGCCAACGATGCAAACAGCCATACCGGATAACAGCTTGACACTCGCATACGGACAGACAACAACCGCGGCCATTACAACTCCGTGAGATGAGTTATTGCCGCTGACCATGCCTCATACCAACTAGCCGAATGCTGTCGCTGCAATTTCTACTGGGCAAGACAAAGTTTTCCACTTCCTAAAGTCCAGTTCTGCAGACATGTGTAAGACAGATCTCCCTAAAGTCCAGGGGCTGGTTTCCCGAAGCCTTCTTAGAGCCTTCTTAACACTACGTCATTCGTAACCCCTACGTAGAGTTCCTACTTAACATTTCGCCTGTTTCCCGAAACGTTCTTTCCTACGAATCTCTTTCGTACGTCATACGTTGGTAAGGTTGGTCTGGAGCGCCCTCAGAGCCTTCTTAGCTCTACCGTAGTGATGTTTCAGCTCTCACTTGTGTCATTAAACTAATAAATCTGACTGTATTTCATATCAAACGAACACAGCAATGACTGTATTTAATAACAAACTGTTAAAAACGATCCAACTGTATAGTGCATATCACGTACTGTATATTTAAAGTAGGCAATTTTATATTTTAGCAGAATACCATTCACTCTGATTCACAAAGTGTTCAAACTACATGAACAAGTACTTTTTAGTCATCTAACTGACTTGACAATCAGCATTAACTGAATGGATGCGATGTCCATCAATATGAAAATACTCACGTGATACACTACAGTGTTTCCCCCAGAAAATGTCTTAGTCAAGGTGGTCATGTTACGCCCCTGTAAGGGGGGTTATAGAAAAACAACGAGGACGCAGTATGTTTAGACTTGAAGTCCAACATTGTAATTATGTTCACAATATTCAATAGACAGTGCATTTTCACTTTCAATGTTCAAAGATCACAAATTCCTATAAACAGTTTTCACAAATAACCTTTACAGTTTTTATAAAATAGCATTTGCAAAACATATCAGAATTCTACCTTTAACTTACAAAATGACATGTGAATAAACAGAATAATAAAGTGTGCATTGCTTGAGTACTAAATACTAAATTTTAAGCTTTTACACATTCCACATTTAAGTATTGCTTCAGCTAAAACACATTGGCAATACTCTTTAACAACGCTTAAACTGAAAGAAGCGCCAGCTTATACAATAACAGATTGGCAAATATTTTACACATTAACTAAATAAAGCGCCAGCTTGTACTATACTATGTTGGCCTATATTTTACACATTAAATGAAAACCGCGTCAACACGTATTGTCGTGGAATGGCGGACACTTTCTTACCACGCGCCTGCCCGTGTGATGCTGCTAGCAAGCACGCTACGGCAGAGCGACTCCTCCGTTTTTAAACAAACTAATCTTTTAAACATCTCATGCACAGCTATTTTACTCTCGACATGTTCCCTAGCATTAAACATATACATAAACAATTTCACAGCCACCGTTCTTACCTGTAAGGGGGGGTTATAGAAAAACAACGAGGACGCAGTATGTTTAGACTTGAAGTCCAACGTTGTAATGGCCGAGGAGACGGCGAGCACGCTATTCCCCTACAGGCTGAACGAGGTAAACTAAACTAATCGAACCCAGAGCATCTACAGATAAAACAAAAAATAACGTGAAACTAGAAATCCCGCGGAGATTTTGAAAGTACGGGCCGCCCGAGTAAATCGGGGAAGAAAAAAAATCACGGCTGACCCCTGTGGTCCGAGAGGCTTTACGGTAGAGCACCATGAGCTGTACATGTCTGACAAATGATAAGTCGATCGGAGTCAGGGGGAAAGGGGCGTGGCCTGTCAAACATTGCATTGGTTAATTGTGTTTTTCGCATTTGTGGCGCCCCCTATGGGTTAACCTCGACAAGCTTAGAGGGCCACGCTACCACATGTCTTCTGCACATATCCTGCAAGTTTCATGATGATAGGACCTATGGTCAATGAGTTATGGCCAATTTGTAATTAAGCCCCGCCCCTGCGTAAACGTTTTAGTCAATGGCGGCCATGTTTTCCAAGCTATCCTACTAATATTGTTCGGAGACGTGCGTCACAGTCCCCCGGGGCTTCGTGAGACATTTGGTGTTGATAGAGTAAAACTGGAAAAAGTTGTGGTTAAAACCCTGTTTTTCAGTTTATGCTAATTAGCCGAAAATATTTCCAGGTTGACTTTTATGGTCCCAGAGGCTTTTTTGTAGAGCACCCTAACATACACCTGTGTGAGAAATTTCAAGTCAATCGGACTTACGGTGTGCGGGGCGTGGCCTCTCAAACTTTCTTCAGTCGTTGCTTAATAACAGCGCCCCTTAGCGGAAATTCTGAAAACTGTCCGTGAGGCTATATTGTAGAGTACCATGAGCTGTACAAGTGTAATCAATTTCAAGTCAATCGGAGTCGGGTGACATTTGTGGCGCCCCCTATGGGTTAATCTCGATAAGCTCTGAGGGACATGCTACCACATGACTTCTGCACATACCCAGCAAGTTTCATGATGATAGGACCTATGGTTAAGGAGTTATGGCCAACGTGTTATTAAGCCCCGCCCCTGCGTAAACGTTTTGGTCAATGGCGGCCATGTTTTCCAAGTTGTCCTACTAATCCCCCGGGGCTGCACGAGAAATTTGGTGTTGATACAGTAAAATTTCAGAAAGTTGTGGATAACACGCTGTTTTTCACTTTATGCTAATTAGCGGGAAATATTCCCTGAAGAATTTTTATGGTCCCAGAGGCTTTTTTGTAGAGCACCCTAACATACACCCGTGTGAGAAATTTCAAGTCAATCGGAGTTACGGCGTGCGGGGCGTGGCCTCTCAAAGTTCTTTCAGTCGGGACTTCATAACAGCGCCCCCTAGCGGAAATTCAAAAAACTGTATAATAGCACACCCCGTGGGGTGGGGACGGACGTTTTGTGAAATTTTTGCATGTCTGCGTGTAACGGTGTGGGAGGAGAAGCAGCTAGAAATTTGAGGCAGAATAAGAAGTAAGAAGATAAAGTATGGTGGAGAGTAATAATTACGGGCTCTCAGTAAACTGAGAGCCCGTACTTAAGAGAGCCCGTACTTAATAAAGAAACACTGCAACAACTAATCTAATTTAGCATTTCTGAAAAGTGTTGTAGTAAATAAATAAATAATAGATCCTAAACTAAACATGGGATTACACAAACACATATTTCACCGGCATCCCATTGTATCTAAAAAGGGGAGAGCAATAGATAACAGATAATGATAGTGCTAAATCCGTTTTTGCATTTAAAAGCATTTCAGAAACACACATCTTTATAACCATTACAGTCACTGCCCCTGGTCATGGGAGGCGTAGTCTCGCAAAGCCAGACCAAACTACAGCAAGTAGTATGGTCTGGAAGCACTCCGTTTAGAGCCGTCTATTCGGGGGGAAACTGGGCTGGCCTGTTTTTATTTCTTTAAACCAATCACAATCATCTACGGCGGGGCTAACCCCGGGAAGCAGCCAATGGAGGCGTAGCGTTGTTTGCCGACGCCAGCGCTTAATAGACGCTGGCGCAAGTGGTCAAGCCAGACTATGGGAGGCGCAACGCGCCGCGGCGAAAATTTTGGGGGTATTTTGCTCAAAGATGCCAATGCACAGTAAAGAAATAAACAACTGTTCATTTTAATACAAAAATACAACAGACACTGACCTTACAGTTGTGCAATGTTGTTGCTATGTGCAGGTACAAATGATGTGCAAACATGCAGACAGTACAAAGCACAATTAAAGAAAACCTCTACTGTTTTGGTGCAATACTATACAGACACACCAAATACAAATAATGGACCATACACTTAACACTTAACACATCAAAGTGCAAATTCAACTTTTTAAAGTTCCTTTTTGGATTGGGGCTGTTGTGCGATTATTGTGGACAATAGGCCTACTGTGATGCGATAGCCTATAATTCATTAATGGTTATTTTGAGCCTACTTGCTTGATTTATTTTTAAATACAGAAGTTATTGGTCGTTTTGGAACATGTATTTCCCAATTTAAAACATAAAAATAAAGCAGCATTGAAAATTCAGAAAATAAATCTTCTTACACTACACTAGCATGCTGTTTGAAAAATAACTCAATAGTTGAAATAATAAATACAATGTGTTTTCCCCTTAAAATGACTAAATGCATTTCAAAGACAGTAACAGTGTGGCACTTCTGTAAACTTACTGAAACTTGGCTGGGCCATCACTCATGCATTCTTCAAACTTTTCTCTGCGCTGTCTGAGCTGATAGATAGGTTGTGTTGCCCACGGTGATGTGGAGTCTTAAACTATTCTAGCTTTGCAGAGCACTCCTTTCTGTTCAGCTAAATATCCCCATAGAACTGCACTGCGTTTATTATCGCCACCAGTTAAATGTCGGTTTGCTTCTGCTCATTTAACTGTCCCGCGCGCAAAGCCGCAGACACAGAGCAGCTGATAGAGAAACGCTTGGAGACACGTATGCTTTTTACCGCAAATCGCGGCCTTTCGCGCAGTTATGACCATGCACAAGCACGCATTGCGCTTGCTAGTACATTAATTGTGTAGCACAAAAAAAAATATTATTATTTTTTATTTTATTTTTTGGGTGGTCGGTAGTCAAGGCGGGGGGCTGCCGTTGCTAAGGCGGCCGTCTTAGCTATAAAGCGCTGGGGGAAACACTGCATACAGTCGGATCGTTTTTATCAGTTTGATATTTAATACAGTCATCGCTGTGTCCCTTTTGATATGAAATACAGTCAGATTTATAAGTTTAATGACACAAGTGAGAGTCCCTGCGATCGCTGTGGCATCGCCAGAGATACAGACCCCCACATTTCCTTTCGTTAAAGCACCATGCGTAAAACGGACAAGAGTGACATCCCTGGTGCGCATGGAACTGCCACATTGCCAGTGTTGTGTTTCACCAATGGTTTAAAGTCATTCACGAAGAAAATAATTGCTGGAAACAATCTTAATCTTAATCTCCTCCGCTGTTTCTATATTTTCTATATCTTTTTTTAATCAGTATAGGCTATGGTAGTATGTTCGACCATGGTTAACACTAGAACACACACCGCGGCTCGTCCGGCTCAGCTGACAGCTCTCAACTGAGCCGGGCAGAGTGCGTCGGATAATCCGCCTCAAAACATGCCAACGTGTGAAAAAATGTATGAATGAATAATCAATTAGAGCTTACTTTAAAATAAGTGTGCCATGTGTTACTGTTGATTGTATTTAGGATTTTAGCTCATTTGGACGCTGTTTTGGCGTCTGTTTTTATTGATATAGGCTATTTGCGATATTATATCTACTTTCAGTTTCATTACTGACCCACCACGAAACGTGATTAGTGTTCTTAAAGATACTTAAATTATAAAACAAGAAGTCCAAAACACAGATGATGATTAACCAAACTCATTTATGACTTTATATTACACTATAAATGCACGGGTAGATTTGATTATGCAGCCTATAAAGAGAACGCTGGCACTATAGTGTTAAATAAATGTTTCGGCCTAGAAGGATTTCTAGCAATCTTTTATTCGCAAAGACTGCAATACGTTTTATAATATAGCCTAGTGCTGTCATGCACCTGCGCATGAAATGAGCATGAAATGGAAAAATCGAAGCAATCGATTTCAGCACTTTCTTTCTGGACAGCGCCGTCTACGAGCGATGTAAGGAGTGTTTCTCCTAAGAGACCGTTCGGGAACCACGACTATAGAGGTAAACAATTTTGGTAAGTCATAACTTAGGAGAAACCGGGCCCAGTTCTGCAGACGTGTAAAACGGATCTCCCTGGCAAGGTAAAAACACACACACGCACGCATGCAGCTTCAGGCAGAAAATGTGCCCAATATTAAAACTGTACATACTTAACCCCATATTACTGATTTAAGATTACTTTTTAACTTGGTATGAACAGTTCTTAGTGACTTTAATAACTACTGATTCATGTGAACAACAGTAGCTCAACATGGGTCACAGGAAAACCAGGGCCCACAAAAACTACACACATGGGGGCCAGAATTACACATCTCTCTTGCATGTCCGTCATGGGGCCTTCACACCAACAACAAATGACAGACATACACAATATAAAGTTGGAATTTTGATGAATCCAGCTTTGTTTGGTTTCAAAGGGTCTGCATTTAGAACAGGTAATGACATGCTACACATTTAATTCTGCCCATGCACGGTGAATACATGCAAAATACTATAACATTTCTTTCATTGGCTAAATTGGGTCTACAATCACACACACGCACACATTTATTTTTTATAATAACAATTATCAAGTGTTAAAAACTCAACAACACAACCTTGCTAATTTCTGTTCCCAGCCACTCAACATCTCAGCTTTTAAACACACACATGGAGCTGCACTGCTTCCCAGCCACACACATGGTAAGTATTATTCTAGGTTATTACACCTGCTTTTTCACAGATCAAAGTTATGGCGGTAATAATACCAGTAACAATTTGTCATTCACAGGACAAACACAAACCAACTGTTAACGAAAATGTGGACGGCCGTGGAAGGGACACCAGCTCCCAGTAGGAGAAAATAGCACCATGGAGGCGCCTCTCCATGAGCGGGCCTAGGAGTTCCAATTCGCTGTGGTCCAGAGGTGGTTACACCTTCGCTTGGCCTATGCTGTCACAGTCAGTAAAGGTGAGATACAATCCATCTTGCATTTTCACATTTTACTTTCTTTTGATTGGTAATACCCTGACCCTGTGTCTTCTGCAGGACAAGAGGACAACAGTGTGTTGGGACATGGTCAGCTGTACACTGACTTCAGCAGAGGCAAACCAGCAACAAGTGTGAGAGTGTTTGTGTGAGACAACCAAGATGGACTGATGGACAACATTGCTGTTTAACAACTACAGTATCTTTTAATTAATAAATAACTCAAACATCACAAACCTTGCAGCTCCGGAGATCCTTTACAACTCCCTCATTGACCCACTGCCACATAAAGTGCACACCAAAAGTGATGATGCTGACAAACTCAAACGTTATATATAAAAAACATATTTCCTTGCCCACTCCTATGTAACAACAAACTTGCCAGCAACCAGAGGTTGAGCGCGCGCAGCGCGCTTTGATCTAGTACCTTATACCGTCTACATAGCCTATTGTGTGTGTGTGTGTGTGTGTGTGTGTGTGTGTGTGTGTGTGTGTTCATCTGTGTGTGTGTGGGCGTGCGTGTGATGACCTGCGCTCTCTGTCCATGGTGCTGAAACACCATTTCTCTACAATATGCATTGTGAACGTGAGATGGTCGTAGGTTGTATTTTAGTGCTCAGTGTGAGAGGAGAGAAAGAGAGTGAGAGAGGAGAGAGAGAGTTAGAAACTCCAGGGATTGTGTATATAGTCGGAATATAGGACCGTCGGTTTTATGCGCCTCCTTTTTGAATAATCGGACAAACGGCACTTCGGACCAATGTGTTCCGTTTTTGTAACATTGAACCGTCGGCATAGTGGCATGTCGATCTAATGGGAAATATTTCGGACCATTGAGACGTCGGAACAATGAGGCGTCGGAATTACGGGCAGGCCCCGCCAGGTTAGGTGTATCCCAGTTAACAGTTTATGTGGCAAGCTAAGCTTCACCATTTGATGTTTGGGTCTGTTAAACCAATTACACAAAAAAAAAAATTCTCACTTACCACATGTAGTGATGCATGCAGATTCCTTCAATGAAGGTCAATGGAAACTTTTGTGTTTGAAGAATATACTCCTTTTACTTTCGATCTTCTTCGGAAGTGTTCCAATAACTCTTCATTTAAAGCGCCTTTACTGTTAACAGTTTACTTTAGAAATTAGTTCCAGGTAGTCCCAATTATAACTGACTTTTTTTTTTACCCAAAAATCAAGTGATGTGATATCAATAAATTGCATTCTTCCTACTTAGTCCTCGACTGTCTGTTCCCTCTTTGCCACTCTAGGATGCTCTGAGCCAAGGCTACACACTGACACCAGAGAGGGCCATCCCTGACCACATCTCTATCAGTTCAGATAATGAAAAACAGAGGAAGCACCACAATCGTACAACAGCACAACCTGCCACCAAGGGCAGTAACTCGGAGGAGGAGGATGAAGAGGAAGAAGAGGGAGTAAACGTCTACAAGGACAGAGACGCAGAGCTTTCATCATGCCAGATTTGTGCTGATCTGACAGGGAACAGAGTGCTGGCTGCTTCAGGGGACTGTGGGAGTTGTGAAGTTGAAAATGAGGTACGGGGACTTGATCAAGACGCGTCCATCGCTGCAGGAGCAGGGGGTGTTGCTGAGCGGGGTGACACTGCAGACCAAGGACATGTCACCACTGAGGAGGAAGAGGAGAAGCAGGAGGGGTGTGAAAGCTTAGGCAATGTCAATCTGTTCTCAGTCACTCTTGCTGCTCTGGCTGTATGTGAGGAGGAGGAAGAGGGTCACAATACAAGAGACTCTCCCATGGACATTTTGAAACTGTCCGATCTGGAGCCTTCACCAAACATACATTTAAAATGGACTAACACAGACTCACAAAGTGAGTCAGATATGCTGCCCACAACTGAAGAGATGACTGCTGCTGGGTATAAAGGCAGCTGTGCAAACACTGGCTGCTTGACATCCTTTGATGGAGAGGAGACACAAGAGGAGGAAGAATTCTCTGGATACATGGGACGCACATGATATGTTGCTCTGATGACTGTTTTTGATTGTGTAAGATTATCATTCATTATTTACTAGCAGGTACATTTTCTTTTTTAGTAAAGGAAAAGTCAAAGTTAAATAGTTAAACAGCAGTTAAGGGGTTTTCCTTTTGATGTTTTTAGTGGTAACGTCATTGCCCCTGTAGCTGCATTGCAATTGAAGGTATCTGTTTTTTGAAAAGCTTTTAAAGCATAAGATATCTATCATTTTGAGTGACTGAATTTACCAGTTACAAATCATTTTCTGTTTTATGTAATATGATGGAAATCCTTGCTGATTGCCTGACCTACAAAGCAATACATTTTTATTTTCAAACATTTTGTTTATAGCCTAAATTATCTATTATTCCACAGATTAAAAATAATAATAATAATAATAATGCACTCATTCCAGTTTTTTGCTTCCTTCAAGCCTCTTATATCAAATATGGGCGGGCGCTCTAACCACTACACCAGGAGCGCCCCCAGAAGGTGTACATTTATTTGGATATTTGACTTTATTTGTACAGTTTCAAGTCTGCCAGTCCGTGCGTGTCTGTGTGAAACAAGCAACAGACACAGTCTTGGTTCTAACTCTGGTTTCGTTCTGGAGTCTCAGAACCTTGGGGATTTCTGGCCCCCATTCATACCAGTTTACCCCTCATGCTCCTGGGGATGTTTTTGTCCTTTAGCATTACTTTGGCTGTGCCAATGTAAAACCAACACATTTTGGCTAGGGATTTAATTTTTTATTTTAAAATAATTTTTTATTTTTGAATTTAAACTCTGCAACTTTCCAGCATCTGTAATAAAGGCACAACACTTTAACTGCACGTTGAAGGACGTATAAAATATTATTTTCTATAATGTTATACTATCATTCTCGACACACAGCATCAACATGTATAATTTTCTGTTGTGTGTGGTGCTAAGCGAGTGAGCAGGCAGATTTTTAAGCCTTTTGACAGTGGCAAATAAGGCATAAAGCTCTTAATGATGGTTAGGACCAAGAAAGAAAGAAAAGAAGACGCTGGACAATCTGTCGGGGAGTGAAGGTAACTTTTTGTTGAACGAGCTAGCTAGCAGCTCAACTGGCTTGGCTAGCGCCAATGACAACCCTTTGGCAACACCAATGGGATGGAGGATGACTCCCCGTTGTCTATCATACCGGCCATTAGACCAATGGAGAACTCTATGAACATATGGTTTGACAACCTAGTCATCCCTTGCTGGGGTGAAAACCAGGCTGCAAACTCTTCTGGCAGGAGACGCGCCTCACTGTGCTGGAAAGAAGTTGCAACGAACTGTCGGCACAGAACAAACTCTTGAAAGCCAAAGTGTGTGACCTCAAAGGGCGATCGTAAAAACAAAATATCAAATTGTTGGTCTGCCCGAAAGGATTGTGAAGGGCTCCCTACTGCTTTTGTGTCTGACCTGTTGCCAAAACTCCTGGGAGTTGACAGCTTCCCCCACGGAATCAAAGCAGACCGAGCTCACCGAATCGGGACGTCGCCAGGCAGAGGGTGAGAGAGGCTGGAATTCTGCACAGATTTTTGTTCTCTTCCCGGCTAATCTTCACACATGGAGGTGTCACTAACATTTTCGACTCACAACAGGAGGCATGCAGCTACATCGGCGCCCACATCCAAACTGCTAGCCGGAGCCACGGCTTAACTGACTTTTACGTTATTATGGATTGTAGTGAATGTGTACATGTGTTCGATCATTGAGACTTTATTCTAAGGTGATTTACTTGTATCTGACTCTACAGCACCAAATGGTGTCAAAAGCCCCACACATACAGTACCTTTGCCTGGAGCCCAGGCTTTGATTGTGAATTCACACCTTTCGACCCAGTAGGGGTCTCATTCTTGCTTTTGAAATAGCGAGTGTGCTTTTGCATCGTTTCTCTTCTCTTCCCGAGGTGGTGCTCTCTCTTGCTTCCCACCCCAGACCAGGGGTAGAGCTCTCTAACTATTGTTCATTGTTGTTTTTTAATTGGGTTTACATACTTTGATATCAAACTGAAACCTAATGGCGCTTTTCCACCGCATGGTATCAGCTCGACTCGACTCGACTCAACTCGCATTTTTGGCGTTTCCACCGCAATTTCATGGTACCTGGTACCTGCTAGCGGCTGCTTTTTTTAGTATCACCTCGCTCTAGGGACCAAGCGAGCTGAGTCGAGCTAAAAGGTGACGTCGGCAGACGGCCGGCCGCTGATTGGCCAGAGACTACCGTCTGCCGGCTTCATTCTGTTGATTATTCTCCCCAAGATTCTCAACAACTCTCCGGGACTTTTATGTGTATTTTGTCTCGCCGCGTGCAGCCTTCTTTGGCTCTCTTTCATTTGATTTGCATCACAGACCCGATTTTTTTCTCTCGATATATTCGCTAAGCTCACAGTTGTGTTGGCTGTTGTTGGGGAAGTTACTTTGAACATACGAGAGGAGACATAGCAGCTAGGCTAAATAGCCTATAGCAGCAAGCTGGGACAGACATGATAGTGAGCGATTACATTACAAGCCTCGGACTGCACTGATTACCTCAATAAAATATTCAGGCTGAGACACGGCTTGCATTTGAAAACACGTATCCTGAAACAAGCACTTAACAGTCAACTTTATCATGCCTGTGTTTACGTGCATAGGGACAGGGGTGGACTGGGACAAAAATTCAGCCCTGGCATTTTTGGCCATGGCAGCCCACCATGATTATTTATACGATATGTGGAGGCAGGGGCGTTGCTCCAAATTCTGGGCCCCTATACAGGAAGTCCTGATGGGCCCTCTGAGAGGCAGTCTTACAATACAAACATGTAAAAGCTATGTTTGTCTATAGTCCAAAACGTATGAGTGACTGGTCACTCTCTGAGCCAGATAACAACACAATGTTTCTATTGATGAATGACCAAATCATTACGCGTACTTGAACACAACCCCTGGTCTAATGACTCTTAATAATCATGCACACACACAGTGTTTCTCACAGGAATTTGGGAGACTGTGTCGTGGACCCTGGACCTTCTAGGGGGGTCCGGGGGAATGCTCCCCCGGAAGATTTTTTTTCAAATGTTAAAGTAAAATTCATCAATCTGGTGCACTTTGAAGAGAAAACTAAGGATAAATCAACTGTTTCCTATGTAAGCTATTTAGTAGGCTATTATTTGCTGGAATAATGTATAGACACAGATGACCAAAAAGCAGAAAGAAGAAATGTACATGTTTAAAAAATCCAGTCAGCTTCGGGAATTTTTTTCCTTTGTTTGTATTTTTTAATGGCCCAATATAGGCCCCTGATCTTCGTAGCCCCGAACAATGTTATTTAAAAAATAACATAAATGTACTGACGAATGAAAGGCCCATGAAATCTTTTTTTTCCCTAAATAACGTTTTTCTGGGCCTTCAAAGATCAGGGGCCTATATTGAGCCAGTAAAAAAAAAAATATATATATATTTTTTTGGGTGCAGCCCCCCTCTGCCTTGGGCCCCCCAAGCCTGTCCGCAGTCCGACGGCCATGAACGTAACTGACCATCGTCAGATGCTCATAATTACGGAGTAGAAGTTGAATGCATGATAATACAATTTAATGCAGCCTCTGAATGGGCGGCCCTCTGCTGTGTGTGTGATTGGGCCAGGCCCAGCCTAGAACCAATCATAATGAGTAATGGCCTGGGACAAAGTTTTATTTAACTTTCAGGTGAAGTTGACAGCCTGCACGCACAATTATATGTCCATGGCACTCCCGAGAGGGAAGGGCCCTCGGCCCGGCCAAGTCACACAGCCGAGGGTCCATAAAAAAAAAAAAAAAAGGATTTTTAATTTTTTTTTTTTTTTTTTTTTTTTTTTTTAATAAATGGACCCGGCCCGGCCCAAAATGCCTGCCGGCCCACCGGGACGATGCCCGGTATGCCAGATGGCCAGTCCACCCCTGCATAGGGATGTACGTGACGCATCCCTACAGCTGACTGTGTGGCAGTCACACATCAGGACACAAACCCTCCCTTTTAACGGCCCGTAGCAATATTCTTCTACTTCTTTTAGCAAACAGATACAAGGGGGGTATTTCTTAAACATTTTTCATCCGTGTTTTTGGCGGTTGGTTCAGTTAATAGTGCAACAACTGCTCATAATTTCTGCTTTGCTACTTGACTCCGGAGTTGGCTTTCAGCCCCTTACGACAACCCCGCCCACGTTCAGGAGGTACTATTTGCGGTGGAAAAACGACCCGTGCTGCTACCAAACCAAGTTAAACTGAGTCGAGTTGAGTCGAGTCGAGCTACATTTGCGGTGGAAAAGCGCCATTAGTGGAGGCACAGAGGTCCAAAGTCTCAGGCCTCCCCCACTTTTTCTTGCTCCTCAGTGCTCACAGAACAAAGGTGTTTCACACCTCCAAACCCACACACACACACTCGAAAGACAGGCTAATGCTGGGCTACACTACACAACTTTTCACGCGATTTGACAGTCGCAGACAATCTTTCAATGTCGGACTAAAATCACGGGAGTCTTGCTGGAGTTGTGGCGCGCGCCCGTAATCTCAGTCGTTTGGTGTAAATTGGTCATCCGACCCGATTTCAGCCAGTCTTCTTCCCGTCTTGGACGTTCCGACATTATCAAACAGGTTTGATATTATCGTTAGTCTTAGGGGGTTGGCTCAAGCGAAATGAGATAAACACTGTCACAGTCTCGCATGCACCAAGCACGACGCAGGAGGAGCGGCATTAGTCGCGACCTGTGTCCGCCTGTGAGGCACTTAATACGGACACTTTTTCCTAGCAGCCTTGGCTGGAGAACCAGGCTGACAGCCGCGCAACCTTAACACTTTACCGTCAAATTTAGGGTTAGGAGTTAAAGTTATTGGGGGACGAGATCAGCAAATAAAGCTGGTCAAATAACCAAAGGAAGTCCCCCGCTCGGAATATTGAATTAACCTTTTTTTAATTAAAGCCACTACGAGTAACATGGCACGTTGGCGGCCCCTTTGGACAAAAGCGGTAGTATTTTTATGATGCCCTCTGTCGCAAAGCTGTTTTCTAGCTCGTGCCAGGCGTGCGAGCAGGGCTGCCAAGTTTCACCAAAAGTTTGGATTGAGATTTTTTGGCCGAGGGACCCAAAACCGTGTCCTCTTTCCCACCCAATAATTTTTGCTAGTGTCCTGCAAGTTTACATATTGTTCATAATAAATCAGAAATAAATTGGAAAATGTGATAAAACATCAAAAGTCTTATTAAAATAAACTAATTCATGAATTGCAAAGTCGTATGACGGGTTTAATTAAACATTGGGTGTGGACATATTGTAAGTGGGGGTCTGGGGGTCCCCCCCATAAAATTTTGAGCATTAAACACTTAATTTCCTGCATTCTGGTGAATTTTTATGAAGCAATGTGTGCCTTTTCTGCATTCATTTTTATGTAAAGTAAAACAGAACATTCACGGTTTCGCTGACACAAATTTAATTGAATAGCCTACAATGCATATGTAGTGCTTTCAAATATCTCCTGTAGCCTATTGTTAAAACATTTGGTTAAATAAAGGTAATTATTCTATATCATGTCTACTATTGAGTATGGTATTTTACTAGCAGCATTAGGCTTTATTCAAAGAAAAGAAAATTAGGGAACAGTTCAACACCAATGCAAACTACTAGGCTAAAATAAAACATCTGGGTTACTTGGTACCTCCTCTTGGGCTAACTTGATTGATGAAAAGTGCTATAAATGTGCAATACATAGGCTACAGTTCATTACACAGAAGAATAAAAGCATTTGTATTGGCGGATGAGCCATTTGTTACTTTGCAAACCTAATTTTCGAACTAAATGATACCTTATAATACATAAACATGATGTCATTGTATTTTTGTAGACTTAAAGGCTAAACTAGCGACTCAGTCCTCTCAAATACATCAGTGTAATTAAGTGACTGTTTTTCTCTGTTTGTAGGTGCACATGAACTTTGTACAACATTTTGTCAAAATCAATGAATATCTCCTCACAATATGCTACCTGTCCGTACTGTCTGAGCGCTGAAAAAAAATCTGATGTTAATACACAGCCTACATGCTGTGTTTTCGCACATCTTTCTTTTTAGTCTTTGTTTTATGTTTCTGTGTACCTTGTGTTAATGTGTATGTTTTACTGTACTGCTGTGTGTCGGCCATGACCCTCTTGAAAAATACCTTTCAGTCAGAAGAAATTAATTATGGGCAGTTATTAAAGCTCCCATATTATACACTTTTCGGTTCTATTATACACCATATTATATGGTCTTAGTGGTCCCTAATACGTTTTTCTTTAATTGTTTGCTGAAAAAAACTTTCAGATAATTTATTGTACTATGCTGATGTTCAGCTAATCTCACAATGGCCTATTTTTTAAAAAGAGCTGCAGCTCCCCTCGTAAATATACAATCTTTGAGCTCCCCCCGCCCCCTGTCCGGAAGCGAAGCCAGATACGCCTCGCCCTCTGTCTGTCAGGGCCGTGGACCAATAAGAAATAGGGGTGTGGGCTGCACAGTGGAAGCTTCTGGCTTTCCAGTTTTTGAGGTCAGAAACCAGGAGAATTCTGACTGGAGTATATTGGGGGGGAGGGGTGGGGGTTTCAGAAAGGGGGAGAGTGAGAAAAGGAGAGATTGTTATTTTTTTAAATATTTTGGCAGTCTCTAGGCACACCGTGGACCCATGGATATGTTAGAACACATTTAAAAAGTGCATTTAGCATAATATGTGACCTTTAATGTTTGATTGCAATGAGCCTCATTAGAGACTCTGCTTGTGTTCCACATAGCGAGTCTCAGAGCTATACATCTGAACATATTTAGTGGGCTTTTTCAAAAAGCTCCAGCTCTTCCATACGTGCAGTAATCACAATTAAACAGTAGGGGAGAACAGGGTAATCTGAGCCACTTTTTACATTTGCTCCCCTCTAAGCGAGCTAAAATGATTTATCACTCAAATTTACACATTTCCCATTAATTCAGGATGTTTCCTAGAAATGGGCATTAGCAGATTTTTTTCAAGACAAATGGCAGTGAAAATATGATTGTTTAAAAAAAATGTGGCTCACTTTACCCTAGCTGTGGGGTAAACTGAGACATACCAGAAAAATCAAGGGGGTAAACTGATCCACTTACTTTTTCCACTCTGAAACTACCATAACAACACATATTGTAACAGTTAGAATCCTGAAAGCTAGCCAGAACTAATGTCGGACTAGTAAAAGAATGATGGGGTTTGGTCAATTAAGCAAAGCAAATGTTCGAAACAGTTGAAATTAACTCTGAACAAAATCAAATACAACATATTATAATTGAAAAG
This sequence comes from Ammodytes marinus, assembly GCF_949987685.1. Classification (NCBI taxonomy): domain Eukaryota; kingdom Metazoa; phylum Chordata; class Actinopteri; order Uranoscopiformes; family Ammodytidae; genus Ammodytes; species Ammodytes marinus. The sequence goes on along the minus strand of NC_137216.1, from coordinate 735,353 downwards.
GTTTTAATAAGATTCAAATGACAGATAGAACCAGTTAGATTAGAACACAGTCTGGGGGTCAGAACACAGGACCCTTGGAGCCAGCTTGTGTCTGGGGGTCAAAGCATAGGAAAATCAGAACCAGCGAGAACAGCCTGGGACTCAGAACACAGGAGAAGACCCAACAGCCTTCAGCCCTGAAGGTTACAGGGAAAGATGAGAAGGTGCTCTTTCCGTGTGGTTGCCCTAGGTCGTCTTCTTGGTGTATTTCCTTGGCATGATGGCTTTTCTACAATGTGTATGACATTAAAATAAAACATATGTTATGTAATATTACATTAAAATATGTTTAAACTTGACTAAACTTAACTTGTGCCTCATGGTGGGGGAAAGCGAGACAGTGTCTCACTTTCCCCCACAGCATTTGGCTCACTTTCCCCCACCACCACAATTTGAGAAAAAACTACCTCTCTTAGCATTTCAGGCTAATCTTTAGCTAATATCATCATCATTTATATGTTGGTAGTTCATCAACACGTATGATAGAAGTTTGTCTACGTGAATACATTTGCTTTGGCACAACAGTTGATTAAAGGCCTACTTCACCGATTTGAATATGAAGGTGTATTGAATTCTGAGATCCTATGTAGTATAAATGTGCAAAAAAAAAAAAATCGGTTCATCCTAGCCTGAGAAAAGGCAGAAAGAGTGTTTTTTTTAACCCTATATTTCTCTTTCTCGTGACATCACAGAAAGAGAAATATAGGGTTAAAAAAAACTTACTTTGTAAATATTACTGTGATGTCACAGTAAAAGACATCACAGTAATATTTACAAAGTAAGTTTTTTTTTAACCCTATATTTCTCTTTCTGTGATGTCACGAGAAAGAGAAATATAGGGTTAAAAAAAACACTCTTTCTGCCTTTTCTCAGGCTAGGATGAACCGATTTCAATTTTTTTCGCACATTTATACTACAATAGGATCTCAGAATTCAATACACCTTCATATTCAAACCGGTAAAGTAGGCCTTTAAGTTGACAGCAAGAAAATTTACTTTTACATGCAAAATATCTATTTCGGTGAAAAAAAACATGCTTACCACAGCACCATGAGGTCCTCTCTTTCAGGGCCATGGGGAAATGAGAGGGGCTTGAAAACATATATCTCACATGACCAAAGTTTTTTCCGTTGCCTAGATACAGGCCAAGGTGGTTGTCCGCAGGTTTGGGGGCTACCTTTATTTAATATTGTGTATTTTCTGATAACGAAGGTTTTTTTTATCCCAGAGAGCCTGCAATTCATATCAAATCAAAGATGTCACTAGCCAATGGGTCTGCCATATTCAGTGTCAAAAACTTCTTGTCTGTTTTTGCTACACTTTGCCTGCTGTGGACATGGACCAATTAAAATAGGCTTTAGTGTCAATTATCCGGAAAAAAAGAGCGGAAGTTCGACCCTTAACTTGGTCAGTGACATCTTTGATTTGATAGGATTTTCAGGCTCTCTGGGACAGAAAAAAATGTGTTATTGGAAACTAAGAAATATTAAATGAAAGGCAGCCCCCTGAACATACGGCCAACAACCTTGGCAACCCAAAAAGTGATGATTGCATGTAGGGAAGAGCTGGGGCTGTTTGAAAAAGTCCACTCAAGATTTTCAGATGAATGACTCTGAGACTCTGAACGCAAGCAGAGACTCTGATGAGGACAGATTGCCATGTTCATTTGATGATTTCCCACAAAGTACAATGTTTCAACATATTTTTAAAACAAAACTCATTTTCATATCATTGTTGAGAAAAGATATTCATAATTGTTTTGGTTGTAAATAAACTATTTTAATTATTTTGTCATTGAAGTCCATCATTTAAGAACCTGGGAAAGTGTCTGACTACACAACAACAAAAGCAGAACAGTTAATCAAAATTATAATCTATATACAAGATATTTTTAAGATACTTATACACTTTACAAAAAAAGTACATTATGCACATACAGTATCTCACAAAAGTGAGTACACCCCTCACATTTCTTCAAATATTTCATTATTTCTTTCCATGGAACACTGAATAAATGACACTTTGATACATTGTTAAGTAGTCAGTGTACAGCTTGTATAACAGTGTAAATTTACTGTCCACTTAAAATAACTCGACACACAGCCATTAATGTCTAAACTGCTGGCAACAAAAGTGAGTACACCTCTAAGTGAAAATGTCCAAATTGAGCCCAAAGTGTCAATATTGTGTTGCCATCATTATTTTCCAGCACTGCCTTAACCTTCTTGGGCATGTAATTCACCAGAGCTTCACAGGTTGCCACTGGAATCCTCTTCCACCCATTCATGACGACATCAAGGAGCTGTTGGATATTAGAGATCTTGCGCTCCTCCATCTCCCATTTGAGGATTCCCCAAAGATGCTCAATAGGGTTTAGGTCTGGAGACATGCTTGGCCAGTCCATAACCTTTACCCTCAGCTTCTTTCGCAAGGCAGTGGTCTTCTTGGAGGTGTGTTTGGGGTCGTTATCATGTTGCAGTACTGCCCTGCGGCCCAGTTTATGAAGGGAGGGGATCATGCTCTGCTTCAGTATGTCACAGTACATGTTAGAATTCAATGAACTGTAGATCCCTAGTGCTGGCAGCACTCATGCAGCCCCATACCATGACACTCCAACCACCATGCTTGACTGTAGGCAAGACACACTTGTCTTTGTACTCCTCAGCTGGTTGCCGCCCCACACTCTTAACACCATCTGGACATGGTTGCAGTAATCCATGTCCGTAGTCTGCTTGTCTTCAGCAAACTTTTTGTGGGGTTTCTTGTGCATCATCTTTAGAATAGGCTTTCTTCTGGGACAACAGCCATGCAGACCAGTATGATGCAGTGTGTGGCGTATGGTTTGAGCACTAACAGGCTGACCCCCTACCCATTCAAGACCTGCAGCAATGCTGGCAGTATTCATAGGTCTATTTTCCAAAGCCAACCTCTGTGTATGACGCTGAGCACGTGCACTCAACCTTCGTAAACTGGGCCTCAGGGCAGTATTGCAACATGATAACGACCCCAAACACACCCCCAAGTGGCTTGCTAAAAAAGCTGAGGGTAAAGGTTATGGCCTGGCTAAGCATGTCTACAGACTTAAACCCTATTGAGCATCTTTGGGGCATCCTCAAACGGAAGGTGGAGGAGCGCAAGGTCTCTAATATCCACCAGCTCTGTGATGCTGTCATGACTCATGAATGAGTGGAAGAGGATTCCAGTTGCAACCTGTGAAGCTCTGATGAACTCCATGCCCAAGATAATGGTGGTCACACAAAATATTGACACTTTGGGCTCAATTTGGAAAAAATTTCTTAGGGGTGTACTCACTTTTGTTGCCAGCAGTTTAGACATGAATGGCTGTGTGTCGAGTTATTTTGAGGGGACAGTAAATTTACACTGTTATACAAGCTGTACACTGACTACTTTACATTGTATCAAAGTGTAATTTATTCAGTGTTGTCCCATGGAAAGATATAATGAAATCTTTGAAGAAATGTGAGGGGTGTACTCACTTTTGTGAGATACTGTACAATCAGTATGGAAAAGCATGTGAGATGTAATATTAATACAATCAATACTTATGATAAATATATATATATATATATATAACATTATAATTGAATAATACTCAAGTCTATTATAATATTATTAGTGACTGAAGGCTATTTACTTCACATGACAATCGCATAAAAAACCGACGTGATAATGTTAAGTCTAGCAGTAATCATACATGCTCACAGTTTCAATAAGCACTGCATAACATTTTGAATTGCACTACTCATAGACTTTAAAAGAGGGGTACAACAACTGCTAATAGAGATGCTAACGGAACGCTAGAGCAGAGAGGTGTGTATCTTCTGCTCTGTCCGCAGCTGGGAGGGTCTGCTGCGCGAGGACTCTGCCGTCTGTCAGTGCTCTGGGACGGGGAGGGGCCGCGGAGGCACCCGCTAATGAGCGATACTTGAGCGAAAAAGTCACCAATAACACCAGAAAAAGTAGCTAGATTTGTCGCTGGTCGCTTTTTTGAAGAAAAAGTCGCCAGAGGTGTCTGAAAAGTCGGTAAATATAGCGACAACATCGCTAAGTAAGCAACACTGGGACTGAGCAGCGGCCTGAATTAGTTCTATAGCGTTACGCATGCGCACAAGCTGTGGGAGTGTTTGGCCGAGCTGCATTAGCCTTGTTTGCGATGGAGCCGTCTTGCTAAGACCTGCGCAATTATGACACTCGTCTTGCTTAGTGCACAGCATTATGGTTAGACGTTTTGTCCGACTTGCACCTGCGGCTGGCTGCGGCTCGGCTGCATGAGACTTTGAAGTAGCGCAGGATCAAGACGGACACAGACACTGGAGCAAGTCGCTGCAGTTTCTCCCCACGGGCTGCGGGAGCAAAATGTTTGATGGGAAACGTCTTGCTGACAAGCAGAGCTGAGCACTAATTGGGAGTTTAAACCCTGTGCCTTTGATGCGTTAACCCAATTGATTACGCAAAAGTCTGACATCACCGCTCAAAATAAAATTACGATTCATTGTTTTTGATTTTAATTTATGTTTAATCATTAGGTCTACTCTGAAGTGTATGCATTTAAGCACATATATTTAATCAGAGTTAAACCTCCACTGATCTGAACTCTTGACAGAGAAATAATTTGGAAAGCAATAATTAGCATGCATGTTTAAATCTCCTGTATATATTTATTAAGTGAACACAAACTTGAGTCACATTAATTTGTGGTAAAGTGATATCTTTATGCCATTAAGATTAAATCATAGCCTTATTTCCAGTGATCTAAATGGCCTGGGAATTGTATGTTACATGTTACACATCATAATAAAGTTCATCATAGCCATCTACAGTAATAATAAGGGATCTTTTATTAGACCTTTAACTGTCTTTAGGCCGATCATATTTGTTATGTGAAGGGAGAAATACTAAACCTCCTTTATTTGGATTTGTAAATTATTTTTTATCTCTTGAAAGTAGGTTTTCTAGTAAAATAACAAGAAAGATAAAGTGTGGGGAATGGGGATATATCTCATTTCTTGTTTTGAAAATGTCCCTCGCTTTTGAAGTGTTTAGGCCTACTCCTCTTTGTTGCACATGAAAGTCGAGCCGACTCGGAGCTGTCCGGCTTCAGTCCTTTCTTCATAGGTCCATGCTTCAGTCAGGCTTTTTCGTCATTCCCCCGACTGCACTCGGCTACTCTCGTCTACTTTCCAGACGAGCCGAACTGGGGTCGAACGAGCCTACTGCCTATATAGCCTCGTTCGACTTGGAGCCGTCTTGCTCAGACCTGCGTCTTGCTGAGCGCACAACAAAAATGCTGCAAAAATGCTGTGTGCTCAGCAAGACGAGCGTCATAATTGCGCAGGTTTTTTTCAAGTCGGCGACATCTCAAACGAGGCTTATGTGTATGCTTGCTACATCTGTTTCTGTGTCCCACTTTCATAGACAGGTTACATTTAAGCATGTTTAAGCTAATACCTGTTTCCTACGGGCACTGAACTAGTTATAAAAAAAACATAGTAAAAACCATATGTCCATGGTTTTTACAATGTTTTTTTTATGATATTATAAAAAAACATTTTAAAAACCCTCTTTTTGTAGGCTCTTCCGCTAGGTCACGTGATTTCCTTTAATTGACAGATGCTGCCTTCACAAACTGCCGGTCGCATTTTAATTTCTTTACAGCCAATGTTAAACATCACAAAAGGCCACATGTTTTCCGTGTTACTTTGAAGAGGCAATGGCTGGGAATCTATGCTGTTAACGAAAATATTTTTCTTCTGGATTAATTTTTTTATCGGGTCACTATAGGCAACAATAACCTACTTTGTTGCGTGTCCTGTTTTTATGTTGTATTATGGTTAGGGTTAGGCTACCAAATTAAATGTGTTGTATGTCACATTTTCTTCCTGTATCAAAACAAATAGGCTACCTTGTAGAAAACCACACGGAAAAAGATGGATATGCAAATTAAAACGGTTTTATCAATCTAACACTTTTTAATCTCACACTCTAGTGTCCCGTCCATTAAACTGGGGTTCTTTAAAGGCAACACGAGTAGCTGTAGTAGTCGGTAACGGTCGGTAACACAAGGGTCCACAGCTCGTGCTGCGGCTAACGACTTCCGCTGTATTGAGTGGAGAAACTTTTCAGCACAGGTAGTTGCATCAAACGTCCCATTGCATTTCACGACATTTGGAATAATTTTTAAATCCTTGGAGTCCTAGTTAGATAGCGTGTTTGTCCGTTAGCTAATAGCTAGCTGTGTATTAATTTCCTCGGCCTAGGCCTACTTGTTTCTCGGCAGAGTAACATTAAATAGCTTCATAATGTCTTCAGCATTTACGTTTTTAATGAAAGTACCGAATAAACTGGATGTTTTATACAAGCAGAGATACACGTCGTTGTGATGTATATTTTAAATAGGCTACTCTAGACTTTCATCATATTTAATTTGACAAAGCCTTTATCCAAAGCGAGTTATAGGCTAATATCCTACCTGAATTCAACCCTTCGACATAACATAACCATCTCACCATAGGTCAGGCTAAGGGCTATATCAAGAATGAAAGTAAAAGCAGCAGCGGAGTCCAGATTGCTTATGGGCTGACGACAGTGCAGCAGAGATGGTTTGGCATTCATGGCTCTTCTAATTTGGATGCTCACATGGCTGTCTCAGGTCCTGCCAGGTAAGTACATGGTCAACTGATTTCCCAAATCGCATCTGCTCTCTTTTTACTAGGCTATATCTACCAGTCATAGCCTACTGTAGCTCTGTCCATAAAAAGTTTGCATGATGTATGTGTACGTTGGAACTATTTTATTGGGGGGTGCTGTAATTGGGAAGAGGTTCAGTAGCCTAATGTCCAACACAGAAGTAGGCCTAATGGTTATTATGAGCAATTGATGAGCACGACCTAAGACTTAAACTTAAAATAATGTGATTAGAATTCAAAAGTATCCTTATACAAAGGCCTATAGATAAAAAATAAAACAAAATAATTCATGAATTTCAAGGGTGTAGGTTGTGATTAAACCTTGGTTTGGAACACATTTTAATTTGTGGGTCTGTGAAGTAATTGACAACATTTAGGTTCCCGGTGACAACAATAGAATAGAACTCAATGCAGTAATATCATGCATCCTGTATTGCTTTCAAATATTTATTCTCCTGTATTGTTCAAAAATTTGGTTCAAAATGTAAAAAAAAAAATAGGTAATTATTAATGTCTATATCATTGAGAATGTAGTGGCTGTTGGTATTTTACTAGCCTGCAATCTTCAAATATTTAAAAATATTAAAGTGCAGGCGGCGCCCTTAGCTCAGTTGGTAGGGCGTCCCCCCCATGGGCCTCGGCCAGCAGCGGACCCGGGTTCGATTCCAGCCCGTGGTCGTTCTCTGCATGTCACTCCCCTCTCTGCCCAATTTCAACTCTGTCTCTATACTATCAATAAAGCTTTAAAAAAATGCCAAAAAAAATATCTTAAAAAAAAATAATAATAATAATAATAATAAAGTGCAAAATGAGGTTATAATCCTCATTTTGCTTCCTTTAAAGCCACTACGAGTAACATGGCACGTTGGCGTCCCCTTTGGACAAAAGCGGTAGTATTTTTACGACGCCCGCTGTCGCAAAGCTGTTTTCTAGCTCATGCCAGGCGTGCGAGTGTGAACTGAGAAGGGCGCAATATAGTGCATGTCCGTGTGTTGAAAGTTTGAGGACTCTTTTCGGCTCCGTGAGAGTGGTTTTGACTCTGCATCAACTAATGCCAGTCAGTGCTACACACACCTGATTGCAATGAGTTGATGCAGCAGCGTCACCTAACTACTCTCTCTCACGGAGCTGAAAGATTACGTGTCCTCACAGAAAGCGAATGAACGAGAGACGGCAGTTAGTATGGATCACGATGAGGTAATGTGTTTGTGTTGTTGATGTAAATAATGACTATTTCAGATAATGGTTATCTGATGATGGTGAAGCAAAGCAAACATTGTGTTAGTACCAACCGCTCATTCATTTAGGAGTAAACACTGCAGTCTAGTTTCGCTCTCGTGAAATTGTATACACGTTGCTTGGCAACGCCCTCGTCCCGCCCGTAGCCTATATCACTCTCCCTTTTAGCTTTTCTTCATTGCATTTTCTTTTTTTCTTTGATGGTTCAGCCCCGTTATCAGTCATTATGACGACAAATAACTGTTTCAAACAAGGCTCCCGCTCCCCTTCCCTCACCTGGAGGGATAGACTTCTCAAATCGAGTTGCTGCGCCACACTGAAATCTGCGACCAATACGGATATGTGACCATAGAGCATGCACGAGCGAACCGAAAATCGGACTGGGTGTGCGACCAGACCAAAAGCAGTAATAAAAACTATATAAAAACGTCTTTCTTTGCACTGATGGTCTCGTTTGCTGTTAAAGGTAATTTATGATTATCAGAGGAAACATGAGGCTGTTTAAAAGATATTTAGATGTTACTCCTAGCCGCTTTAAAGCCACTACGAGTAACTTTTAAATATCTTTTAAAAGAGCCTCATGTTTCCTCTGATCATCATAAATTACCTTTAACAGCAAACGAGACCATCAGTGCAAAGAAATACGTTTTTATATAGTTTTTATTACTGCATTTGGTCTAGTCGCACACCCAGTCCGATTTTCGATTTGCGCATGCAGGCTCTGGTCGCAGAATTCAGTGTAGCGCAGTAACGCGATTTGAGAAGCCTATCCCTCCAGGTGAGGGAAGGGGAGCAGGAGCCTTGTTTGAGACAGTTATTTGTCGTCATAATGACTGATAACGGGGCTGAACCATCAAAGAAAAAAAGAAAATGCAATGAAGAAAAGCTAAAAGGGAGAGTGATATAGGCTACGGGCGGGAGGAGGGCGTTGCCAAGCAACATGTTAACAATTTCACGGGAGCGAACTAGACTGCAGTGTTTACTCCTAATGAGCGGTAGCCTACTAAAACAAAGTTTTATTTGCTTCACCATCATCAGATGACCATTATTCATCTGAAATAGTCATTATTTACAACAACATAAACACATTACCTCATCGTGATCCATACTAACTGCCGTGTCTCGTTCATTCGCTTTCTGTGAGGACATGGAATCTTTCAGCTCCGTGAGAGTGGTTAGTGAACCTGCATCAACTCATTGCAATCAGGTGTGTGTGGCACTTACTGGCATTAGTTGACCACTCTCACGGAGCCGAAAAGAGTCCGTGCCCTCACACTTTCAACACACGGACATGCACTATATTGCGTCCTAATCATTTGACACTCGCACAGCCGGCACGCGCTAGAAAGAAAGCTTTACGACAGCTGGCGTCGTAAAAATACTACCGCTTTTGTCCAAAGGGGCCGCCAACCGACAAAGTTACTCGTAGCCACTTTACTAGTAGTGACTGATTTTGCAGTGGAGAGAGACATATGCAGACAGATATAGGCCTTTCACACCAAAATGAACCAAGAGTCAGTTCCAGGCTGGTGTTGGGGTCAGTTCAAAACTGGTTACAGCCTTATCCCAGTTATGAACCGGTTGGTTTCACATCGACCGGAGACAGCCATGAAGCCGGCAAGAGAGCAACGTCATGACGTCACTGTAAACGTGTGTGTACGTCACCCGACGCCGCTGCTCTTGTGGCTAACGCTAAAGCTACCGCTAGCTTTAAGCACAACAACAGCGGCTAATACGTCTTATTTTTACACGTGTTAGCTCTCGCTTTGCTTTCTTAACCAAACAGGACCCATACAGCGTATTCTCGCCGGTCAATTTGATCGCTACGTTCGGTAATTATGTTATGTTTACGTCTCGTAGTAGCTGTGTTTTTAAACATGGCGGGCATGAGGTTTTAGTTGGTCTGGTTGGTCAGGATAATCCCTCCCCCGGCCGCTGGCGCAAGCAGTTCACTTCAAACCCTGCTCAATCCTGGGGTATGAGTTGAACCGGTTTTTACGGCCCGGAGCAGGCTTTCTGGCGGTGTGAAACCAAAACACTGGCTCTAACTCCGAACTAGCCCAGAACTAGCGCCGATTTTGCGGCGGTGTGAAGAGATAGCTTTATTTTATAATTTATCTTTTTGATTTGTGAGAGTGATCATCGATGACTTTAGGCAAGGCAAGGCAAGTTTATTTATATAGCACAATTCAAACACAAGGCCACTCAAAGTGCTTTACAGGGGCAAGATTAAAATACATAAAACACATTAGAAGACATTTAAAAGCGAATGAAAAGAAGTAAAACATTTAAATTAAATTAAAAGTACAGGTTAAAATGGAAACAGAAAAGTCTTCAGACTCGATTTAAAAGAACTGAGGGTTGCAGCAGACCTCAAGTTTTCTGGGAGTTTGTTCCAGATATTTGGTGCATAAAAACTAAAAGCTGCTTCTCCTCGTTTAGTCCCAACTCTTGGGACTGTAAGTAAACCTGTCCCAGACGACCTAAGGGCTCTGGACGGTTCATAACGTATCAGCAGATCAGTAATGTATTTTGGCGCTAAACCATTTAGTGCTTTATAAACCAACATCAGTATTTTGAAATCAATTATTTGAGTGACAGGAAGCCAGTGTAAAGACCTCAGAACTGGGGTAATGTGATCCACTTTTTTGGTCCTAGTGAGGACTCGAGCAGCAGCGTTCTGAATTAGCTGAAGCTGTCTGATAGATTTTTTTGGAAGGCCTGCAAGGACACTGTTACAGTAGTCAAGTCTACTAAAGATAAATGCATGGACAAGTTTTTCTAAATCTTGCTGAGACATAAGTCCTTTAATTCTTGATATGTTTTTAAGGTGGTAGTATGCTGACTTGTTAATTGATTTAATGTGTTTCTTGAAATTCAAGTCGGAGTCTATGACAACACCAAGATTTCTGGCTTGGTGTGTGGTTTCTAGCATAACAGATGTAAGCTGTGCGCTGACTTTTAATTGTTCATCTTTGGCACCAAAGACAATTACTTCAGTTTTGTCGTTGTTTTCAGTTTTGTCGTTGTTTGTTCTTTAGACTGACTCCCGTGTCTGCTCCGTGAGGCTCGAGCCCATCAGCTGAGCGATCAGCTGTCTGACACGGAGATTAAAAACGAAACTGAAACTAAACTATCCAACTGAAACTAAACTATCCTGTCCTGCCTGGACTGACTAATGCGTCCACACCAAACGCGAAAATTCGCGTTGCTGCGTGCGTGATAATCACGGAGCAGACAGCGGGAGTCAGTCTAAAGTCAGCGATGATCACTCTCACAAATCAAAAAGTAAAATTATCAAATAAAGCTATCTCTTCCTCCCTCTGTCCACTGCACACTCAGGCCCAATCCCAAATGACTCCCTAGGGACTCCCACTCCGTGGGCGAGTGTCACTCGCTGTGGAGTCACCCTCGTGGCTGTGGAGTGCCACTCAATCATTAAGGGCGAGGGCATAACAACGGCGCGGCTTTGGCAAGCCCTCGCCTTTGTCAGTCGGAAACAGGAAGTTTGTTCAGTCTTTATTTCTCACCATTAAATAAAATTCCACCGCATTTATATTTTAAACACTAATATATAAATTCGGGAACGATAAGAACCTTGTATTTTTTTAGGCCTGTTTAGCTTGTCACTTCACCTTCAAGTCCAAGTTATTTTATGCTTAACCTGCACACAGAACATTTCAGAAAGGATATTGATGATAATCTTATACAAAGCATCTCTTTATTCTACATTCATAATAATATACGCATGTGAGGATAACATGTAGTAATGAATAAAAGCAAACTCACTCCCATGCTTCTTTGGCTGCATGGTTTCTTTTTTGTAAAACATTTTCTAACTGCATATTCTAATTTTTACCAGCTCAGTATGTAGTGGAAAAACAGGTGGGTGTTAGATCCGCTGTTTAATTATCCTTTTAGTTTACATGCACAGCAGCATACACAACCAGGGAAAAGAACAATAGTGTGCTAAGGCATTTAGGCCTATTCCACTTGTCATGATACGTTAATCTGCCATTACGACCCGCGAATCGCGTCAGTTAATTAGCGTGCATAAAGCATAATGCACTGCAAGGGTGGTCATAAGTAAAAAAAGTCATGCATAGACGCTCCGGCTGACTGACGTCACCGCCGCTATTACTACCCCTCATCGGCTTGAATAACAGTAACACAAATCCTAAAAACAATATAAGGAAACAATCACTGTCCCTTATTAACTTGTGGGCATTTTCTTCATCTGCTTCGTTTATCTTTTAAGGTAGACAAGTGGCATAGTCAATTCAACAAGTGTAAAACAACATGTTCGTTCCAATATGCTAAATTGTAGGCTACCCTCCGGTTCCGTCATTTAGGGCTTTGCATACAAATTTATCATCAAATGTCTGTTTGAGGTAAGAGAACGTTTCATTTATAATTCGGGAAACAAACTCCATGGAACTTTCATTTGTAAGTTGGCTCTTCCATTCCGGACATAATTGATTGGCGAACACCTGTGTCAAACGTAGGGCTAAGCCACCATCGATGCAGACTCGGTGATCGAGGGCTTTATAACCCACTTACACTCGAGGCTTGGTGGTTTGGGACGGCACTCAATATGGCGGGCCCTCCCCGCGAACGCGCAAACGGAGGGATAGTGGATAGGGATAGGGTGTAGGGGGTGGATCTAGATTGGGCCTCAGTCACTACTAGTAGTTTAAAGGAAGTACATGAGGATTAAAACCTCATTTTGCACTTTATTATTTTTTAAATATTTTAAGATTGCAGGCTAGTAAAATACCACCAGCATCATTCTCAATGATAGACATGAATAATCACTCCTTTTTATTTTTTTTTACAGTCTAAACCAATTTCAAAAATACAGGAGAATAAATATTTGAAAGCAGTACAGAATGCATGATATTACTGCATTGTATTTTATTCTATTTTTGTCACCGGGAACCTGAATGTTGTCAATTACTTTACATAAACTTGATGCAAACAAAGGTTGCGTTCCGAATCGCATACTTTCTACTATATAGTATGTAGAAAAAAGATTTAGGATGTCCTGATTCTTATGGCCAGATTTAGGATGGTTAGAAGTACCCGGATGTCCTACTTCATGCGGCCAAGATTGTTAGTGTTGAAAAGTGCATCCTATTTGGGCGATTCTGACCCACAATCCAATGCGCACGTGAAGTGACATAACATCGACGAAGCCTCCATATGAAAACAAACAGGGATGCGACGGATATAAAAGCAAGAGGCAAGATCAAGGCGCAATGTTATGATGAAATAAGAGAGTAAAGTATGTCCCAATAGTATGCCTACTGCATCCTAACTAGATTATTTTTATCGTCGGATGTAGTATGTAGAATAGAAAAAAGAACGAGTATGCGATTCAGAACGCAACCAAATTCACCAGAATGCAGGAAATGAAATGTTGAATGTTCAAAAATGTCTGGGGGGGCACCCCCACACACCCAATTAAAATGTGTCACAAACCAAGGTTTAATCACGACCTTCACCCTTGAAATTCATTAATTATTTTGTTTAATTTTATCTATAGGCCTTTGTATAAGGAATGGATTCTTCCTAATTCGTATCACACTATTTTTAATTAAAGTGTTAGGTTGTGCTTATCAATTGCTCATAATAACCAGTAGGCCTATTTCTGTGTTGGACATTACTGAACCTGTTCCCATTTACAGCACCCCCACTAAGAAAATAGTTCCAACGTCACTGTTTTTGTATATGTTATGTGGCTCATAGTTCAGGAGGTGACCTTGTGATAGGAGATTAGGCTATTTTGTGTTCATGCAAATACACTGTAACATCCCATGAATATTGGTATCTTTGTTTTAGACAGCAACAAGATTCTGTTTAACCTAAAACAGTAGTATTTATTGAAAAATAAGCTAAATAAGAATGGAAGTTAGTATCCTTGAACTGTAGCACTTTCCTTCTGTTATTCGCCAGATTGACTGCTGTCTGACCTGAATGTTTATGTGTGTTTAACAGGTCACTGTTTGTGAAAATGCCACACAATATTTATACGAATGATTTTATCTGTATTGTATGTAAATTAGGGCTGGGCGATATATCGAATATATGTGATGTATCGCGAGATGTGCTCCCCGGGATGTATAAAATGACCCTATCGCGACCATCGAATACAAATTGGCACATAATGTGTTTTTTTTAGCCGCCGCCGCCACCGGTAAACTCGCTGGTGTTCGCTTCTCCCGCTCTTTCCTGTGGCTCTCTGCCTCACAGACTTGCATGCATTGGCAACTCACTCACTCCCCCCTCCCAACCAGAGTCTCCTGGGCGCGCATCTGTGACGTAGTCTGCAGTGCGCCCTGTGTGTGTTTACTTTTATCGCCATGTGAAAACAACGAGAGGGGGAGAAAAAAAGACGAGGGCTTTTGTGCTCTTATGACAGCCGAACTAGCGGGTGGAGGGGGGCGCGAAAGACGGCGATGGTGGCCGTCGTTCATAGCATGGACCTTTTGTTGGTCCATGCTTATGAGAAGAAGGCTACACATGCGAACGACCGGGGGAGGCGGGCGCAGATGACAGCATTAGCGGCCGCTGTACACAGCACAGCCTGCCCTGGTCCTTATGAGAGGAAGGCTAGTGGCTACTCGGGCTGTCACTTTTTATTCGAAGTTCGAATATTTGTTCGAAGTTGGGGTGAAAAGTTCGACTTCGAAGTGTAATTCTCCATTCGAACCGTGTGTGCCGCCGTCTCATAAGAAAATCAAGTATTTTTTTAAAAAGTAGTTTCGCTTGTGATCCAGCAGAGGGCGTGCTAACCAATTCTATCAGTTTGACCTGTTGCCGACCCTCTTGACCAATAATCAATATTGAATGTTGATGGTCTTTGGTTTCAAATTTGAATCAACTGAAAAGAACGCGAACTGAGAAATTTTTAAACAGCTATTAAAAACTGATATTAAAAATGGAAAATTGCGAGCGGACCATAACGACACCATCACATTTAAAAAGCAGCGTATGGAAGCACTTTGGCTTTTACACCGTGGGTGGAAAAGTCACAAACAAAGACAAGGCCGTTTGTCGTCTTTGTAAAAGAGAGCTGTCGTACTTATCGACAACATCAAATTTGCGCACTCATCTGCTAGCTTACCACCGAAATGTAGCAGCCGAGGAACAACAGCAGAGCGGAGCAGCTCAGAGTGTACAGCCGCGCATGACAGCGTTCTATTCGGCTCACTCAGCAGGCCCCTTACCTGACGCCCGTAACAAGGCCATCACCGATAAAATCACTCGGTTTATATGTAAGGATATGCGCCCTATTGCTGTCATTTCGGGAGAAGGCTTTCAGGAGCTAATGAGAGAGCTGGAGCCACGGTACAGAATTCCAAGTCGAACCACAATCTCATCACAGATAGTGCAGCTGTATGATGCCACACGGGAAAACCTAAAGACAATGTTACAACACAAAACGCTCGCTCTGACCACAGACGGGTGGACATCGCTGGCCACATACGCATATATAACTGTAACAGCTCACTGCATCTCAGACCTGTGGGAACTAGACAACTATGTGTTGTGCACTAAGGAGCTGAGAGGGAGTCACACAGCTGTACATGTTGCAGAAAGCATAAGCAGCACGCTAGAGGAATATGACATCCCCCGTGAAGCGGTTGTTGCCGTGGCCACAGATAACGCTCTCAACTACGTTAATGCCATAAGGAATGTAGGGCTTATTAATGGGTCGAATTAATTCGAATGTATTCGAATTAATTATGTACATTCGAAATTCGTTCGAATTTAGTTTTTGGAAAAAGTGACAGCCCTAGTGGCTACACATGCGAAAGAACGGGGGAGGGGGGCGCTTGACAGCATAAGCAGCCGCTGTACAGAGCTTGGTCCTTATGAGAGGAAGGCGAACGAGCGCCGGGGGGCGGATTACTCCGACTTCACGGAGAGTTTTTGGTCCAACGTCACACAACCACGGCATCACATTTACTACGGGCAGCCTCTTATAATAGGTCCATGTCAGCACCAAGGGAGGTGCACACCGTTTATTAACTAAAAGTCTGTGTAAAGTAGGCTACATTTGCGAGTATTTTTTATAAAATAAAACAGTGTTTTACTGAAAATGCAGGAGGGCTAATTAAACAATAAGGCAGGTAACAGAGAGACGATGAGCCACCTGCTGTTGGGCGCTCGCATGAATCTCTCTCTCGGACTAACAGGCAGAAAACGAAACTTAATTTATACACTATAGAGCTGTTAAGCGGAAGTCCCTTGAAGTGATAATTGAACATGATGTAACTTTTTACTTGTGCATATATTGTGACATTTGTATTTCTTTTTGTCATAAGTAAAAGTAGGAAATGTTTAATGAAACAGAATAGAATGGAAGGCTCATCAGGTTAAAGTTGACCAGAGGAAGGGGGAGGACCATAGGGCCACAGGAAGTAATAGGGGGAAGGACCTTATATGGCCATACAGTAGTAAGGAGTAGAGGGAGAGTGCTACCGGGGTTCCCCCACACAGCTGTGCCTTTTTCACTCCTCCTTCTCTCAAAGTCTCATTGGTTTTCAGTTCACTATATAAGAGCCTGTTTGAAGCAGGACAAGGAGCTTTTGGGCCGCTTTCTGCGGGCTTACTAGGCACTACTACAGTATATACTCCTATAGTTTGTCACTCTCTGTTCCAGCACACTCTATCTGTCTTCAACCATGGAGGCAGAAGAAAAACTTAGAAAAACTTTGTGAGTCCAAAATACTCTGAAAGATTTTGGACTTTGAAGTACTTAGAGGCAAAGTCTTTTAAAAACACATATTTGAACCTCTTGACACTCAGAATGACTTGATCAAGAATTATTAGATTTAGGAAATCGGACAAAATTACTTGGAAGTAGCTGGTATTCATGGGAAATGCTCTATTTAGGGGGTATACCTTTCTTTATAGGTCCATAACTAATACCGGTCTAAGTCCTTGTAATTTATGAAGATTTCGTAGCGCTTAAGATGATACTTACAGGCATGCATGAATATGTCTGGGTATTGTTTCACGGGCTACAACAAATTTAGAAACGAGAACCAAGTCAAAATAACTCTATTGAATGAGTTATAGGCATACAACCTCTTTTCTTTTCCTTTCTAGTCCATTTTATGTATTATACCTATACTCTCTTGTATTTTGTAAATAAAATCCCTTAAATGTTGTAAAGCCTCAGTTGTGAATTAGTTTATAACTGGAACAGAAGGACTTTAGGTATAGGGTTTTTTCTTCAAAGAGATGGTTTCGTCCTCGGGGAGGTAAGTACAATTTGATTCTACACAACGGCACATTACTGATTTAAAACACACACAACCTCATACAACTAACCTCTTTTCAATGAGAGAATATGCTCTGATTCCTTCCCGGATTTAACGCAGGCGTTTTAAATCGTGAAATAGTATATATGTTCTGTTTTTAGGAAGCGGGGTTAAGACGCATAGGCTGCATAAAACTGAAATAAATAACTTGTGAAGGATATCTTCTGCCTAAAAGTGGTGAATGATTTTCTGAATCAAATATAAAGTGTTGCATTTCGTACCTAAACAGGATTCATAAAATAGATGAATAGGTTTAGAAGAAGTGAAACGCTGAAACACTGTGAGTTTAAGTAGAACAATTTTTATATATTTAGTAGATATCCCTGGTAGTCTAGTGGTTAGAATCCGGAGCACTCACCGCAGAGTCCCCGGTTCGCCGCTTAGCAGAAGCCGTGAGAGTAATGGGAATTTCTTCATGAGGAAAAAAGTTGTACTTAAAGCATTGTGCTACATGTTGGTTAATATGGGTTTGATAGGACATAACTAATAACCTTTTGATACTAGCTTTTCATTTAGATCAGACTTTTATAGTCGAAATCGTAATACCCTTACATCCGGGACATGGGACCTCTCGGCTCGAAAAATTACAACGGTAGTCAATGGAAAGAAATTTATCATTTTCTGGTCCCAGTCATGAAATGCCTTCGATTACACATATGTTTTGTATGGATTTAGATGGTATTTTTTCATGCAAAGAATGGAACAATTTAGCGAGTAGAAGCTGGATACGGTCAGGTTTTATGCAGAGCGCTTTTGTGGACTACAGCTCTTCGCTGCTCTTGACGCTTATGATATACGTCACCACCACTCGCACCCGCTTAGCTCCGAAACATGGCTGTGTCAATAATGCACTTTACTGACCATTTATACTGTAAAACATCCATGCAGAAGACGCAGCATTATAGGCCAGGCAAAGTAACTCATTTTTGGGCCAAAAAACAGACAAATTGTAAAATAATTTTTTTCAGCTCAGATAATTTCTATGAGGTGTCCAGAACAACATACTAAAAGTCCTAAGAAATCCTAGTTGAGGAAATATTTTAATATGCAAATGAGCTATACACTAATCGTACATGCCCAAAATAAACCCAAATAGGCTTAATTTTTTCCTTTACTCCTACCACAATAAAACTTTACATAGTAAAAGTATACTTGAAAAGTCACTTTTTTTGTATTACAAGTTTCTTTTTAAATGAATTTGAATATGCACATCAGCTCCACACTTATTGAATATCCAATCATCCTACTGCCAATGGGTGATGGCAATGCTGCTTTTAGACTGGCCTCAAACCTGAAAAACTGCCTGGCTTACCTGCCAGGGGTGCCTCTCATGAATTAGATTTGTCTCTTCAAATGCCACTGCACGCAATTTGATAGCACTACAACCAATCAGAGCAATGAACAATGTGCCGTATTAAGCCCCGTTCATTTAGCGAACAGCGGGATTAACTGTTAAATTTAACTTTTGCCGTGGTTGTCTGCAAAACAGAATATTCCTCTTACTTGCTAATGAAAGATTGAGTGCCGTCTTCCAAATTGTAAAGGGTCGAGGCCAAAGCCGTCTCAAACTCAAACAACATATCCGCAGCTATCTTTGATGTTTACTATCACGGCTTCGACGGCGCACTGTCGTCATCCGTTTACGTCCGCCCCAGAGCACCATACATAGGGCTCTGGCCCGCCCATATCAGATAGAACCATTTGAAATGTAGCTCAGGATTTCTTGACATATTTAATGAGCTTCAATGGAGAGTGCCCAGACCAACAGGCGCAGCACATTTAACTTGCCAGCGCCTAGTGGCAGGTCTGGATTTCCAGGCTAGTGCCATTCCCTTTCCTATGCCAAATAGACGAGACGTAGAATCACAGCCTGAAATGGCATGGAGAAAGAAGAGATTGTCACACACCTTGGGACCAAGTAACTCCTTTGTCTACTTTATGCACCATATCCGTCTTATTTTTGTTGCTTTCTTTGGTTCTGCCATAAACAGCTCCTGTGCATTCAGATCAGCATGATGCAACAAGAGTTCTGACAAGTCTGTGTCATCACCTACTGAGTAGGGCTGCACAATATATCGAATTTTCATCGCGATGACGATATTGGCTTCCCACGATGACGTGTACATGAATGTGCGATATTTTAAATGTGTGCTCAGCTGCGAAGCAAATCAATCACTCCCCAAACCACTCGCTGACCATGTGCCTGTCCATGCTCCAACCTGGCAACCCCAGGTTCCCGAGAGCTGTCAATCAAAGTCCAGTGGCTCCGCCCCCAAAGTGTGAACAATTTTCTGCCCGCATAGATAGAAAGCACTCCAAGAGCCGCGCGGAGAAGCAAGCTGCTGCTTATCGCGCGAGCAAGAGCAGATATTTGCGCTTGTTAAATCACATACATCCCCTTGTTAGTCTCTTTTTTTGTGTGGGGCCGGATTTATAACCCATTATTACATGACACTTTGCCAGGTCTGTTATGTCCAGCAAGACAGACCGCTGTCAAGAGTATAATGTATAGCGAACGGGTCACCTAAGGACCTACGTCATAGTTTTGATGGATAGACGTCCACAAACAGGGCTACTACTCGTTCAAAAAACAATGGAATACTTTTTCAACGCGACTTTGCATGTATCAGGAGAGCAGGGAACACAGGAGTCATGGTTAATGTCCGACAGGACTCCAGTCAACACGACGTGAGTACGTTTGGCTGCATATTGACAGTTAGCCTACAGTAACTTCAGGCTGCATCCCGCCATGTAAATGTTCGGCAGTAATTTTCTCCGTGAATTGTGTTATTGATTTTGGGGGCTATTGCTTTGTTAGCTAGATGGAGCTCTTGTTAAATATGTTATATATATTACATTTACTGTTTGTACTGGGCGAGTAGACTATTCCACCGTTGCAAGTTCGTATCCTTGGTCGTTCCTATTTACTGGCGTACTGAACTACGTTTTCATTACATAAGAACTTAGTTTGCAATGCCTATTCCAGTTATTAGACAAGCTCTCAGGGTTGCTAATAACTCCATACAGTCAGTGCCCTCGGCGTACACACGACCTGAAGCGAAGATGAAACCTCGCGTTGCGAGTAAAGGCATGAGAGGCAGCAACAGTTAACTAACGTGTTGCTGAGTGTTACCTGCCACTTCCCGTCTCCGTCCTTTCAAATTAAATTTCGACATAGTAGAGCCATATAGGTTGTGATTTATTTTGACAGGGCGCAGCTCACAATATACTTATTTTATTTATACATTGTGGGCACAATTTTATTTAGTTCAAAATCAAGTTTTATACACATCCATCATGCAGGTACAATGAATGGAGTAAAATATTTTATATTTTGCTTTTAGGAGATGCAATGAGGTCATATGAGGAAACAAAGATGTGTTATTTAACAGAAATGTAGCACAAGGAAAAGTTAAAGCAGTGCTCTGTATGCAAATATATGTACATTATCAGTAATATTGCATAGCCGATCACATGGATATGAAAGCGCTGTTATGTTTACGTGACAATCCAATAAAAATATTTTACTCACTAAAATTACTGAATAATCGTGGTAAAATATCGTGATATCAATATTGACCAAACTAATCGTGATAATCATTTTGGGAAATATCGTGCAGCCCTACTACTGAGACTGTGTCTTTTGTTCTGGGTGAGGCAATAGCAGTTTGGACAATGAGCACATCTGCATCGTGCTTTGCATGGTTTGTGATATTCCATCTTTGAAAATTGATTTTAACATGCAAATTAGCTATACTCTAATCAAATATAGGCTACCCAAAATATATTCGCATAGGCTTCATTTTTTCTTTTAAAGATCCAAGTGACTGCTGCAGATATTGCTGCAGTTGGTCGCATACACATTCAGTACTTTATGATTCCTCCTATACGTGAGCCTACTGTGTATCAGCCACTGGCTCTGTTGCCAGCAGATAACAAAACATCACAGCTGGATGTTTTGTGGAAGACAACCCTCCTCCTTCACTCTCAAAGGCCATCATGGTCTGGTATGATGCAGATCCTGCATCTTCTAGATGAACACCCTGGGAGAGCTTCAGTAACATTCCTTCCAATGATTGATCTTGATCCCAGTGATTAATCCTGCATATACTCAACATTGAGGTTTGTGGCAACTCAAGCGCTGCAGTATGATGTGACCCCTGTTCTGACGTTCGACCAACCCCTTCTGGAAAGCCTTGACCATTATAAGTTAACTTCTAATACAAATGTTTTACTTTTCATGTAGACTTTCATTGTGTAAAGTTTTAATGTGGTAGGAGTAAAGGTTCAAATTAAGCCTATGCGGATATAATTTGGGTAGCCTATATTTGATAAGTGTATAGCTCATTTGCATATTAAAATTCATTTTCAAAGAAACTTGTAAGACAAAAAATGGTGTTTCACAAACCATACAAAGCACGATGCAGATGTGCTCATTGTCCAAACTGCCATTGCCTCTGCCAGAACAAAAGACACAGTCTCAGTAGGTGATGACACAGACTTGCTAGTACTCTTGTTTCATCATGCTGATCTTAATGCACACAAGCTGTTTATGGCACAAGAACCAAATAAATTAATTGATAGCTGTCCCCAGACAAATGTGCAACATCACATCTCTCTTCCTGAGATCCTCTGAGATTGTCTTTCCCTTTTGGCAAGTCTGATCTGTATGGGTTCACTTTGGTGGGCCTACACTGACCTGGTTTGATCTCTGTTTTATCTAGTGCCACCCAATTTCTTTATTACATTGGTCCATTTCATCACAAATTTGGCCCACCTGATTACCAATGCAGCTCAGGGTTCACAAACTTTTTCACATACAAAAGTTGGCAAATCATTTTTTAAAATCTGTTTTAACAATTGATTTCTGGAAAAGAAAAATGTTTAATTGATAAACAAAAATCTGTTATTTCATGTAAAAAATACTGGTATTGATAAATAAAATTCATAAAGGCTCAAGGGGTTCACATACTTTCAAGCAGCACTGTAAGGTGCATAAAGTAGACAAAGGAGTTACTTGGTCCCAAGGTGTCTGACAATCTCCTCTATCCATGCCATTTCAGTCTTGTCTATTTGGCATAGGAAAGGGAATGGCACTGAAAAAAGTAAAAAATTACACTAGCTAGGGGAGGAGTAATCTAATTCATGAGAGGCACCTGTTATACCCCTGGCAGGTAAGCCAGGCAGTTTTTCAGGTTAGAGGCCAGTCTAAAAACAGCATCGCCATCACCCATTGGCAGTAGGATGATTGGATATTCAATAAGTGTGGAGCTCATGTGCATATTCAAATGCATTTAAAAAGCAACTTGTGATACAAAAAAAGTGACTTTTCTAGTATACTTTTACTATGTAAAGTTTTATTGTGGTAGGAGTAAAGGAAAAAATTAAGCCTATTGGGTTTATTTTGGGCGTGTACGATTAGTGTATAGCTCATTTGCATATTACAATTAATTTTCAAAGAAACTTGTAATACAAAAAATGTTAATTATCATGGATACTTTCATTGTGTGAAGTTTCATTTTGATAGGACTAAAGGAAAAAAATAGCCCTATTGGGATTTATTGGTGTCTCGCCTTATTGGCACACATCTCGGATTGATGAGAATTAAACATATTTCCTCAACTAGGATTTCTTAGGACTTTTAGTATGTTGTTCTGGACACCTCATAGAAATTATCTGAGCTGAAAAAAATTCTTTTACAATTTGTCTGTCGAAAAACGCTATTTTGCCTGGACTATTAGCACTGTCAGTCGAGAAGTGGAGGGAATGTGTATTGAGGTGACGTCACAGAGGCGACAAGACGTGTAGTTTTTCCCGTCAGACGAATAATCATACAACATACCGTCAAACTCTTCACATGAAAAATTATCATTTAGACCCATACAAAACATATATGTAATCCAGGGCATTTAATGACTGGGACCAGAAAATAGTAGATTACTTTCCATAGACTCCCATTAATTTTTTTTCAGCCGATAGGTCCCATGCTCCGTAATTCCGCCACTTCCGCTTAACAGCTCTATAGACTGGGAGCAACTGCTCTTAAAGCGACAGTAACCATTATAAATGTCTGAGCCTTTTATACACATAGACTACTATTATGGAGCAAAACCTGTTCTGCATTTAAAGTGTGGCTGCTATCTTCAGGGGGTTAGTGGTGATAAACAATTAGTAAGTGGTTGTAATGAGTCATAATTACTGTTCTTAGTTTACAGATTAACAGAAGATGGAAAAACTGTTTCCAAATAAAATAATGCTGGATCCATTGTATGGGAGTGGAAGGATGTGAAATAATCAATACAATGTGCAAACTCTTTGCCATGTGCAAGTTTCAAATTGTTCCAATAGATGTTGTTTCATGTAGCCTAATGCATCGTTAGTGCAGACACATTTTGCAGGGACTATTTAAATCATATTACTGGTGTGATGTTATGCAACAAATATATTAAATTGAGCATTTAGGATGTGCTCTAGAGGAGATTTGAAATATATCGAGATGTATATCGTGTATCGAGATATAGTAAAAAAAATATCGAGATATTGATTTTAGGCCATATCGCCCAGCCCTAAAATGATAAGAATCTTTGAATAAACTGATATTTGAGCTCAAGTTAGACTGATGATTGAGATCTGATGGGAATATCTCATATTAACACAGACGCATACCAGAGATTACTGTTAACTAAGTAAAGTACTTATTGCAGCTCCCTTTGTATAGATTTTGAACCCCATGCCCCCTACTGGTGTATTAGTGCAGGTCTTTGTTGTGAGGCAGGTAATGTAGTAATTATTCGGTAATAATAATCTTAGAAATTGTCTGGCACCTTTTATGTTTAAATGTAAGGCTTCACTTGTGCCACAATACATTAAGTATAATGTTATTTAGTCAACATATCTAAATGTGGGGGCTTTCCCAAGTAATATGGATTTATATGGCTTTAATTAAATCGGCATACTGTATACATCTGATCTGACACAGGTTGCCACCCCTTAAAATCTCTTGCCACCCCATGAATATTTTTCTAGATCCGCCCCTGTGTATGTTTACTGACAGCTAGTTACTGACAGCTAAAACTTAGGTTGCGTTCCGAATTGCATACTTTCTACTATATAGTATGTAGAAAAAAGATTTAGGATGTCCCGATTCTTGTGGCCAGATTTAGGATGGTTAGAAGTACCTGGATGTTCTACTTCATCCGGCCAAGATTGTTAGTGTTGAAAACTGCAATGTTATGATGAAATAAGAGAGTAAAAGTATGTCCCAATAGTATGCCTACTGCATCCTAACTAGATTATTTTTATCGTTGTAGTATGTAGAATAGAAAAAAGAAAGAGTATGCGATTCGGAACACAACCTTAATTTTCTCCCTTAACTATGAACTGTACTAGGGCTGGGCGATATGACGATATCATATCGTGGACGATATAAAAGTGTCTACCGGGAGAGATTTGGCCATACCGTTTATATCGCGGAGATACCAAGTTGATGTGGCGGGAGCATACTGTATATGGAGCGGGAGGCAGCTGTCCCTCCGAGTCCCTATAATTACACTCATAGACGTCGATTACGGGGGGATGGGGGGTACATGTACCCCCCACTTTTCGTCAAGACTCATTTTGTCCCCCCCACTTTTTAAGCCGGACATGGAGTGCGTCCAGCCGTATTAAAACAGCGTTAAGGTCTCTCTCTCTCTCTCTCTCTCTCTCTCTCTCACACGCACACACACTAGTTTGCACACCAGAGAAAACATGCTCCGAAGTCTCCGCTAGTTTGCACACCAGAGAAGACTGATGCATTTCAATCAGCAGCAGAGAGACAACGGCAAGTGGTTTTAAGTGTCCCGTTGTGAAGTGTAAACTGTAGGGATTACCATCCTCTATGCCCACTAATGACTGTTAATGTAGCGGACACTAACAGCAGCTTGTGTCGCGGCACATGGATACTGACGATGTTGTTTACAGTGACGTGCGGTCAGGGTAGGCGCCGTGTGCAAAAAAATAAAATAAAATAAAATATTTTAATATTTAATAAACTTATATTTGTATTATTACTGTTAATTATTTCGATCTTTACATGTAATCCGCGATTACTTTAAAAAAGTGTAGACGTTTTGATTCGAAACGTGGCAGTTAGTAAGTTACGCCAAAAAAATATTGTGCCTTTGCTGTTTCCCATTCATTGTGTACGGCAAAGAATCAGTGCCTTTGCGCCTATTCATTGTGGACGGCAAGAAAAAAGTTTTCGCGCATGCGCACTTGATTCTGTATTATTTAACATGTACGCAAATAAGCATAATTCTTTGTGCCTTTTTTACGTAAATGGTATGCCACATAAGCCTTTACATTACATATCATTCATGGACCAATTAAAATCGAGATATTACTAGACATTTACGCAGCTTAGGCCAACGTCATTACGTTGGCTATGCTCATTCACGTCGCATTACCCCCGCGGATTTTTAAGTCAACATTGCAGCTGCCGTGCCCGCAGATATTTCAGACTGGAGTTGGATATTGGATTATAATTTAAAAAGGAACAGAATGAATAGCAAGAGAAAGGCCTGCGCCAGCCTTGGACGGTGTACAGCAGCAACAGGGACAAACAATGTTCGAGCATTTCAAACGGACAGGTAGCCTACATGAACGGAAGGATGCTAGCTAGCTGTGCTGTCAGTCAGACTGTCACTGGATTACTATCGTCTTGCTTATTTCTACAGCCAGGGAGTCAGATTGGTGAGTCAGAAACTTTTTTGGGGTTTATTTAATAATAAAGTTGGATGAATTGATACCGAGTGCAATCCATTCTGCATTTTATATTCAATTGAGCAGTTGTGTTTTCATTGTTACTGACGGACAAACCTAAGCTCTGCAATGTGGATAAATGGTTACATTCTGATGCTGGACAGGTCCATGGGGCATATGCTACTGGTACTTTATTAAGATAAAGTTTATGGAGTGGAGTTGCCATCAGTTATGCTGTAGTCCTACATAATGATGAATGCTGTCTTTTATTTTTAAGTTGAATAGAAGTAGTACCGGTAGTTTGAATCGGCGAAGGTTTGACTTGTTGCCTTACGTTTTTTCGGCCCTCGGTGTGAGGGACGGCCGGGTCCGTTAAGTCGATGGATGCGATGTTTAATCATTTAGACCAAACTACAGTAGGCTACGGGCAAACCTGAAGTCACCGTCGTGACATTTCATATACGTCCCGTCTGTGTGTGTGAGTGAGTGAGTGAGAGAGAGAGAGAAAGAAAGGGAGGAACTTATTTGAAATCGGCCGTGCGTGCCTGTTTGTTGTTTATTGTTTTTGATTTAACAATATATAGGTTTAGAGAAATCTGGCTTTCAGAACTCAGTGCCTACCCACTCACTGACCTCACCGCACGTCACTGGTTGTTTATCAAGAAGTAATTGAAGCTGATCATGGCTATGCTACTAGCTAGGTTGCCATGGAGACCGAGGCGGAGTAATATTGTTGTGCGACAGTCCAGCCGTGCTTCGGCTCGATGTGCTCAGTCGGAACTACCTTCCCAAGCTCCTTTTGTTTACGTCATGTTTGGTTGGGCTACGGGGAGCAGCTAGTGGCTCATATGTCCGCTGCTTTTTGAAAATGCTTTTTTCATCAAATGCGTCAGACATCAGTGTTTTGTATACATTGTATTCATTAGTGAGCGGGTATGCCGTCTTTCAGAACCGTTCATTACCTGCACTAAAGAGAAAAAAAGATGTTTCCTCATTGTCCCCCCCACTTTTGAAAATGCACTCCAGAATGCCTGTTTGTCCCCCCCACTTGTTTAGCCAAATCGACGTCCATGATTACACTGCAGTTACACCGCCGCGCCACACGGGGGCTCTGCTGCAGAGTTCTGGGCTGCAATACAGCTTCTCTACCCGCAACAGAAGAAGCCTCATCTGTTGCTCTAGCTGTCTAGCTCATGGTCTAGCTTCGGTGCGCCGTCACTAAAGTTAACAAACCAACTCCGTGTCACGGTGGCAGAGCAGCTGGTTTTAACGGTCAAAAATGTCATCGGGCAAAGGAAACTTGCTTGCTGCTTCAGCGTGCTGTTGCCATGACGCAGAGTTGGCTTGTTTTAAGCCGCAAACTACATGGGTTAGCTCTCGTGAGCTAGCTGGCTAATAATGACATCTTTAGCCTACTCGGGGCTTCACCCCCGTGCTGTTATTGTTGGAGACAGCCAGCAAGGCTGGTTTTATGTAACTTTAAAACATGTCAAACTTGAAAATATTATTTGTGTTGAAGCTGGAGTTAAAGTATTACCAGGCATTTGCTCATTAGTTAATTTTGACAGCTTTTTTAAATGAAGATGAGCAAATACTGCAGTAAAATTCAAGTCTTTCATTATTTTGATATAGGCTACTATCAATTGGAAAATGTAGGCTCTTTGGTTGATGCTGTCATTTTTATTTTGCACTGACTGACTAAAGCCAGACTGGTGTGGTATTTTGCACCAGTTTCTCTTTTGTATGGAAATTTAAGTTCCAAGCAAAAGATGAAAATAATCTTACGTGATTAAAGTTCAGTACGGTTATTGTAATCCATTGAATTTTAAGGAAAAATACTATATCGTGATATATATCCATATCGTGATATAAAATTACCTATATCGTGATATAAGATTTGGTCCATATCGCCCAGCCCTAAACTGTACCGTACCGTGACTTCAAAACCGAGGTACGTACCAAACCGTGACTTTAGTGTACCGTTACACCCCTACTCGAGAGGTGAGGCATGGCATTCAAAGTTTGTGATTTTTAGAGAAACAATTTTGGCATTTCTTTGTGTTAAATAAAAAAAAAAATCAAATCAGTTTTATTTGTATAGCCCAAAATCACAAATACATTTGTCAGTGGGCTTTACATTTCATACAATATGATATATGATACAATATGACACCCTGCCCTTACACCCTTAGCTCGGCTGAGAAAAAACTCCCAGTAAAAACCCTTTACCGGGAATAAAAAAAAAATGTAAGAAATCTCAGGGAGAGTCGACAGAGTAAGGGATCCCTCTCCCAGGACGGACATACTGCAATAGATGTCATAAGTAGAGAAAATCACGAAGGAATTTGATCATTGACCAGGTGATAACATGGTAATACTAAGCAGTGTTTCCTGCAGGATTTTTTTCAGCAGTGGTGCTCTGGTCCCCGAACCCTCTAGGGGGGTCCGGGGGCATGCCCCCCCGGCCAAATTTATTTGTACCCTGTACATTGGAATCCATGAATCTGGTGCATTTTGAGAGGAAAATATGCACTTAAATCCTATTCACACAGTCCTGTGTATTACTGTAGATAGGATATTCTCGTCATCTAGAAGTTTTTCAAAACACCCGGCAATGCGCAACAGCTCCCTCGTACTCTCTGGACCAGCCGATAGCTCAGGTGAGGCAGGGGCCGAGCGGAGTGCATAACAGAAGGGTTTGCTGCATTTACAAGCCTGCATGCCCCGGCGTGCGGAACAATGATAGTTTAATAACGATTATCCCCGACCTGATTTCTACCATTGCCTATATTTATACACGCCAAAAGTTTTTTATTGGAAACTTACCTCAAACCTGATGTAGGCCTACTACCGGTAGGCCTACATCAGGCCTACCGGTGACTGAATCCGAAAGTTCTGTGGGTCTGAGTCATGGTCTGAGTTCCCTGTAGTCAGCCTGTCACTCTCACTCACTGTCCGACGCTGCCGTTACTATGCCGATCACGGACTCGCGGGAAACTTCGCCGGACGAAATAAAAAATAACTCATGGATATAAAGCCAAAATTTTGTTGATAACATGTCAAATGAAGTGATTTTTTTTTACAACTGAGATTGCAAGTAATATGACTGGAATGGCGCGGAAATGGAAACACATTTGGAGCCGTTTTAAGTAGATTTTTATTTATTTATCTCTAAAAAAAAAACACTTTGGCGCTGAGGATTTTCCTTTGAGGGGCGACAAAATTCCTTTGGGGGGCGCCAAAATGTTTTGAATGCAGGAAAAACCCTGATCAATAACATTGTTTCATCGCTACAAAACTGCCATGCCCATTTGTATGCGGACGATACTGTACTGTATTGCATTTCTGATTCAGTGCAACAATCTGTTCAGAACCTACAGAGCTCTTTTAACACCCTGCAGAACTGTCTAGTGGATCTCAGGCTTGTCCTTAATACAGAAAAAACAAAATATGTGTTTTTCCAGAGCAAGAATTACACATTTTAATGATCTTATTATTCACACAAATAATGGATCTCATATTGAAAGAGTCACTGAATATAAATATCTTGGCATCTGGATAGATGAAAAACTCTCTTTTACATTTCACATAAAAAATCTTGTCTGTCGTCTGCAACAAAAGATTGGATATTTTTATAGGAATAAAGCCACCTTCCCGTTGTTCAGTAGGAAAAGGATTATTGCGGCAGTTTTTATGTCTGTCCTTGATTACGGTGATATGGTTTATCGGCATGCATCTCGTTCATGCCTTAAACTCCTAGACTCTGTATTTCACTTTGAGATTCATTACAGGAGATGCTTATGATACACACCATTGTGTTTTATATGAAAAGGTTGGGTGGTCCTCCCTTAAGGAGAGACGTGATGCACATTGGCATATTTTTGATGGCAGTGTGGATTGAGCGATTTGATGATTGCGTTTTTTTGTAAGTTTGGCAACAGTGTCAAATAAAATTTTTGGATTACTCTTATTCCTATTAATAAGAGAAGAGTAATAGGCCTTCTTTGCTACATTCAGAGCACGCTTGTAGATTGAGGCCGTCTGCTTTCAGCAGGTCAGGGCACTTCCAGAATGAAGACCAATTATCCACAAAGTTAAAACCCTGCTCCTGGCAGTGCTGTGCCAGCCAGCGATTTAACGCTGTAACCCTACTGTACATCTCATCATCACCCCTCCTGGGTAGGAGACCAGAGACTAGTAATGGATGCCGACACATCTTTGAGGCAGTCTCAAAAGCCCTAGTTAAGCTATATTTAGTGATCTCAGACTGCTTCCGCCTAATGTCATTGGAGCCGACATGAATAACAATGTTATCAAAACATGTGTTGTTTTGTGTCTGCGTTCCGCCTTTATCCCCCTTATCCCTGCGTGTAGCACCCTAAGATTAGCCTCAATGTCGGATGCTCTGGCTCCAGGTAGACATTTAACAGTGGCTGGCAAATCAAGTTTAATGTTGCGAGTGATGGAGTCCCCTATGACTAGCGTGCGGGGCCCAGCCCGACCAACGGGAGCGAGGGAGACAGACGGGCTATCAGGGCTCGCAAGAGCCGAGTACCGATTCTCAGTCCCGAGAGGGGACCGCGAACCGGGGCACCGAGCAAGCCCGTAAGCACCGCGTGCACCCCTGCCCCGCAGGACAGGGCAGAACCCAGCCGCGTCTGCCGAAGCAGTTACCTCAATGCTACCGGGGGTGGTAAGACTCCCGGGGCTAGGGCTAAGCAATGTGTCCGTGCTGTCTATAACGTCAGTAGCAGAAAGCTGCTCCAACTCACGGACGTGACTCTCTAAACGAGTCATTCTAGCCAGTAAAGTAGCACAATCCGCACAAGCCATCACGCACAAATATGAGTAAGACACAGAGTCAGACCCAGGGGAGAGTGCGAGAAGCTAAGTGCTAGGACAACAACAAATCACCCCCCAACACCAGCGAGGTAGGGGAGAACGACAGGAAAGTGATTCACAATACACAGGGCACAATTTGTGAAGAAAACAGGAAAGTGTGAAGGAAACAATAGAATAAACTTAAGACACGATAGGACAGGACAAGCAGCAGTAACGTAACAGCTAGCGAATCTTACGTGTAAACTGGAAACCGGAAGAGGCTGTGTATGTCTAGCAGAGAGAGAGAGAGAGAGAGAGAGAGAGAGAGAGAGAGAGAGAGAGAGAGAGAGAGAGAGAGAGAGAGAGAGAGAGAGAGAGAGAGAGAGAGAGAGAGAGAGAGAGAGAGAGAGAGAGAGAGAGAGAGAGAGAGAGAGAGAGAGAGAGAGAGAGGAGAGAGAGAGAGAGAGAGAGAGAGAGAGAGAGAGAGAGAGAGAGAGAGAGAGAGAGAGAGAGAGAGAGAGAGAGAGAGAGAGAGAGGAGCAACATTTGTTGTGCTCAAATGCTTTTGTAGACACACTGTTCTGCAGATATCCTTAAAGTTTTATGATGATTGGACAAAATTGTAAATGAGTTTTGGGCTATTGGCTGTTAAGCCCCGCCCATTACTGATGGGATGACCGGGTTGACACCAAGTCCCAGCCACAGCGAGTTCTACCAGCATCCAATGCGGAAGTGACCGAAATTGCAGTTCACCGAGTGGCCAGTAAGGGCAGGTACCAAAACAGAGCAATTTCTCATTGACTCCCATCTTAAACAGGCCAGTTTTTTACAGCATTATTAAACCTATTTAAGGCCTAGTCCAAAAAAAATTTATGAATAATTAGGGGCGCGGCCTCCTGAGTGACAACTAGCCGCCTGCTGGCCCTCACTTTGCGTTGAAGGTAAACGTCAGATGGACGGAACTCCCTCCCCCGACGTCATATCAATGCCCTTTTTTGGTAAAAAGAAATGAGGTGGAGTCAAAATCTGACAAAATCGAGACGCGCATAGGCCAGGATGATTGGATGCAGTTGAAATAACTGAGGTCAGCCATGATGCTACATCCATTTTATATACTATCTATGGTTGACACTAACAGGTAGCATTAGTGGGATTAAAATACATACAGGGAACATAGTGGCACATCAGTTGCTAACTGAAAAGTATATACAATCAAATGTGATTAAAGAAAATAGAAAACATACTTCAATGTATGTTGTTTTTGTTTATATTCCAGCAATGAGTGAGCTCCCCCAGCCTGCCAACATGAACCTGACCTCAAGCCATTTCATTCATTTGCTGAAATGGGAGTCTGGACCAGGGACACCCAAAGGAGTCTACTACCATGTCTCCGTTAATACAGAAAGGTAGGTTTCATTTGTGTTTGGGCATATACGTATAGTGTCCCGTGGAATATTTTTCACTTTTTTTCTTTATTTTTCTCTTTTTCCTCAAAGCACTTTTGGCTTTTGATACAACAGTATTAAGGATTCAATTGTTTTGTTTTGTTCTGCCGAACGATTTTCACCGTCTACGTAGGCCTATATCGAGTAGGCCTACGTCACTAATTTTGGAGAAAAAAAAACATTCAAAACATGGCAATCAATTCCCCGCTCACATTTTTTTAGATTTGTACAGCTCCGTAGCTTCATATCGGCATCATACTCTCTTTTTCCATCACAACCACCCAACTCTCTTTTAGAATCCATTCTGAAACTTGACCCATGTTCCAAAGGGACCAATGGGACAGTTTACTCTTTATTAAACTCACAAAATCTGGAACCCTTGACATCAGTAAGGAATCGGTGGGAGGGAGATTTGGGGACAGTGCTTTCTGATGAAGTTTGGAAGAAGGCCATAAATAGGATACATTCTTCTTCTATTTGTTTACGTCACACAGTCATCCAGTTCAAGGTCTTACATTAGGGCTGGGTATTGTCAAGAATCTCACGATTCGATTCGATATCGATTTTGATTCGATATCGATTCAGTATCAAGTAGAAATACAAGAACGAGTAAAATAATTTAAATTTAATTTAAATAATTATCTATTTAATTTAATGCCTTGTGAACAAACAGCCATGGTATAACTCTCTCCTCTTGGAAATTGTAACATAACATCAGCACAATTGACAGTGCTGTATTAAATGTAATTTATTTAAATCATGTATAGTATTTCTTTCTTTCTCACGTGGCATCTTTGAACAATAATAACACATATGAACCAGGTGCCTTCATTTCTGGTAATTAATCGATTATTAACTTTTATGAATCAATTCGGAATCGTTCGAGAGAGAATCGCAATGCATCGGAGAATCGATTTTTTTTTTTAACCACCCCTATCTTACATCGCCTTCACTGGTCAAAAGTAAAGCTGGCAAAGTTCACACCTATCGATCCCATATGTGACCGATGCAAGCAAGTGCCGGCTACGCTTTCACACATGTTCTGGTCCTGTCCGAAACTTAAAGGTCACATATTATGCTAAATGCACTTTTTAAATGTGTTCTAACATATCCATGGGGCCACGGTGTGCCTAGAGACTGCCAAAATATCAAAAAAATAACAATCTCTCCTTTTCTCACTGTCCCCCTTTCTGAAACCCCCACCCCTCCCCCCCAATATACTCCAGTCAGAATTCTCGCCGACTATTACGTAATAGTCGGCACAGCCACATCCCCATATTTTCTTTATATGTCCATGTTTCCGATGCTCCCCCCCCACATTAGTAACCAGAAATTTCCACCGTGCAGTAGTCTATGATAACCCCACCCCCCCATTTCTTATTGGTCCATGGCCCCGAGATCCCGTGCCCGAGATCCCATGAGATTTTCCTCTGGAAAATTTTCCAAGCGACAGCCATGTTGCTTTCCCCGCTAAGCGACAAGATGAGCCTACAGCCTGAATGTTACATACACCAACACAGAATGCTTTTGCTCATACTCCACTGATTTATCTTAACCACAGCAGTCTATGCCTCGTTTTTAATAACACAACGGATAGGAAGCTACTTGTGGGTTTTTGCAAACAGTGAAACTGAAAGAAATGTTTTTATTGGTATTTTTGCCTGACTGGTGTATAGCTATTTAGCTTTGGGACAAGCATTCAGCTTTTGCTCATAAAAACATAATTCTATTACCCACACCAGTCTGGAAATACCTCGTTTTTAACAGGACAAAGGATTGTAACTTAATAGTGTGGAAGTCAATTTTGAAAATGTTTTTTTCACTGATTTGTGTGGTACTTTTAGTTTATTTTATCGTCTGAGTCTTATTTTTAGCATTGGCGCCCATGTAGCTTCTGTTGTAGCACCAAGTTTTGCTCATAACACGCTGTTTATACTCCCCACAGCAGTCTGAAAATGACTTGTTTTTAACATGACAAAGGATGGGAAGATATGTAGAAATCAAACTTTGAAGCTACTGTTTTCACTGGTTTTAATCATGTCAGGTCATGTCAAACTGTTCTCTTAGCTTAGCTCCGGCCCGGAGCCTCCGGGTAAACAACTGTGTTCGCAGTCACGACTCACGTAGTGTCTCTCTAGTATCGCGAGAGCACGGCAGAGACGGTGGGAGAGCCCCATGGCCATATAAAGAAAGCCCGGCAGAGAGGTGGGAGGGGCCAGCCAGATCGCACAAATATAGGTCATCCTGAGACCAGAGGACAGGTCAGGTCAGGGTATTTTCAGCAAACATCTAAAAAAATAAGTATTAGGGACTACTTAGACCATATAAAATTGACAGCAAAGTGCATAATATGTTACCTTTAATAATTTTTGGCAATTGATATTTAAAACCTTTTCAGATGTTTTAGAAGTACATATAGAACCTTCTGCTATCATCGCAGTATTTGGAGTTACTCCACAGGATATACATTTTATGTCCCAAGCAAGAAAAGTTATAACTTTTGCGTCTCTCTTGGCCAGACGATTTATACTCCTCAAGTGGAAAGAGAAGTTCTCCCCAACCTTTAAAATGTGGATTAAAGATATGATGCATCACTTAGTGTTAGAGAAGATTCGTTACTCTACTAGAGGGTGTGCTCAGAAATGTAATGCTATGGAAACCTTTTTGAGAAAAAAATAAAAAAATACATGGCAATCAGCTGATTGAAAGGATGTTCAGCAATACATCTTATTCAAGCTCATGTTATAAGATTGAGTTTGAGAGAGAGAGAGAGAAGAAGAAAGAGAGAGAGGGAGCGCTTTATTTTCGAGTTTTGTTTTTTACTCCAACAGAAACGCTCTGTAAAAATCTCTGCAGCAGTCGGCACTGCTCCATGATGGCGTAAAAGGAAAGTGAAACTTAACTGGTTCTTGGCAAAAAATCACCCAAATGTTGTGTGGTTTGCCGAAAATCACGTCAATAAAAAAATAAATAGAAAATAAATAAATAAGCCGGCTGTTTTTTAAATATTTTTTATAATAATAATAATTAATAATTGATAAGATTTATATAGCGCTTTTTTGGAGGTCACTCAAAGACGCTTTACATCACATAGAATATACAATAGGCCTACATAAGAAAAACAAAACAAAAACAACGGAAAACAAGATACAGATTGAAAAAGAGGTTTGGAAATAGTCAGGTGTGGTGTGGGTGTGTCAGGGGTTATATGCTTTCTTGAAGAGGTGAGTTTTGAGTTGGCTTTTAAATGAATTGATTGAGTCTGCATTTCGGATGTTTATGGGGAGGGAGTTCCAGAGGGTTGGGGCAGCAATGGCAAAAGCTCTTGTCTCCTGAGGTGCGGTGCTTTGATCTTGTGATGGGGGTCAGAAGGTTGGTGTCAGATGATCTGAGTTGGCGAGTGGGGGAGTGACGTTTGAGGAGGTCGGTGAGGTGGGGGGGGGGGGGCAAGGTTATTGAGGGCTTTGTAGGTGATGAGCAGGATCTTGAAATTAATTCGGTGCCGTATTGGGAGCCAGTGAAGTTTTTTGAGGATGGGAGTGATGTGTTCTCTTGAGCGGGTGTGGGTGAGTAATCTGGCAGCAGAGTTCTGGACATATTGGAGTTTGTGGAGGTGGGTGGAGGGGAGGCCGTAGAGGATGCTGTTGCAATAATCCAGTCTGGAGGTGACGAAGGCATGAGTGAGTGTTTCTGCAGTGGAGGGGGAGAGAGTGGGTCGAAGGCGTGCAATGTTACAGAGGTGGAAGAAAGATACTTTTGTGATGTTTTTGATGTGGGACTTATTCTTCTTTTTTTTCCCCATCTAATTTTGACGATTTTTAGAAAAATGTGTTGGTATGTAAGTGCTAAGGGAGCATGTTTTAATAAAACCTGTGACCCTTACCTTTTTAAATGTATTTTATTTCATGTTTCTATGTGCTACACAGGCTTAGATATTAAGGTTTTGGTAGGTGTTGACATTTTGTAGGATTTTTTCAGAAAACCCTCAGGAGATAAGGACACGTATCCTAGGCAAGGCAAGGCAAGTTTATTTTTAGAGCACATTTCGGACACAAGGCCATTCAAGGTGCTTTACATAAGCAATAACAAAATACATCAAGTAAGAACAAAATACATCAAGCATAGAGCACACATTCAAAAAAGAATTTAAGCAAGAACAAAATGCATCAAGTATAGAGCACACATTCCAAAAAAAATAAAAAATAAAATTAATTCAAAATGAGAAATTAAAATTTCAGGTTAAAACGGAAACAGAACGGTCTTCAGACCTGATTTAAAAGAGCCAAGTGTTGAAGCGGACCTCAAGTCCCCTGGAAGTTTATTCCAGAGCTTGGGTGCATTAAAACTAAAGGCTGCCTCTCCCTGTCTGGTCCTTACTCTGGGGACTTTCAATAGCCCAGTCCCAGACGACCTGAGAGCTCTGACTGGTTCATAAGGGACCAGTAGGTCAGGGGCCGTATTCACAAAACATTTTAAGGCTAAGAGTAGGTCCTAACGTGCTGATTTAGGAGTAACTCTCAAAAATAAGGGGCGTTTCACTCCTAATTTTAGGACTCCTAACTTTTTAAGATAAGTGTAATTCACAAAGCATTTTAGCGCTAAAACTAGCTCCTAAATCTATAAAAAGCTAGGAGTCCTCTCGAGGACTCCTAAGTCACTAAGAGTAAATCACAGACAACCATTTGATGGTGTTTTGGAGAGATTTAATGCTAGTGAGCTTTATAAAAAGGTACCTTTAATAGCTGTAAGGGTTTAATGATCTTAGTAAAGCTATATTTAGAAAGTATAGACACATTTATATTTATATTAAAAAATATTTATTAAGTTCCTTTTCCTCCAGTTGCGTTGGGTTTACGATGCACTGAAAGTTACTGTTGGTGTCACGTTTGGGTTTAATTTCCTACTAGAGGCCTATATGTGGCGCTTCCCAGCATCTCCTCCGTTCCACAGGTCCGCTACTGTATAGTTGCGCGTCTCGCTTTTTTCCTTCCTCATGCACTTTACGATTTTGCCGGCTGTTGTTTCTAAATTGTGAATTTCCTGGTTTGTCGCTGTCTGACTATTGCTGCATAGTCCGCGATTGAGAGAAATACAGTGAGAGTGCATGGCGTGCAGCTGTTCAATGAGGATATTTTTTCCGATTCAAATCATTGTAAAATTTAAAATGAATAGACCTATGTGGCGCTATTGTAGGTTAATTATGAACAAATGTGTGGGAAACCCTGCAGTATCTTGGTTTCATGTTAAATCAGTGTCACTTGTCATTAATTGTATATAAAAACTATTCACTTTAATACAGCGACACGATATGGATATCTCCCACAGTGTTTCCACCATAAATTCACTCTTAGCTCTCATTCCCTCTCAGCCAATCACTGTGGGCATAGAAGGTATGAACATGACATCATCCATAGCAACAGGGTCAACACCGCCCTCTAGTCTTAGCTAAGGGGTCCCTCCCATTCCTTAGTAAAAGTTGGTCTTATCAGCTTTGTGAATAGGTTTTAAGAAATTACTCCTTACTAAGAACTTTTAGTGCTCCTTAGGAGTACTCTTAGCGCTAAGATAAAATGTTTTGTGAATACGGCCCCAGATATGTATTTTGGCCCTAAACCATTTAGGGCTTTGTAGACCAACATCAATATTTTAAAATCAATTCTTTGGTTAACAGGAAGCCAATGTAAAGACCTCAGAACTGGGGTGATGTGATCCACTTTTTTGGTCCTAGTGAGGACTCGAGCAGCAGCGTTCTGAATTAGCTGAAGCTGTCTGATTGATTTTTTAGGAAGGCCAGCAAGGACACTGTTACAGTAGTCAAGAGTACTAAAAATAAATGCATGGACAAGTTTTTCTAAGTCCTGCTGAGACATTAGCCCTTTAATTCTCTATATATTTTTAAGGTGGTAGTAGGCTGACTTAGTAATTGATTTAATGTGTTTTTTGAAATTTAAGTCGGAATCTATCACTACTCCAAGATTTCTAGCTTGGTGTGTGCTTTCTAACATAACAGATTTAAGCTGTGCGCTGACTTTTGATTGTTCATCCCTGGCACCAAAGACGATTACTTCAGTTTTGTCGCTGTTTAATTGAAGAAAGTTTTGGCACATCCAGTCATTGATTTGTTCAATGCATTTACTTAGTGCTTGAATCGGACTATGGTCTCCTGGTGATATGGTTATGTAAATTTGTGTGTCGTCTGCATAATTATGGTAGCATAATTTGTTTTTGTTCATAATCTGAGCTAGCGGTAGCATGTATATGTTAAACAGAAGAGGCCCAAGAATGGATGAGTATGATTCAAACCAGTTTAGCACAGTTCCAGAGAGTCCAACCCAGTTTGCTAGTCGATCTAGTAATATGCTGTGGTCAACTGTGTCGAACGCAGCACTGAGATCCAATAAAACTAATACAGAGCTTTTGCCATTGTCTGTGTTTAAGTGGATATCATTGAGGACCTTAACCAGAGCAGTCTCAGTGCTGTGGTGTTGTC
Organism: Ammodytes marinus; assembly: GCF_949987685.1. NCBI lineage: Eukaryota > Metazoa > Chordata > Actinopteri > Uranoscopiformes > Ammodytidae > Ammodytes > Ammodytes marinus. The sequence goes on along the minus strand of NC_137216.1, from coordinate 696,538 downwards.
GAAAACCTGACTGAAAGACATCAAAGCAGTTATTCATTGCTAAGTAGTTATTTAGCTGATGATGAACAGCTTTTTCAATGATCTTGCTTAAAAATGGTAGGTTGGATATCGGCCTATAATTGTTCTTGAGTGATGTATCCTAGAGTGCCATAGTAATCAATGGGTTAAAAGAGAAATAAAAAGGCTTTCCAACGGTATAAGATTTATTTCCAAAAAACATTGTTGCAACAAAGAAATACTCGACCAAAAACAAATTGCCTTACTTTTTGTGATATGTTTATATAGAGAAATACATTTTGTTACCTAATACAATTGATGTGTTGCATGACTTACGTCAGTAGAGTACATCAGTACAGTAACTCCTGTCTCCAACATTGCCCAACACTCAGTTTTAGTCAATAAATATGACTTGTTTTTTATTAGTATAATCACTGACATCTAATATACTATTTATAACCAGAGTTAGAACAGTAGCTTATGCAGCTTCTTTTTTTTTTTATTACAGCCGCACATCCCTATTTGTGCCTATTCATTTTGAAACTGCATGGTCCAATAGGACAACTCCAACACTCGAGCAACCAATGGTGGAACTTCATCAGTTTGTCAGTCTGTCAGTGACAGACATAGGTGTTTATAGAGCTAGCCTCTTGACTGCTGTTTCTTTTCCTCCTCTTTGCTATTGAAGGGGGACTACCTGGGATCCGGTGGCTGGCTGTGAGAGTGTCCAGCAACCCCTGATTTGTAACTTGACAGAGGCCTTCTCTGACCCAGAACAGGTCTACTTAACCAAGATTACACCGCTGCTGGAAACACAGGCCTCACAACCACTTTTTCACCCAGGGTTTCAACCGATCAAAGACAGTAAGTGGAACTGGAATGAACTGATAAGAAGGTGTGACAGATAATGGATATGGCTTCTATGGATGTCTTAACTTAAGGCCCTGTTCTCACGGTGAAAACGTGACAGTTTTCCCGTTTTTGTTTTGAAAAAAAACCCCGCTCAGACACAATTTATCTGACATCTTCACTCGTACACATGTTTTGAGAGGAAACGGGACGAAATCGCTGTTGTAAGCATGCCAGGCCAGCAGTTGGCAGTACAAGGTAGTAGTAGATAGATTTTCCGGTACAATTTGATGCATAAAACCTTACTGTAACCGAAAATTAATGCCACTAACGTTCATAAAGCGGTGGGTGTAAGCTTGGGGTTACAAGTATTGTAAATTACAAGCTTTCTGTCCTCTTATTTCACCGCATTGAACTCGTGAAAACAGAAGACATGCTGATAGTGAAGGGGCTTTGTGAGCGGCTACTTTCCTGTTAGGCGTACTTCAAAATAAAAGTCGACTCACGTTTGTCCAGTGAAATGCTATTAATGTTTAGCCAATGAAATGCTTTTACTGTGAAGCCGTAGCCTTAATGCTCCTTTTGATGAACAAAAACTTAACTGCTGCACGCTGGACTATGGATAGTGTTTTTTTAATGTAGAGAGAGCCGTGTCCCTGGCATATAGAAGCTACACACGTTTATTTGTCTAGAAAAACCGGCAGACCACAAATCTTTCACCAGACAAAGTGGCGGGTGGTCTCAATAATTTACTAATCGCTTAGACTAAATTGGCGAGTGTTATATTTGAGCCCTGCACGACACTCTCCACTGATCATAGTGATGGTGCCGCGGAGACACCTTGCATGTTATGTTGTCTTCTCACTTTATAACTCGCGTGTGGGTATTTTGACAGCAAATGTTATAGACTTTGCATACGTGAAGTGGAGCCGTGACGTCAGCGTTACCAGGGGAAATGGTTTCGGTGTTTACAAGAAACCAAAACCGTTGTGTTTTCCAAAAAATCCTCCCTTGGAGGTGATCTCAAAAACCTGCGGTTTCATGCCTGTGTTTGCTGTTTTCATGTACATGATATAGTGCAACCGCGGGAATTTTTCCACGTTTGCACCGTTTCGTGTTGCCGTGAGAACAGGGCCTAAGAGCCTCCTCTTCTCTTCCTTACCAGTCCATACTTTTCTCTTACTGGATCTTCTATTTCCTTTCCATTGTAGCAGAGGAAGGCCATGCACAGTGCACATGTAAATGCACCTATCCATCTAATCTAATTTAACTATATAAATAAAGGAAAGTCAGTGTGTCTGTCATTCCTAATTTTTCTCCTCAACAGCTTAACCTATCACGCTGAAATGTCCCATGGCCCTTCAGTATACCTGGCCAGAGACTGACAGAGCCCTTTTCCTCATTTGTCATTGCAAACGTTGGGAAAAAAAGCTTCATTTGTGTGATATGTGCTACTATCACTGCCGAAAATCTGCGCATGTGCAACTGGGCCGACTCATTTCACTGGTCTGTATCGCTTCAGTTGCTGTCGGAAGCAACAGGAGGAGCGATATTTTCTTCTTTGTTATGTGCAAGGGAATAAACAATCTCCTGCATGTTGTTTAGGGCTGTCCCGAATACCATTTTACAGGCTTCCAGGGCTCAACAATAAGGATTGCCTGACGTCCCGGGGCAAGTAAAACGCCACTTCGGGCCAGTAACTATGACAACCCACTTGCCCGAACGGGAAACCGGGAGTTTTTCGGAAATTATTGAAAAAAAATTATAATAATAATATTTTTGCGCCAAATAAAATTCATCTATCCACGGTCTTTTTTCATATAGAACTGGTGCTCATTATTAAATAAACGCTTAGGCCTATGTTACTTATCTAATTTATGTGCGAGTAGTTGTGTCTGCTGCGTTGCATCTCTGTTTAGTGAAGGGGGGCGGGGCTCCACTGCCGAAACACACAGACACACACGCTGATCTCGGCAAAATCTATCTCTCTGACTATGGTGCGCGTCTCACACACACATAGTCAGAGAGATAGGAAAGAGAACTACACGCGTTATGTTGGTGTGACAGAAAGTACAAAAGCCAACGAGTAGGCCTAAATAAGTAGACCCCAGCCGTCTGAAAAGCAGCTAAAATATCTGCGTTTTTTAAATGCATCCAAAGTGAATCTAGTAGTACCGTAATTTTCGGACTATAAGCCGCAACTTTTTCCCCATTTTTCGACCCTGTTATTACACAGCACAGTATATGTTCTGTAGCTAGTCTACTATTGCTCTAAATGGTAACACTTGAATACGTTATGCAAATATGCAACTTGTTTGTTGAAATGTTAATAAATGGGAGCAGCCATCTCTTTCCCGACAATCCCCTCTGTGCACGAACTCTTACATATGGTAATTAAACATTATAACACCTATGGCTTATAGTCCAGTGCGGTTTATAGTGCGGAAAATACGGTAGTTTAGCTAGGATGCTAACGTTAGCTCTGCTGCTAGTAGCCTACTACCAGTTTAATGTGTGCAGGTCAACACAAACATCAGCAACAGTTAGCAGAGGAACATCTCTACAGCCTGCATGTAGCCTACATCTTAATAAATGGACCAGAGGTGTCACCTCACATACCAGGAGGCAGTGGAAGCTTGGAACAAGGCTACTGGAAAAGTGTTCAAAACCGGGCAAGTGAAAAAAGACCTTAGCGTTGAGCCCTGGGCTTCGAATACTCCTTGGATTTTCCGAGCGAGTATTGGAATACTCATTCTAAAAAAACACACATATTTTTTTTAATTATAAGAAAAAGAAAAAAATATATTCCGAATACTGAATTGAGCTTCAAATACTAACCTAATAAACAAGTATTCGAATATCGGAATAATTCGGGCCAGCCCTAATGTTGTTGTGTTATTGTGAGGTAGCAAGACCAGAGGGTGCTGCAGCAGCAGCAGCAAAAACATAGACACTGCCAGAAAAAAAAGTGGGGCTAATTTACCACAAACACATGGACACCACGAGGGAAATCAAATTGTATGCAGGAATTCAATAGCCTGGTCCAACCAGACCATCGTACTTCATTTCATTTGTACAGAAGGTCTGGAAGTGCTGTAATTGGCAAACGTTCACTCACTTGGAGGCGGGTGTCTGTTGAAGTTTAAAACTATGGATCTGCCCAGTGCCACTCTGGATTAGCCAACCAATCGCATCACGTTTGGTCAGACGTATGTCATGAGCCGGCTTCCGACGGTGCGTTTCAGTTGTACAGGGAACTCGGAAATTTTCGACTTCACTACATATTGTAGTCTATGGATCTACCGGTACCTGGCAACGGTAACTTGCTAGAGCCTAACGTTTAGTTATTTGGATGAGAAAGGTTGTAGGCGTCCATACTTTCCCGAGCAGATGCACTGGAACACAGACAGGTCTGAACTCGGAACTACCAAGTCGGAAATTTCCAAATTCCGAGTGTAAAGGAACGCAGCATTCAACTGAAACTGGAGCGCGACTTCGACGTCATCGTTCTCAGCCACTCGCTCTGTTCGCTGATTGGATAACCAAAAATCTGGACGAGCAGATTCCATGAACACACTCCACCCCCAGACTGACTACTGAAGTGAAATGAAAATTGAGCGGAAGTAGGTAGGCGGGCGGAGCCAGGCTAGGAATTCAAAACATGACGACAAACTTTTTTTCTCATTTTTCACTACAAACTTTGAAAAAAAGTTTGATTTGTGTGGTGCATCTGTTCTGTGTTCACAAGACTATTAAAAGTCTGCGCATGCGCAACAGGACCGACTCCTTCAGTGGTGGTTTTATGTCCACATGAAGCTCCATAAAGTTTTTTTTATTTTCTTTTTTAGATTAGATATTTTAGTGTAGAGACAGAGTTGAAATGGGGCAGAGAGTTGAGTGACATGCAGAGAACGACTGCGGGCTGGAATCGAACCCGGGTCCGCTGCTGGCCGAGGCCCATGGGGGGGACGCCCTACCAACTGAGCTTTCCATAATGTTTTTCAACCCTAATTTCTGTCCTGATATCACCCTACCCCAAACATCTTTGCTGTATGCTGTTAGATTTGACTATTTCTACCTCCCACTTTTATCATTCCACTATTTATGCATTTATCTTGCACTATTTGTACCCTTTTCACTCTTGATTCACCTTTGCTTGCCTCATGCAATTTATTACCGTACTTTCCGTACTATATGCCGCACTGGACAATAAGCCGCAGGTGTTATAATGTTTAATTACCATATGTAAGAGTTCGTGCACAGAGGGGATTGTCGGGAAAGAGATGGCTGCTTGAGGAAGCTCCCACATTTCAACAAACAAGTTGCATATTTGCATAACGTACGTAAGTGTTACCATTTTGTGCAATAGTAGCTATTAGGGATGGGCACGAGTGTTTTCGCTACTCGTGTGATCGCTTGCATTCCTCGAGGATCAATCGATTCCCCGTTAAACTTTTTTCTATTTTTAGGACGCAACGCATCTGTCTACAGAACAACGGTTGACCGCAATAAAGCGCTCAATGCTTATGTCAAACAGTCACTGTTGCCATATGATATTAAGGATTTATTTTCCACAAGTTTAAAACACATTTTCCTAACTGAAAGTAATTAAATAAGCGGGCCACAATTTAAACCGATCGAGTAGGTCTGCGGTGGAGAGAGAAAAAAGAGATAGAAAAAAAGCATGGGCTGCAGTTGGCTAACATTTCAAAATAGACATTTAAAATAAGAAGGGCAGCAAATACAATAAAATTATTGTCCTACAATTTAAACACATAGATAGGCTAAATAACTCACCAAAGCAGTAGAAGTAGTAGGCTAGTATCCAACCGCGTAATGCTCACTCCTGTCCGTGACTAATTACCGCGACTAATTCCTCGTTAACGGAACGTTACACCGTCGGCTTTTGAATCTCAATCCTATATTCCATAATAAAGGCTTCTTAAATGTCGTTTGCTCGAATGTGCCCGAAGTCAGCCTGGCTTCTTTACGTTACTTTCCAAGTTTTCCAGCACCGCATTCAGCTCCGCGGTGCTGTGGAGACCACACACTGGCTGCGCTGCACGGAGGTGGCAGTTATTTGCGGTTTCTGTTTGACACAACGCTTAGTTTATTTAACTTGGATCAAAATATTTAATTTTGTTAAACTTTATATCCGTTTTGTGCCGTTTTGTACACGTATATAACATTTTAAAATAGGGGCGGCCCGCCGGCCGGCCTAAAGGCTACAAACACTAAAAAAAACAAAAAACGATTTTCCTCATCCACCAATCGAGATCATTTGAGTACTCGATTACTAACGCCCATCCCCAGTAGCTACAGAATATATACTGTGCTGTGTAATAACAGGGTCGAAAAACGGGGAAAAAGTCGCGGCTTGTAGGCCGAAAAGTACGGTATATGTTGTACATCGACAAGATAGCTTATAAAATATTTGCCTGTCATCTTCACAAAGTTTCTAACTTCCCAACATTGACATGCAGTTGCACTGCACATATCCACAGATAAGGACTAGTTACTTTTAATTTGCACATTAATAGTAAAATATTTATATCTATAATGATGATAATAATAATAATGATGATGATAATAATAATATATTTAATTTATATAGCGCTTTTCTCGCTATACCTATCTAGTAGGGGTGGTGGAAAAAAATCGATTCATGTTAAAATCACGATTCCTCTGGGGCGCTTGTGGTGTAGTGGTTAGAGCGTACCCCTAGAGCAGGGGTCGGCAACCCACGGACCCCTGCTCTCTCCAGAGGTGAATGCGGCTCTTTAGCTCCTCTGCAGTGGTTCCCTGAGGCCTAAAAAATAAAATGTTTTATTTTATTTTATATTTTTCTGTCAACTGAGATATGCGTCACATCCAACGTCTATGGCCAGGCACCTCTTCCTGCAGGGATAATATATAACAGCGTTGTTGGCATTGCTTTGCAAACAATCTCCCCTTCAGTCTCCCTTCACCTTGAGTCCATCAGCCCGTCCCCCTGCACACACACGTTCTCCAGGCACACACACAGTAGGCTGCAGAGAGCACAGCGAGAGACCGACGTTGTTAGAGGCAGTGCTGACTCTGGTGATGAAATAAACCTGTCACAACCATTTACATTTTTAAGTCAAGTAGTTGAGTAAAAATACTGATTCTCTAGTTCATGTGCCATTATATACAGTTACTTATTTCATCTGTGTATGTGTCATTAATATAAAATCGCAGTGATAAAATAAATTATTCACATTATAAAATATGTCACTTACCTTTATTCCCATATGCTCTGTGTCTGATTCTCAGGTGCAGACAAAGCACTAGAGGACTTTTTCCACTAAAGTAGCCTATATCCATGCACATTGCACATGTCCGCTGAGCTTTCTAACACCATCTTACTGATGCAGTGCAGTCTTTATTTCTAAATATTTAAAAAAAGAGAGAATGTGATTACATTAAATATTTAAATGTCAAGTTTTTAAAGTTTATTTTGGGTAAATTCGTTATTATATTAATCATATTATAGTAAGATTAATTTTTTTTTTAAATCGAAAGACTAATCAAAAAATTATCTCTGTTCATGGACATATTCACTCGCTTCTTAAACAAATTGCATGTGCCGCCAGAACGGGTTTGGGCACTGTTACCCAAACCATACCGCTTTTGTCCAAAGGTGCTGCTAGAATCCACAGAAACTGAAAGCTCCTTGTAGCTACAACAGTTCTTAAAAACAATTTAAAAAAAGAAAAATTAGAATATCGTGCAAAAGTTCATTTATTTCAGTAATTCAACTTTAATGGTGAAAATAATATCTTATACAGACTCATTACATGCAAAGTGAGATATGTGAAGCCTTTTTTTGTTATAATTGTGATTATTATGGCTTACAGTTTATGAAAACCCCAAATTCAAAATCTCAGAAAATTAGAATATTACATACAATCAATAAAAAAAGGTTTTTAAATACAGAAATGTCGGCCCTCTAGAAAGTATAATCATGCATATGTACTAAGTACTTGGTTTGGGCCCCTTTTGCATGAATTCTTGCCTCAATGCGGTGTGGCATGGATGCTATCAGTCTGTGGCACTGCTGAGGTGTTATGGAAGCCCAGGTTGCATTGATAGTGGCCTTCAGCTCATCAGTATTGTTGGGTCTGGTGTGTCTCATCTTCCTCTTGACAATATTCCATAGTTTCTCTATGGAGTTCAGGTCAGGAGAGTCTGGCCATTCATGCACAGTAATACCATGGTCAGTCAACCAGTTACCAGTGGTTTATGGTAGTGTAGGCAGGTGTCAAGTCTAGATGGAAATGGAATTTGTCATCACCATTAAGCTTGTCAATAGACAGAAGCATGAAGTGCTCTAAAATCTTCCGGTAGATGGCTGTGGTGACTTTGGACTTGATAACACAGTGGACCAACACCAGCAGATGACATGATACCTCAAATCATCACTGATCCATATTAAATGTTGCCTTTCATTTGGAAATCAAGGTTCCACAGTCTAGAGGAAGAGTAGAGGGGCACAAAATCCAAGTTGCTTGAAGACCACTGTCAAGTTTCAACAGTCAGTGAGGATTTGAGGCACCATGTCATCTGATGGTGTTGGTCCACTGTGTTATCAAGTCCAAAGTCACCACAGCTGGTTGACTGACCATGGTATTACTGTGTTGATTGGCCAGACAACTATCCTGACCTGAACCCAATAGAGAAACTATGGAGTATTGTCAAGAGGCAGATGAGACACACCAGACCCAACAATACAGACGAGCTGAAGGCCTCTATCAAAGGAACCTGGGCTTCCATAACACCTCAGCAGTGCCACAGGCTGATAGCATCCATGCCTTGCTGCATTTAGGCAATAATTCGTGCAAAAGGGGCCCAAACCAAGTACTTAATACATACGCATGATAATACTTTCTAGAGGGCCGACATTTCTGTATTTAAAATCCTTTTTTTATTGATTTTATGTAATATTCTTTTTCTGAGATTTTGAATTTGGGGTTTTCATAAGCTGTAAGCCATAATCACAATTATAACAAATAAAGGCTTGAAATATCTCACTTTGAATGTAATGAGTCAATATAATATATTAGTTTCACCATTTAGGTTGAATTACTGAAATAAATGAACTTTTGCACGATATTCTAATTTTTCGAGTTTCACCTGTATATGAATAACATTTGAGAGAAATAGGTTTTTTGTTCACATAGAAAAAGTAATATCTTAGTCTTTATATATTTTTTCTGTGTATTTACTATACTACTACTACAGGTATTAAAAAATTATCTTTAAAAAATATATATTTGAATGGTTTATAATAGTTATCTTTTGCTAATAACTCAATACTTTATGACATCACAGTACTTCCTTAAAGTGAGTCTGGCGTATCTTCAGTTTACAGTATGTTACTAAAGTATGTCCATTGTCCCTGTGTCTTTCAGCTCACCTGGACCTGCCCTTACTGACTGTGATGCCCTGTGACGGCACTCTGTGTGTAGGCCTTCAGCCTCCCATAGAGAACCTCAGGGATGTCTATGATTCTCTGCATTACACACTTAGGATCGAGAGCAAAGGTGCAAATCGAGCCCAGGTAATGTGCATGTCCTTGCATACAGAGTTGCGAGAGTTTTATTCACTTCTGACTGAAAACATTATTTGTTGAACATTACAATACATTACCACAACAGACATAGCCTCCTGTTTAATGTATGGGAGTAATGCTGTTTGTCATGTTGTTTAACTAATCTAAGGCCTGTCTGTGGTCTCTGTATGCAGCAGTTCTTTAAAGACACCAAGTCTCTCAGAAGAGAGATTTTGGAGGACCTGGCTCCTGGCAGACAGTACTGTCTCTCGGTCTGCTTCTCAGACAGTCTGGTGCCAAGGAAGTCAAACTACAGCCAACCCATATGTGCTTTCACTCCTGGCAGCTATACTGCAGATACAGGTAACAAAGTGTCACGGCCTTGATTGTAAATTGTAAATCGATTGAAATTATGTCACAATCTCGACCTTCAAAATAGCAGGTGGAATCACGATTTAGCCCCGCCCCTAGGGTCACGTTCAGAAGGCGTGCCATGAGACTTACTTATTGCGCATCCATGGACTTGTCTGGTCGTGTGGACTGGGAAAGTGGTTTCATGCATACTGACAACAAAGGTCTGTGCCAGTCTATTGGTTGGATTATACTGTATACACGGTCACCCATAAAGTTGGAATAAAATATTTTTGACCTCTTCTCATGAAATGATTGCGATAATGTGATTTATTCTTGATAGATAAAGTGTATACGTATCTTTTCAAAACTTTATTGATCAATCTCATCCAAACATCACAGTGAAAATTAAACCATAATTAACCTTTGAAAACTGTATTCAGGTTTAAACAGAATTGGGGGTATTAAACATTAGAAAGGTTTTTTGTAAATGTTTTAAACTTTGGTCAATGTAACAGGAAACACACATTTGAGGGTATTTCATTCATAGGAATGTCCAATATAACTCTTTCAATTGTCACTCACTAATATTGAGTATGGCCACCCCTGACAGGCATTACAGCTTGGGCACTGGCGACATGTTGTCTTTATGGATGAGAGCAGCTGCAGTGAGATCATTTCTTGATGCAGACTTGGCCTCATTTATCAAACTTGCGTTGAAACTGGTACAGATCCTGGCGCAGAAATCACCCTACACCAGGTTTCACGTGGGATTCATCAAACGGTCGTATCTCGCCAATCTCAGCGTAAACAAGAGATCAGCGTTGATAAATGCGGTCGCTGAAATCAATCTTAGGGAGCTCATGTTTAAGCATTTTCTGACAGTCCAAATACAATGAACAGTACTTTCCTAAGTCAACTCCTGTAAAAAAACAGCCATTACTGTGCAATGTTGCACTGCTTCTGTTAAAGGACACAAATGGACCAACTAACTGTCGTTCAGTGTAAGGTGATTTTTCTCTCAGTTGCCCATGTTTGCTGTCATTTAATTCCCTAATTTTTGGAGAACAACCCCACCACAAGTTAGTTGCCTTTTTTTTCTTGATGAATTTCCTTTAATGTTAAACATTTTGTCTCACCACCATCACTCTAACCTTTGTATTTCAGTAATGTTGAGGGAGAATCTTAAACTCTTTGCTACAAGTCTCCCTGAGTTTAGATGTTAATAATAGAGACTTCGGGGCGCTGCGGTGGCGTAGTGGATAGAGCGCGTACCATATTGGCTCCGGCCTTCGTTGCAGTGGTCGCGGGTTCAAATCCGACCTGTGGACCTTTACTGCAGGTCATCCCCCCTCTCTCTCTCTGTCTCCCCATTTCAACTCTGAACTATCTAATAAAGCTTGAAAATGCCAAAAAATTGTAAAAAAAAAATAATAGAGACTTCCTCTCCTCTCTGCAGATGCATTGATCTCAGCCATGCTGTGTTTGTTCTTGCTGTTTACTGTGGGTGTTCTGGTCCTGCTGGTCTATAGTGGGTCCATCTGTCTAAAAAGGAGGCCACTACCATCGGTCCTGGTAAGTAATATGCACAAAAATTACATCAGTAGTTATTGGCAATGAAATTCTTAAGCCTGAAACACACATCCTGCGTCTACCTGTGGAACAGTGTGCTGTGGTCTTATGAGTCTACATTTCAAATAGTTTTTGTAAATCATGGACATTGGATCATCCAGATTGTTACCAACACAAAGTTGAAAAGCCAGTGTTTGTGATGGTATGGGGGTGGGTAACTTGCACATCTATGAAGGCACCATTAATGCTGAAAAGCACATACAGGTTTTGGAGCATCATGCTGCCATCCATGCAGTCTTGTTCGAGCCCAGTTTCGGCTCATCTGGAAAGTAGAGAGTAGCAGAGTTTAGTTGGGGGAGCGAGCAAAAAGCCCAAATGAAACCGGACAGCTCCGAGTTGGCTCAACTTGCATGTGCCGTCCGAAGTAGTGTCTTCATGCGGATGAAGTTTGTTTTCTGGTATTATTATGAAGGCCTTTTAAAAACATATTGGTAGAAGGGCCACACATACTACAACCGATTAGAAGCAGAACACAAAACAAAGAGGAGGGCATTTTCAAAACAATAAGAAACGAGCTATATCCCCATTCCCCACACGTCTTTATCTTTCTTGTTATTTTACTAGATAAGCCTACTTTAGTGAAAAAACAATCATTTACAATCCAAATAAAGGAGGTTTAGTATTTCTCCCTTCGCCTAACGAATATGATGGGCCTAAAGAAAGTTAAAGTAGGTTAAATATCAAAACATATGAGTGATTTCAGTAGTAAGAATGTAACGTTGATGAAGTGGATGTAGCCCTAATAAAAGATCCCTTATGATTATTGTAGAGATGGACATAATGAACTTTATTATGCCGATGTGTAATATGTAACATACAATTCCCAGAGCATTTAGATCAATGGCAATTATGACTCTCAAGTTTGTGTTTACTTTTAAATAAATCCATAGGCTACAGGAGAGTTAAACTTGCATGTTTGTTATTGCTGATTAAAGATGTAACTGCTTACATGCATTTACACGTAGGCTATAGCCGGGTGCTTCGAAAAACTTCTGAGAGAGAGCTGTAAAATGTACACATGTCCCATTAATTCAGGATGTTTAGCAATTGACATTATCAGAATTAATTCAGGACGAATGGCAGTGAAAATATGGGTTGCGTTCCGAATCGCATACTTTCTACTATATAGTATGTAGAAAAAAGATTTAGGATGTCCCGATTCTTGTGGCCAGATTTAGGATGGTTAGAAGTACCCGGATGTCCTACTTCATGCGGCCAAGATTGTTAGTGTTGAAAAGTGCATCCTATTTGGGCGATTCTGACCCACAATCCAGTGTGCACGTGAAGTGACGTAACATCGACGAAGCCTCCATATGAGAACAAACAGGGATGCAACGGATATAAAAGCAAGAGGCAAGATCAAGGCGCAATGTTATGATGAAATAAGAGAGAAAAGTATGTCCCAATAGTATGCCTACTGCATCCTAACTAGATTATTTTTGTCGTCGGATGTAGTATGTAGAATAGAAAAAAGAAAGAGTATGCGATTCGGAACGCAACCATGATTTGTGTCTCAAAAGTGTCGTGTCTCACTTTACCCCAGCTGTGGGGTAAACTGAGACAGACCAGAGAAATCAAGAGGGTAAACTGATCCACTTACTTTTTCTTCTCTGAAACTACCATAACAACACATGTTGTAACAGTTAGAATCCTGACAGCTAGCTTGAAAACCAAATATTCCAAAACTAATATCGCACTAGTAACAGAATCATGGGGTTTGGTCAATTAAGCAAAACATTTTTCTAAACACTTGAAAGTAACACTGATCAAATACAACATATAATTCATATTCAATAATTAACATTCAAATGACAGATAGAACCAGTTAGATTAAAACAGTCTGGGGGTCAGAACACAGGACCCTTAGAGCCAGCTAGTGTCTTGGGGTCAGAGAGCAAAGGACAAACAGAACCAGCTAGAACAACTCTGAACACAGGACTAGACCCAGCTTTGATAAATGTTTTTCTGCATTTGTTTTATTGGGATCATTCATTGAATAAAGACATATTATTTAGTCTATTGATGTTAAATGTCACTCTCCTGTCCCCCACGTACATACAGTCCCCTCCATAAGTATCGGAACAGTGACGCCAATTCCTTTATTTTTGCTGTAGACTGGAAACATTTGGGTTTGACACCAAAATATGAATATGAGACAATAGATCAACATTTAAGCTTTCATTTCCAGGTATTCACATCTGGATCTGATACACAACTGAGAATATATCATTATTTGTAAAGGAACACCACATTTTTAGGTGAGCAAAAGTATTGGAACAGATAGACTTAAAATAAATTAAAGTGAATAAGACTTAATATTTTGTTGCAAAGCCTTCACTTGCAATAACTGCATCAAGCCTGTGACCCATTGACATCACAAAACTTTTGAATCCTCCTTTTTGATGCTTTTCCAGGCTTTCACCGCAGTCTTATTCAGTTGCTGTTTCTTTACTCTCTTCAGTCTCCTCTTTAGCAGGTAAAATGCTTGCTCTATAGGGTTTAAGTCTGGATATTGACTTGACCAGTCTAAAACCTTCCATTTCTTGACCCTGATTAACTAATTTGTTGTTTTTGCAGTGTGTTTTGGGTCATTATCTTGCTGCATTATGAAGGATCTTCCTATCAGTTTGGTTGCATCTTTCTTTAAATTCGCAGACAAAATGTTTGTGTAAACTTCTGAGTTCATTTAGCTGTTGACATCATGTGTTACATCATCAATGAAGATTAATGAGCCCATCCGAGAAGAAGCCATGCAAGCCCAAGCGATGACATTGCCTCCACCGTGTTTCACAGATGAGCTTGTATGCTTGGGGTCATGAGCAGATCCTTTCTTTCTCCAAACTTTAGCCTTTCCATCACTTTGGTAAAGGTTCATCTTGACAACAACAAAGTAACAAATGATGGCAGCAGCAAAATAACCTTAGAAACATTCTGTCTGCCAATTTAAAGAAAGATGGAACCAAACTGATTGGAAGATCCTTCATCATGCAGCAAGGTAATGACCCAAAAAAACTGCAAAAACAACAAAGGAGTTCATCAGGGGCAAGAAATGGAAAGTTTTAGACTGGCCAAGTCAATCTCCAGACTTAAACCCTATAGAGCAGGGGTTCTCAAACTTTTGATAGCTGAGGGCCAATTTAGGAACCCAACATTGGACCGAGGGCCGCCGAAGGAAAAAAAATTATAAAACTAAAATAATTTCAATGGCCAGCGTCTTTGCGTCTTTACAGTTTACATGTATTGGTCTGCATCCAATACTGTGTAATTAACACATTTAAAGTAATAAATGAAGGGCTAGGTCTCATTTCAACATTGGGAAACACACATTAAAAGCTGGGGTCTGGGGGTTGTCCCCCAGAAAAATTTGAGGTTCGAACACTTCATTTTGTGCATTTTGGTTCATTTTTATGCAGTAATTTGTGTCTTCTGTATTTATTTATGGTGGAAATGTTAAGGAAAAGACAACTCGCTCCCATTGACACACATCTAATGGAATATAAATCAAGGCACTGAGGCATTCTGTATTGCATTCAAATATTTATTTTACTTTATTGTTCAAAACTTTCTACACATTGAAAACGTATCACCTTTTGGAGTGTTTTTTTGTAGGACTCACTACTCATGATGCAGCAGCAGTGTTAACTATTATGACACTATACATTGGAAATAAACAGGGTGGGCTATCAGCAGTCAACTAGGCAGATAGTTCCATGGCTATCAGCAGCTAGCTAACGTTAGTTTGTTAGCTAAACTTTAGGCAAAAGAGTTAGAAACCAGATAATGTTAGCATCCATCCTTAGACACTTGACCTAATCTAATTCACCTTGAATGTGAGAAAGTGCATCGTATTGGGCTTGACAAGCTCACTATCTAACAACTTACATTGGGACCACTACACTGCCTGCTGCACTGCGGGAGGCTGACCAGCCGTCTGCAACGAGAGGCAGAGGCCAGCCGAACTTCGCAAGTTTAATAAGTGGGGAATGAATACAAATAATTAAGAGGGATAAGTGTTTCGACCCCTGTACTGTTTTTACTGTTACGGGGGACGCATCCCCTCCGTGCGCTTCAATAAAAAAAACAGGATAATTTTTTATTTTTTATTTTATTTTTTTTAATAACTCATAATTCAATGCGGCCCGCGGGCCGCCAGATATGCTTCGGCCCGCGGGCCGCACTTTGAGAACCACTGCTATAGAGCATGCATTTTACCTGCTTAAGAGGAGACCGAAGGGTGCAACCCCCCAAAACAAACGGCAACTGAATGAGGCTGCGGTAAAGGCCTGTAAAAGCATCACAAAAGAAGAATGCAAAAGTTTTTTTATGTCAATGAGGCAGTTATTGCAAGCGAAGGATTTGTGACAAAATATTAAGTTTTATTCACTTTAATTTATTTTATGTCTATCTGTTCCAATACTTTTGCTCACCGAAAAATGTGGTGTTCCTTTACAAAAAATGCTATCTTCTCAGCTGTGTATCAGATCAAGATGTAAATACCTGGAAATTAAAGCTTAAATGTTGATCTATTGTCTCATATTCATATTTTGGTGTCTAACCCAAATGTTTACAGTCTACAGCAAAAATAAATGAATTGGCCTCACTGTTCCGATACTTATGGAGGGGACTGTACGTGCCAAACCATGCCCTTGCTGACACCCCTTCAACCCCCACCTCCGGCCCACATTGTATTTTGTCTTATTCAAAATAGTCTCCTTGAATACCTTAAATATAATGGATTCATTAAAAGAGGGCACATACACTGTCTCACTTTACCCCACAGCATTTGTCTCACTTTACCCCACTGCCACAATTTGAGAAAAAACCACCTCTCTCAGCAATTCAGGCTAATCTTCAGTTATCATCATCACATGGTTTCATATGTTGATAGTTCATCAACGTGTATGATAGAAGTTGTTCTACCTGAATCAATTTGCTTTGGCACAACAGTTGATTAAGTTGACAGCAAGAAAATTTACTTTTACATGCAAAAAAAAAATACGCTTACAGTGGATAGAGCTGTAATAATAATAACGGCTTTATGATGCTTGTAGCGTTCAGTTGTCGTTGAACACTGTAACGCCATGGCGCTCACAAGAATGGCCAGGATGTGCGTCCAGAAGCCTATAGCCTGTGTGGAGGTATAACAAGCTGGTTGGAACCCTCTTAATGATACCCATTGGTTTGAACAACTTTCTTTCCCTTTCTCTCTCTGTGTGTCTTAGACATCCATCCATCACTTTGAAGAGGATCTGGTCCTTGCCCCCAGCATCACGTCCTTGTATTCCTTTTTGAGTTTTAAACCAATGCTCCCCTCTTCTGGCCAAAAGAGGAGCAGCCAAACATTATCAAACCATAGCAATGGGGAGAGTGATACAGAGAGCACTGGAGGGACCTCTTCATCTTCATCAGCCCAGCCTGAACCAAGCTTGACTTTAAAGCCAACATCAAACTACTTCAATTCACCGCCTGAAGCCCTGCTTTCAACACAGACTAATCCCAATGCTGGATTGAAGAAGGAACCGAGCACACATACGGTTTCAGACCAGTGCACTCCAAAACTCTGTCCTCCTGCAGACACACCCAGTTTGACTGTAAAAAGAGGGGTGGACCTCCTCACATTAACGTTTGGCAGGCAGGAGAAAGACGAGGAGGAGAAATCCTCCTCTGAGTTGTCCTGTGCTTCAGAGGTGTACTGCACCACTCCAGTCCTGCACTCACTAACTACTGACATAGAAGGGCTTTCATGCTCTATCAATGAAGATGAGGAAGAAGAGCACTCTGGATATATGGGACGTCAAAGTACAGAAATCTTGCTGAATTTTTTGTCAAAACCTTTAAAGATCAGTGGTACAGAGACATAATGTCAAGCTTTGTTGAGACTTGACACTGGAAAGTAAGATGTAAAATGAAAGTTTTGGTTCAAGTATTACATATGATCATTTCATATCTAATAGTTTCTGTTTTCTGATAAAAAATTTAGAGCAGTCATATAACAACTCATATCAATAGATTGTTTTCTTGTACTTTCTACCACAGTTGAGCCTCACTATTAATCAGAATACAGAATTGCACTGCATAAGATTTATTCAAAAGTCAAATAGAAAAAAATCTAAATTTTTCAAGAACCTTTGTGACCAAGACATTTTGGGATCAGTCAAGTTCACATATGCCTCGTTTCCACCGAGTAGAGCGGGCCGGGTCGGAGCGGCTCAGAGCGGGACAGCTCACTTTTAAGAATCTCGTGGTGTTTCCACCGCTGACCCTACCCTTACTGGTGGGGCGGGGTTTAGGCTGGACTGCGATAGCCGCCGCCAGAATGTGGTTCAAACTATCGGGCTGTGGAACAACTGTGGTCAAGCCAGCGGTCTCTCGTTTTTGCTTGGTCAAACCAGCCGCTTCTTTATTTATTCCCCCCGTGTTGTTGGGAGCACAGAGACGGCTCGGTGCAACTGATAGAGACAGTGAGCGAACAGCGCTGGCTGCGGCAGCTACGTGACATAGCTGTGGGACACAGTGTAGCCAACTGATTCATTTAATGACGACGAGGAAAAACACCACACAATAAACAATGCCGCGCTCACATTTTCACCAAAACACAAGACTCTCTTCACTCTAGCCGAGGTGACTACACACGGCGAAAATGATTCTTTCGACCAACTGTGGTCAAGCCAGCGGTCTCTCGTTTTTGCTTGGTCAAACCAGCCGCTTCTTTATTTATTCCCCCCGTGTTGTTGTGAGCGTGTATTTACTACTATCTATGGCGTATACACACAGAGACGGCTCGGTGCAACTCATAGAGACAGTGAGCGAACAGTGCTGGCTGCGGCAGCTACGTGACTAGCAGTGGGACACAGTGCGACCAACTGATTAATTTATTGACGAGGAAAAACACCACACAATAAACAGTGCTGTGCTCACATTTTCGCCAAAACACAAGACTCTCTTCACTCTTGCCGAGATGACTACACATGGCGGAAATGATTATTTCGACCAATCAAATGACGGCAGTGTGTAGCTCCGTCTTTTCGGCACCCTTTCAGGCGGCTAGTACCCCTACGGAGGAGTACTGAGATTTGGAGCGGCTCAGAGCGGTTAGGTGCGCTTAAACCGTACCATACCCAACTTTTGGCAAATGAAAAGCCAAACTACCCGGACCGAACCGCTCTACTCGGTGGAAACGAGGCATTACTAAAGCAGAAGTTGTCTAAGTAGGGAGAAAGCAGGTTAACTTCATAGTACTTCCTGTATTTTATTCTGCTGAATATCACTGGACGATGATGACGAAGACATTGTCTTCAAACATTCTCCTTCAACACACACTGACGCTGCGTTTCAATTGTCGTTCAACATGCCCTCGTTCACTTGCCCTCGGCACTTGTCCTTGGGGGAGTCCCCGCCGCCATCATAAGTGTCGTTCCAATTGTCTGGAAAAACTGAAGTGAACTTGGTGAGATAGACCCTCGGAGGGCTGAGTGATCGAGTGAACATCCATGGTCACTCCGAGGTGGATATCCATAGACATTATAAAGGATAGACGCCGCGTTGGCCGCTACTGCCTATTGGCGCTGACGAGAAATGCGGCCGCCATCTTGAACCGGTCACACGTTCCACTCAGTGTAGTCTGTTTGGCAGGTGCAATGAACTGTCAGCGCATGTAATTAATCATATCTCATTAAATACCAAACTGATTTTCACGCGGTTTTCTTTGCTGCAAAGATCATACATGTAGCTAAGATACAGGGCACAAGTTTCGACGTGTTTTAATATTCATAGTGGGCTTAACAGTCATAGACGATTCTGATATGATATAAGTAACCAGACGTCCGAGATCAAAACGAGGAACATCCCCCGAAAAGGGAAGCAGAAACAGATAGGGGCAGTAAAGTCAGCTATTTTAATAAGTTAACAATATATGATTAGGCTATATATAAATATATTTATTCATTTACAGTGACGAGCATACACAATAAAGACAATCACAGGGATAACATAAACAGAGAACAGAAATAAAATAGGATAAAATATATTAATTTAAATAAAGTAGGCCTATACAAAATACAAAACAAGAGCAAAAATAAAATACTAAATGAACAATGAATTCAGCTAAAACAGTTACAGTCAGATGTGTAAAATTCAGAAATCATAGATTCAAATAAACCAAGAGTAGGAAGAGCAGTCATTTTTAAATTGCTCTGCAGAGCGTTCCATGAATTAGGGGCACTACATGAAAAGGCAGTTATTCCTAAACTGGAGTTAGCTCCGGGCAATTTAGGAGGAGTAGTCGAGCATGGTACATATGAAGGGTGGATGTTTCCTATGAAGGCATTAAATAGCCTATAGCCTAAATAAAAACCAGTGTATATAATATCTCATTAAAAGAGAAGGACAACATGAGTGTTCATGTAAAAAATATGTTTTATTTCTCTAATTTAAAACACAAGCTTCTTAGGCAATTGCCTCTTAAAAGAGGACGGGATTATTTAAAAGCAAAGTCTTCTTGGTTGTCCAATGTTCTATACTAGGGGGGGGATACCAAGTTCAGTCTAGTCTCGAGTTGGTTCCTCAGACACAGACAGGAAATCAATGCGTGCCTTGCAGCGCGGTACATTTAAAAACACATTCAATACAAAACCACAGCAATCAAAAGTATTAAATTAAGGGAAAATCAAACAACAACAGCAAACAATAATACTCAAATGCATAAAATAAAGTTAACCATCCTTACAATCGCATTTTACTCCGAAGAGAAATTCAAGCGAGGCGAGTTTGGCAATGTGGTGCAGCCTTAATTTGTGAAAGACAGACACAACCAATGACAACAAGTCGGAATGGTGGTTGTCGATGCCAAACTGTGTCTCCTCAATATGTTCCCCAGGCAGAAACACATCCTCCGTT
This sequence comes from Ammodytes marinus, assembly GCF_949987685.1. NCBI lineage: Eukaryota > Metazoa > Chordata > Actinopteri > Uranoscopiformes > Ammodytidae > Ammodytes > Ammodytes marinus. Next base: position 676,242 of record NC_137216.1, on the reverse strand, counting down.
TCAATCTCCTCCCGGACGAAGTGTGTGACTCGGACGTCTGGTTACTTATATCATATCAGAATCTTCTATGACTGTTAAGCCCACTATGAATATTAAAACACGTCGAAACTTGTGCCCTGTATCTTAGCTACATGTATGATCTTTGCAGCAAAGAAAACCGCGTGAAAATCAGTTTGGTATTTAATGAGATATGATTAATTACATGCGCTGACAGTTCATTCCACCTGCCAAACAGACTACACTGAGTGGAACGTGTGACCGGTCCAAGATGGCGCCCGCATTTCTCGCGCTCAACGCCCAATGCGGGGTCTATCCTTTATAATGTCTATGTGGATATCACCCACAGTGCATTGCAGATCTTCTTATTCTATTTTCCGGTAGACTGTATGCCTTTAGAGACATTGCGGCCACCCACAGGACATATACTATATAGGCTATATATATATTCCAAAACACCTCAATAAGCCAAGCCTATCCTATTTCCATAGGAACAATCCAGTGAATGCATTGCAGTTTACACATTGCCGCTATAACGCCAACGGCTGGCAATTAGTAGGCCTATTTAAAACAGAATTTTTTTGGTTGAAACTAACAGAAACTAAGAAAATATGTCCGACCGACCAAACAATTTACAAGTCTAAGTAACAATATATTGATAATCTGAGTAATCATGCTGAAATTCAATGTTTGTCATGCTGGAAATGTCTTTATGCAATATACTTCAGCAGAGTGTTATTATTCTCTATTATTTGCATTCAGAACTACCTATGTAACTGACGGTCCATTGCGACTACAAGGGCAAGTGGGTTCCATTTAGGTGCTGTTTATACGAAAGCACGAAACGGTGCATCCGCGAAAATACTTTCACGGATGCACTATATCATTTACATGAAAACAGAAAACGCAGGCATGAAATCGCAAGTTTTTGAGATCAACTCCCAGGGAGGAAATTTTTGAAAACACAACTGTTTTGGTTTCTTGTAAACACCAAAACCATTTTCCCTGGCAACGCTGATGTCATGGCTCCACTTCACACATGCGTAGTCTATAACATTTGCTGTCAAAATAGCCACACGCGAGTTATAAAGTTAGAAGACAGCATAACATGCACGGTGTCTCCGCGGCACAATCACTGTGATCAGCGGAGAGTGTCGTGCAGGGCTCAAATAGCCTATAACACTCGCCAATTTAGTCTAAGCGACTAGTAAATTATTGAGACCACCCGCCACTTTGGCTGGGGAAAGATTTGTGCTCTGCCGGTTTTTCTAGCAAAATAAACGTGTCACCACCTGTAATGCCAGGGACACGGCTCTCTCTACATTAAAAAACAAGTTAAGTTACTAACAAAAGGAGCATTAAGGCTACAGCTTCACAGTAAAAGCATTTCACTGGCTAAACATTAATAGTATTTCACTGGACAAACGTGAGTTGACTTATTTTGAAGTACGCCTAACAGGAAGGTAGCCGCTCACAAAGCCCCTTCACTATCAGCATGTCTTCTGTTTTCACAAGTTCAATGCGGTGAAATAAGACGACAGAAAGCTTGTCATTTACAATACTTGTAACCCTAAGCTTACACCAACCAATTTATGAACGTTAGTGGCATTAATTTTCGGTTACAGTAAGGTTTTATGGATCAAATTGTACCGGAAGAGCTATCTACTAGGCTAAGGGGCCCTTTACACGGTGAAAACGTGACAGTTTTCCCATTTTTGTTTAAAAAAAAAAAAAAAAAAAAACGTTTAGACGCAATTTATTTGAAATATTCACTCGTACACATGTTTTCAGAGGAAACGGGCCGAAATCGCTGTAGTAGGCATGCCAAGCCAATAGTCAGCGGTGACACTTAGCCTAGTAGATAGCTCTTCCGGTACAATTTGATGCATAAAACCTTACTGTAACCGAAAATGAATGCCACTAACATTCATAAAGCGGTCGATGTAAGCTTGGGGTTACAAGTATTGTAAATGACAAGCTTTCTGTCCTATTATTTCACCGCATTGAACTTGTGAAAACAGAAGACATGCTGATAGTGAAGGGGCTTTGTGAGCGGCTACTTTCCTGTTAGGCGTACTTCAAAATAAGTCAACTCACGTTTGTCCAGTGAAATACTATTAATGTTTAGCCAGTGAAATGCTTTTACTGTGAAGCTGTAGCCTTAATGTTCCTTTTGTTGAACAGTAACTTAACCGCTGCACGCTGAACTATGGATAGTGTTTTTTAATGTAGAGAGAGCCGTGTCCCTGGCATATAGAAGCTACACACGTTTATTTGTCTAGAAAAACCGGCAGAGCACAAATCTTTCCCCAGACAAAGTGGCGGGTGCTCTCAATAACTTACTCACTTAGACTAAATTGGCGAGTGTTATATTTGAGCCCCGCACAACACTCCGCTGATCACAGTGATGGTGCCGCGGAGAAACCTTGCATGTTATGTTGTCTTCTCACTTTATAACTCGAGTCGCAAGTGGGTATTTTGACAGCAAATGTTATAGACTACGCATACGTGAAGTGGACACGTGACGTCAGCGTTACCAGGGAAAATGGTTTCGGTGTTTAGAAGAAACCAAAACTGTTGTGTTTTCCAAAAAATCCTCCCTGGGAGTTGATCTCAAAAACTTGCGGTTTCATGCATGCGTTTGCTGTTTTCATGTAAATTATATAGTGCATCCGCGAAAATATTTTCGCGTATGCACCGTTTCGTGTTGTCGTAAAGTGTCACCGCTGACTATTAGCTTGGCATGCCTACTACAGCGATTTCGGCCCGTTTTCTCTGAAAACATGTGTACGGGTGAAGATTTCAAATAAATTGCGTCTGTACGGGTTAACTTTATAAACCAAAAACGGGAAAACTGTCACGTTTTTACCGTGTAAAGGGCCTCTTAAATCCCCCGCTACTCCCCCGCCCACTTTCCCTCCGCGCTCCAAGTTCCCTCCGTGCGACGTATGCTGTTACGTCATACCAAGGGCTGAGGGGAAGTGGAACTACTAATGAAATGCAGCGTGACTTAATTTGTGAAAATAGCTTTAGGTCAATGTGATGAAGACTGTTGGTTTTTAAAAAATTAAATGTGACACGTCAGAGATTTTACTCTCTTCAAATGTTAATGCTTAATATGTAATGAAGTTGAAACTATTGCTGGAACTTTTAGTTGCTTAGTCGAATACTCAATCAAATAGATTTTTTGAATTGATTTATCTTTGGGTCAATTTCCTGCTGCTTCTCTTTGTCTTATATGAAATTAAACTAGTAGTGAAAAGTAATGTACAGATTTATGTTGCAAACACAAGCAACTGTACAGCATGTTCCATTATATTACGCTTGCCTTGCATGCCTTTAGGTTTTTATTTTTAAACATTTGTGTGATTTCGTCACATTTAATGACAATTATAGGAACATTGCACTTACTTCAAGGTTCAAATAATTGTCACATATTACATCATGATAGCAAAGTCATACATGTATGATTGTATAGTTACAGTGTGCAGCCAACTTAATTAAAAAAATAAACTCAGTGTTAAGCCACAGACATGTACACTTCACTATTAATAAAGTTACATTTTAGTAATTTGTATTGTTCCATGTATGCAGATTATTTGAGTTTAGAAGTTTGTTCTGCACAGACAAACATCAAACCCAAAACAAAAGAAAGTCACACGGATCAGAAACCAGCGGAAGCCTGGTTTGTACTAGTGTGTCTGTGTAAAAACTGAAAGCCCTCACAGTCAGATGCAGGATATGAAGGTTAACACACAGAGGGAGGGACTTCTGGGGAAATAGAAACTCAGCCCTGTATTTCATTAACAGTGATCATTGCCAAACCCCTTCACATCCCCCTCTATATGTTGTGTGCTCCAGAACCTAATCAACTCACCAGACGTTTAACCCCCAGCCATAACACATTCCCTGGCGGACCATGGGGTACTGGATGCTTTTTTTCCTGCATTTACACCTTGAGAATGCTTGCTGGATTGAAGGTAGGGAGGAAGTAGGGGATTAATAGATGAATATGTGAGATGAACGTGTGCTGGCAATGGGCTGTTCATTTGTGTGGCTTTTTATTGGGGTTATGAAGGGAAATTGTGTGTTTGTTTTAATTATCTCTATTCCTTTGTTTTTACATATGGATAATTGTACATACAGTGCGTTCCAAATTATTATGCAAATATATTTTTCTCAGATATTCCTAAATAGTCGATGCAAATCACAGTCAGTATAATTTAAGTCATCAACCGTTAGAGTATGATTCAAATTTTATTGAACAAACCTCCCAATGATAACAGTATTTTTTTCAAAAATAAAAAACTCAAAATGCACCGTTCCAAATTATTATGCACAACAGAGTTTCAAAACATTTTATAGGTTGTAAAGAACTAAAAATGGTCATTTGTTGAATTTGCAGCATTAGGAGGTCATATTTAGTGAAATCAAAAGCTATTTCAATCAAAAACATCTAAACAGGCCAAGTTACATGTCAACATAGGACCCCTTCTTTGATATCACCTTCACAATTCTTGCACCCATTGAACTTGTGAGTTTTTGGAGAGTTTCTGCTTGAATATCTTTGCAGGATGCCAGAATAGCCTCCCATAGCTGCTGTTTTGATGTGAACTGCCTCCCAACCTCATAGATTTTTTGCTTGAGGATGCTCCAAAGGTTCTCAATAGGGTTGAGGTCAGGGGAAGATGGGGGCCACACCATTAGGTTCTCTCCTTTTATGCCCAAAGCAGCCAATGACACAGAGGTATTCTTTGCTGCATGAGATGGTGCATTGTCATTCATGAAGATGATTTTACTACGGAAGGCACGGTTCTTCTTTTTGTACCACGGAAGAAAGTGGTCAGTCAGAAACTCAACATACTTTGCCGAGGTCATTTTCACACCGTCAGGGACCCTAAAGGGGCCTACCAGCTCTCTCCCCATGATTCCGTCGCAAAACATGACTCCGCCACCTCCTTGCTGACGTCGCAGCCTTGTTGGGACATGTTGGCCATTCACCAACCATCCACTGCTCCATTCATCTGGACCATCCAGGGCTGCACAGCACTCATCAGTAAACAAGACTGTTTGAAAATTAGTCTTCATGTATTTCTGAGCCCAGTGCAACCGTTTCTGCTTGTGAGCATTGTTTAGGGGTGGCCGAATAATAGGTTTATGCACAACTGCAAACCTTTGGAGGATCCTACACCTTGAGGTTCGCGGGACTCCAGCGACACCAGCGGCTTCAAATATCTGTCTGCTGCTTTGTAATGGCATTTTAGCAGCTGCTCTCCTAATCCAATGAATTTGTCTGGCAGAAATCTTCCTCATTATGCCTTTATTTGCACAAACCCGTCTGTGCTCTGAATCAGCCACAAAACTCTTGACAGTAAGGCAAGGCAAGGCAAATTTATTTATATAGCACAATTCAAACACAAGGCCACTCAAAGTGCTTTACAGGGGCAAGATTAAAATACATAAAACACATTAGAAGACATTTAAAAGCGAATGAAAAGAAGTAAAACATTTAAATTAAATAAAAAGTACAGGTTAAATTGGAAACAGAAAAGTCTTCAGACTCGATTCAGTACGATGATCACACTTAATTTTCCGTGAAATATCTAATGTTTTCATACCTTGTCCAAGGTATTGCACTATTTGACGCTTTTCGGCAGCAGAGAGATCCTTTTTCTTTCCCATATTGCTTGAAACATGTGGCCTGCTTAATAATTTGGAACGTACTTCTTAAGTAGATTTCCTTTGATTGGGCTCACATGGCAAACTAATTATCACAGGTGTATGAGATTGATTTCAATGATCCAAGGCATCCTGAGACACAATATCATACATGAGTTTAATTGAAAAACAAAACATTGAATGTTTATGACACTTTAATCCAATTTGCATAATAATTTGGAACATGGTGTATATGGTGGCACCGTGTTTATGTGGTTGGTGGCAAAAGTAGTAAATGCATAGTGGATGTTCACTTAGGTGGATAGCTATTGGGTATTCACAGGGCATGTTCCTGTAGTGTAACTGTATATTTACAAAGGTTATTGAAAAATCCTTTCAATGTTAAACTAATATTCTTCTGTCCTCCACTGCAGTGGTATGCATTTCTCTCCCTGCACCTTCCAACGTCTCCATCTCTTCCTTCAACATGGAGCATACGCTCAGCTTCCTGCCTGGCCTGCAGAGCCCACCAGACACACAATTCACAGTTCAAGTCCTCCGCCTCAGGTATTGAGTAGGCAGGCACCAGGGTGGAAGGAGCTGATAGAAGACAGTGAAGCTAATTAAGGAGCAATCCTATTGAGCTACCGGAGACAAACACGCACTGATTACTGATACTTCTGATGTGCAACTTCTGAAACAGTGTTTAATTTGTGTTAGTGAAGCAAGTCTAAACCCTGTGAGCAGGCACTTTCCATTTCAAGTAACTGCACTTGAAGCAGTGTCATAACAAGTTTGACTTTCCTTGTATCAGGATAACGCACACTGTGGTAATATGTGAAATGACACATTATTCTGAACAGTTGTCTTTAGCTCTCATATCTCTTTATCTGTCTGCCTTTTCTTTCACGTTGGAGGAAGAACTCCTGGAGCCCAGTGGCTGGTTGTTTGGAGCTAATGGCAGGACAGACCTGTAACCTAACTAGAGCGTTCTCCGATCCATTCGACCACTACCAAGCCCGTGTCCAGGCCTTCACACACACTCACACATCCAACTGGACTGTGTCCGGGGGCTTCCAGCCTCTGTCTGACAGTGAGACACCACATGATGAAGTTACACCCATGTAGCAGGGAGGTAGAACTAAAGAGATCTTGTTAGTTGAACTTGGCAACAGTGGCTGGGACCAAATATCCACATTTTCTAAGCGTAAAGCAAATGATGGAAAACTTAAATCGGAAGGATAGAATTCTTCCATATATACAGAGGATATTCAGTGTACAGTCCCGGACAAAAGTCTTGTCACTTATCAATTTTGTAGAAACAACAGCTTATAAACTCACTTTTAATTAATCCGTTGGTTTTAAAAAATGGCTCATATGAAAGCTAAAACCCTCCAAAATTATGTTTAATATACTAAAATAAATTTGCTTCACTGCAGAAATATTGATAATTTAATGAACACAGAAAAGTCAGATTTTGGCAAGACAAAAGTGTTGTCGCCTACAGAGAGTAATGTGAAAATTGAACAAATAATTTACTTCAGATACAAAAATATGTTGCATAACATCACTTCCATGAGCTTGAAGGACTGCATCCATGCGGTTCGACAATGATTCATACAATTTATTGATGAAATCATCAGGAATAGCAAAGAAAGCAGTCTTGCATGCCTCCCAGAGTTCATCAAGATTCTTTGGTTTGGTCTTCCATGCTTCCTCTTTCATTCTACCCCAGACATGCTCAATGATGTTCATGTCTGGTGACTGGGCTGGCCAGTCCTGGTGCACCTTGATCTTCTTTGCCTTGAGGAACTTTGATGTAGATATTGAAGTCATACAAGATATTAAATATGGATCTCACAGCACCACTACTTAATTCACTGATGTTATGCAACATATTTTTGTATTTGAAGTAAATTATTTGTTAAATTTTTACATTACTCTCTGTAGGCGACAACTTTTGTCTTGCCAAAATCTGACCTTCCTGTATTCAATATTTCTTCAATGAAGCAAATTTATTTGAGTATATTAAACATAATTTGGGAGGGTTTTAGTTTTCATATGAGCCATTTTTTTAAACCAATGGATTAATTAAAAGTCAGTTTATCAGCTGTTGTTTCTACAAAATTGATAAGTGACAAGACTTTTGTCCGGGACTGTACTTGGTACCCATTTGTTTTCTTTCGTTCAACTTCAGATGTTGAAAATGAAGTGGCAATGGCAGCCATCTTTGCTCCAGTTTTTTAAATTATAAGACAATGTCTGACAATGAAGCTGTTCCCAGCAGACTGACAGTGGGTTGTCCGGGACTGTACTTGGTACCCATTTGTTTTCTTTCGTTCAACTTCAGATGTTGAAAATGAAGTGGCAATGGCAGCCATCTTTGCTCCAGTTTTTTAAATTATAAGACAATGTCTGACAATGAAGCTGTTCCCAGCAGACTGACAGTGGGTTGCTTCCTCCCCATAGCGCTGCTTGGACCTCCGGACGTGTCTGTGTCCGGCTGTGGGGACTGTTTGCTCCTGCAGCTCATTGGGCTCCAGCAGCACCAGCTCTACACAGAGCTGGTCTTCCACGTGCAGAGGACCAGGGATGGTGCACAGGTATGTGTTTGCCTTAAAGCGCCACTAATCAATGTCTTTCTATTCATAATGGATCATTAACCTTTTTATTTTTTAAGGGGTAAATTCCTTTTATTGTTTTTGTTTTATGGCACACAACGTACTCTTTTATATATTTATGTATACTGTTATACATATACAGTATAATGTACTGTGTTTCCAGCAGGAGGAAACTAATACATATCTTGTCATTAATGATCTTAACATGGATTTGTAGAACTTTACAGATTCCTTAATTAGTCAGTTTGTGAATTAGCAGAAATTGTCATAAGCTTTTGTTATAATTACCGACTAGAATCTAGTTGTTCTCTTGACTAACCATTTATCTAGTCACTAGATAAATATTTAAACTGTAGGATTTTTCAACATACACTCAACAAAAATATAAACGCAACACTTTTGTTTTTGCTCCCATTTTTCATGAGATGGACTTAAAGATCTAAAATTCTTTCCAGATACACAATTGTACCATTTCTCTCAAATATTGTTCACAAATCTGTCTAAATGTGTGATAGTGAGCACTTCTGCTTTGCTGAGATAATCCATCCCACCTCACAGGTGTGCCACATCAAGATGCTGATCTGACATCATGATTAGTGCACAGGTGTGCCTTAGACTGTCCACAATAAAAGGCCACCCTGAAATGTGCAGTTTTGTCTCACAGCAAAATGCCACAGATGCCACAAGCATTGAGGGAGCGTGCAATTGGCATGCTGACAGCAGGAATGTCAACCAGATCTGTTGCTCGTGCATTGAATGTTCATTTCTCCACCATAAGGCCGTGTCCACCAAAAGCATTTTTAAAAGGCGGAGCGCTCCGTGCGCTGCTTTCAACGCGTTTGTGCGCGCCGCGCAAAAAAGGCGCACGGAGCGTTTTTCGTTTACGTCATACGCGTCATCGCTTGTATCCATAGATATACAGCTTCTATCTGTTGGCTCCATCATCTGACACCTGACACAAAAATTTAGCCTACGAGAAAATGAATGCAAGATTGCTGGCACTTCTTGCCGTGGCAGCGGAGTTTGCGGACCCCCCTGCGCCTGTCGTGGTTGCCCGGAGGAGAGTGTGGGTCCACAGCATTAATCGTGGCAGGAGGCAGTACGGGGAGTACCACCGGCTGTGTCAAGAGCTCCGCCTGGACGAGGATCGCTTCGAAGAGTATTTCCTACTGAACCGGCAACAGTTTGAAGGAGTGTTAAAATGTATTGGGCCGACCATCGCCAAGATTAACACCAATTATAGGGAGAGCATCAGTCCCGCCCAACGGCTGTGCATTTGTCTGAGGTGAGTAGCATAAACTGAAATGTGTCTTTGTAAATAAACACAACAGTTGGTATTTAACGTTATTTAACGTTAGGTCTATATTGTTTAGACATAAACAGGAGTTGAGTCAACTAAATAGCGAGTTGAATAGCAAATGGGACAATGCGATATCTGAGTGTGTATTTGTAACAAGAGCAAGAAACACTGAACGTGTCCTATTGCTCACAGACAATCGTATATTGTTCCTGAAAGTCACAGAGTGATTGGATAAAACTATAATTTTGACCTGTGCAGGTGAGCTCACTCATCTGGTCTTGTACCAATACGCCACCCAGTGTTCAAAAATAATTACTACAACCCAATCTTATTGTATAGACTGTAAACACAGACACTTTATTTTGGCAACATTGTGACATATGCAGATCCATACACACACAATGCTTTACATGTCTTTTGTCATATGGATAATTTAAACGGTTTGCCTTCTTATTAATTCAATAAATTAAATGTAGGCTATTTTCATATTTAATTAATAAGAAGGCAAACCTTTATTAGCAACTGTGCAGTTCTTTTTTGTTTTCTAATTAACTGAAGATAATGTAGGCTATCTTTGTTTATGTTGCAGGTACCTGTCAACTGGAGACTCGTACAGGTCCATAGCCTTCAGCTACAGGGTGGGGTTCTGCACTGTGGCGAGGATTGTGAAAAGTGTGTGTGAGGCCATATGGCAGTGTATGGTCTCCACATACATGCCTGTGCCAGGGGCAGAGGACTGGAGGAAGATAGCAGGGGACTTTGAGAAGCTGGCGGACTTCCCCAACTGCCTCGGCGCCATAGACGGCAAACATGTCGTCATCCAGGCCCCACCGTCTACTGGCAGCCAGTACTTCAATTATAAGGGGGCATTCTCCATCGTCCTTCTGGCGGTGGTGGATGCCCGCTATAGATTCAGGGTCGTAGATGTGGGGGCCTACGGCAGGAGCAGTGATGGAGGCACGCTCGCGTCTTCGGCCTTTGGCACTGCTCTGCGGCTGGGGAACCTGGACCTTCCAGCTGATCGACCCCTACCTGGAGCAGACCATCTGGGACCCCAGCCGCATGTATTCATTGGGGATGAGGCTTTTCCTCTGCGGAGGAACCTCCTGCGGCCCTACCCTGGCCAAAACCTGGGGGGAGAGCGGAGGATCTATAACTTTCGGCTGTCCCATGCCCGGAGGATTGTGGAGTGCGCCTTTGGCATCCTCGCCAACCAGTGGAGGCTCTACAGGAGGGTTCTCGGCGTGTCTCCAGAAGTGGCAGAGAGCGCCGTGAAAGCCACCTGTATCCTCCACAACTACATGCGTTGGGATGGTGAGGGAGAGGATGGCCCCCGCTCTCCAACTGTGCCATCACAGGGTGCAGTGCAGAGCATCCCCAGGGTCGGCAGCAACAACGCCTCCAGGGAAGCGGTCGCAGTGAGGGAGACCTTCAGCAGCTATTTTTCATCTCTGCCTGGTCGAGTGACTTGGCAGGATGGAATTTAGTTCATAATTTTTTCATATATTTAAATCAAAAAAGGCGAAAAACCAAAACTAATAATTACATTTCTTAAATCAATCTAACATTCATGTTGTATGCTGTATTACTTCTGAAGACAAAAATACACCTTCATCATCATCAGAGCATTCATTATGTATCTACTACCTAATGTAATGAAAACAAAACAACATTGTCTTAGCATTAATATGTTTAATTAACAGATCTGTTAAAAAATTATTCCAAGATATTATGTACACATTTGAAACATTTCTTATAGTTTATACTAAATCTAAATAGAAAATGATTCCAAGATATTATGTACACATTTAAATAATTGTTATAGCTTATACTAAATCTAAATAGAAAATGATTCAAACATATTATGTACACATTTAAATAATTGTTATAGCTTATACTAAATCTAAATAGAAAATGATTCAAAAATATTATGTACACATTTAAAGAATTGTTATAGCGTATACTAAATCTAAATAGAAAATGATTCAAAAATATTATTTACACATTTAAAAAAATCTTAAAACTAAATCTAAATAGAAAATGATTCAAAAATATTATTTACACATTTAAAAAAATCTTAAAACTAAATCTAAATAAAAAATTATTCCAAATCACTCTCCAAACTCCACATCATACAGGACCTGCTGCATCCTCATGCGCGCCTGTGCCTTTTTCTGGTGCGACAGCCTCCTCAATGATGGCACGAGGCTGAGCATAAAATGCTCATCCTCGTCCAGAGCCACTACATTCTCCTTTTCCTTTTGTATTGAGGACATTATTGACTTTTGGAACGCAGACAGCGGCTGCTCCAGCCGTCTCCTCCGTGGTGGTGGAGGTGCAGGAAGCTGCGGTGTGACCAGAGCCAGAGAGGTGTCCACAGCGGACTGTGAGAGGCTGGGAGAGGGAGGAGATATCTCCTCTTCATTTTAGCCACCACCTGTGAAAGAAAGCATACATTTGTTTGTTTAAAATGTGCAAATTAAAATGGTGAATTCTTATAAATATCTCTGCATCTGGCTTCACCTAACAAAAACCTTAAGGGAAAAGTAGATTTGTATACAGAAACAAGTCTTGTTTTTCAATCTTGAACAGGAAGACTTTACTTAGATGTGTTATAAATGCATGCCTCATCTTCTAATTTAAAAATACTTGAATAGAAAAAGAGGTCTTGCTCTCAATTGCCTTCCCTGAAAAAAATAAAGGTTAAATAAAAGGAATCTTATATGATGTGTCTGTTTACAAATTTTAATAGGGTAATTACATCATCATATCGTCATTCCTTTAGCACAAGCTCAGTCTTATTCACAGCCAAGACACTAGTATGTTAGGGTATGTTTTTAGCACATGTTTTAGGCTACTAGCTTTTGTTATAGGCCTACCAGTAGCCTACCTCTCGTTGGGGGGACATCATAGGCGCTAGCAGGGCCAAGATGTCCGGTGCTATTTCCTGGCTAACCTCTCGTTGGGGGGACATTTCCTGGCTATCCTGGCTATCTCCCTGCTTCTCTGAAACCATATTACTTGTCGTGGCCCTCTCATTTACATGGCGCTCCAGGAAGCCCATGATTACCATGTACTTCCAACTCTTAAAAGAGGTGGCACCGGCCCCACTTTTCTTCCTGTCTCTCTCTGCCCTCCTCTCCTTCAAGTATTTGTCCTGCAAGTACTTCCACTTCTTGCGGGACACTTCAGCTGTTGATACAGATTATGTCTCTACAATTAGCAATTCACACAACCTACAAGGTTATTATCAAGCCTACCTATCAGTAACGTTAATGCTAACTGAAATTTTAGTTAGCTTACTTGACTACCGTAGTTTGTAAACACAAGAGCAAGTAAACGGGTGGCAGTTTGTACCTAACGGCTAATAGTTAAATGCGATAATATCATTAATAAACATGATAATAATATAAATAATTAATGAATAATTCTCACCTGTAACGCCCAGCACAGCTGAAATGTCCCGCCAGGCCTGGTTCCGTTTTGTTTGGTCGTGATAGGACTTCAAAGTGAGGTCGTACAGGACCGGACACTCACTGACAGCTGTGATTAGACTTTCGTTCGACATGTTTCAGTTTGTTTCAGTTTGTGTTTTGTTGATACTTTGAGCCTCGCCTCCTCCTCGATTTTGATTGGTCGTTCGAAAAAAAGCGCCGATGACGTGGAGCGCTTTTCTTCAAAAGTTCAACTGTTTTTAACTGGGGGCGCGCGGCTAGAAGCGCGAGGCGCGCGGAGCGTTTAACCGCCCCGGGCGGCTTTTTAAAAGGCGCGCCGCATGCGCGTCCTGCAGAATGCATTGCAGACAGGCGCTCCGCCTTTTAAAAACGCGTTTGGTGGACACGGCCCCTAAGCCTTCTCCAGCAACTTCGCACAGCCATTGAAGAGGAGTGGACCAACATTCCACAGGCCACAATTGACAATCTGATAAACCAAAAAAAACAAATGCATTATCTTTGACCGGAAACACGCTCCCACCTCTGTCCCAAAAATCCTCTGTGCCGACGGCTCTGAACTCGAATTTGTTTCTTGTTACAAATACCTTGGCCTCTGGCTGGATTCATCCCTCTCATTCACCACCCACATCAAGCACCTACAATCAAAAGTCAAAGCTCGTCTGAGCTTCCTTTACCGCAATAAGGCCTCCTTCACTCATGCAGCCAAACACACACTCGTCAAAATGACCATCCTGCCCATTTTTGATTACGGTGACACCATCTACAGAATTGCATCTCACTCCACTCTCAGCAAACTGGACCCACTCCACCATTCTGCCATCCGCTTTGCTACAGGGGCTCCATTCACTACTCACCACTGCGACCTCTACAACCTGGTAGACTGGACTTCCCTTCACACCAGACGGCTCCATCACTGGTTTCTGCTCATCTACAAATCCATTCTCGGCATAACACCTCTCTACCTCTCTTCTCTTCTACACCTCTCCCACCCTGCCCGTAATCTAAGGTCCAGTGCTTTCATCAACCTCTCCATCCCCACTGTCCGCACTGTCTTTGGACGCAGTGCCTTCCGGTTCGCTGCAGCCTTTGACTGGTACACCCTTCAAAACACCCTTAAACTTTCTGTCTTCACCTCTCTCTGTTTTCAAACTAAATCTGCATAAAATCTTAGTTGACTCCTTCACCTGCTAGTAGCCCTTCTTGTCAGTAGCCCTTCTTGTCATACACTATTGATTAACTGTTTATTTTATTGTATTGTATTATATTGAATTTTTTAAAGTGTATTTTATATATTTTTGTAAAAGTGTAATATATATATATAACCTTGTTTTCACTTTTAGCACTCCCCTCCCCCTTCCCCTTCAGGCTGCACTTGAAAATAAGAATTTTGTTCTTAATTTGCTTGCCTGGGTAAATAAAGGTTAAATAAAAATAAATAAATAAAATAAAGTCAAACATAATATATAGCTCAAAAAAAATACTTGTTTCTTAAAACCCATTGATGACTATTGCAATCTAGGATGCATGTCCTTAATGCCTGAGGGTTTTCTGAAAAAATAGTATGAATTGTCAAGTCTACCAAAACCTTAATATCTAAGCCTGTGTAGCACATAGTAACATGAAATAAAATACATTTAAAAGTTAAGGTTCACAGGTTTTATTTAAACATGCTCCCTTAGCGCTTACAAACCAACACATTTTTCTAAAAATCGTCAAAATTAGATGGGAGAGAAAAAAAAGAATAAATAATATAAAATATTAAAAAATAATGTGCTAAATGAGGTTATAATCCTGCTTCCTTTTAGCATGGATAGTAGTGACTGAGTGTGTAGTGGAGGGATAAAGATAGACAGATATAGGAAGGAGAAGATAGCTTTATTTTATTATTTAGTTCAGTTATCACTGGCACCATAAATCCGACTTCCCAGTACAACTGGAATGCAGACTGACTCCTGCTGTCGGGAGCCGATCAGCTGGTCCAAACGGCTGTATACCACGGAGATGAAAACGAACCTGAAACTTAACTATCGCCTGGCTGGGCTGAATTTGAGTTGGAGCAGCAAAATATAGCCTAAATTCATAAATATTGTTAATAAATAGATGCAATGTGTTGTGTGATTTTCGTCAGTAGTCTATAGTAGACCTTGATTCTGCGCATCAAACGCCACTAACTGTTCTGTAATACAGTATCACCGACACAGCTGGCGTATTTTATTTATTTATTTTTATTTTTTATTGTCGTGATTTTCGGCAAACCACACAACTTTTGGGTGGTCACGTGGTCTTAAAAAATCAACAAAACCCACCTCATGTGTATTTGAACCAATGATGGTGCATTCTATGCTGCGCAGGCCATGAAAATTAGATAAAGTAACAATGCTGCGTTACGCAGCATCAGGCAGGAGAGACAATGTGGCATCGCGCGGCAGCCGTCATCAATGGGTTAAGAACTGCAGGAACTTGAGCATGTAAAAAATTTTAAGTTACAAAAACTAAAACAAGTCTTCAAACAAGTACATAACCGACTGACTTTGCTTTCCTTTTGGAAGTGGTGGTCTGAATATGGTAATATGACAAGAATATATTCATACATTTACTCAGTGCGTTTCCATGGCACAACTAGATTGGATTATCACATATATCGAACAAGACACTCGAACGAACCGTGTCACTTGTCTGAGTATACATGGCCTTTCAGAAATCGGATAAATGTCCTGTCTCCACTATGCTAGGTGGCGCTGTAGCCCTTTCAACCATGCTTTCAACAAGTGGTTTTAGAGCCACGTCCGGTTCCCTTCCGTCAATAACCCATGGTGTAGTCTATCACGCGCAGGCACACAAGCACAGAACGAGAAGTCCGATATGCGATATCCGATCCCTGTATACATGCAGAGAGAAAGCCGACAATGAACGAATTATCTAGGTGTTCTTATCCGACTTCTCTTGTCCGTTATTGTGCAGATTTGTGTCCGAAGTAGATCGGATAAAGGTGTTTACATGCAGTTTAAAAGTCCTGTTGAGGTCTTATTCGTTTAGTTATCCGATTATGAGTCTGCATGTAAACGCACTGACAGTGGCTTGCAAAAGTATTCATACCCTTTGCACCTTTCCACATTTTGTCATGTTACAACCACACACGTGAATATTTTATTGGGATTGTATGTGATAGACAGTAGCGGCCTTAGCTATGTTTCAACCCATTCAATTGAATGGGGCCCCGCCCTCTGGGGGGCCCCCAAGCCCCCCCCCCCCCCCCCCCCTAAAAAAATAATAATTTTTTTTTGATAAATAATTCTTGAGCAGGCTACCGGGCCCTAGGCCTCATAGTAATTTTTCATGTTGCATTGTCAAAGAGCTCAGTCACTCAGGTCAATAACAGGGTCCAAAAAGGAATACGCCTAAATATAAGGAAATAAATCATCATGGGCCCCTCAACTAGTAGGGGGAGAAATACAAAAGCATAAGAAAACAGCATTAGTAGCTCTGTCTAAGGGGCTTCATGATGAGCCTTTAGGGCCCCCACACACATACAGGAATACGATTTCTATGTGTAAATTCTATGCTGTTCATAAAAAGTAGCTATCCACCCTGTATCTGTTGAAATGAGTCTCTCCATCATAGAACATGAGTCTGCAGACCAATCTACTGTACTGTTTTTACAGTAGCAGAGTAAAGAGTGCTGCCTGATTAAGAAAAATCTGAAAAATAATGTTCCTGCTGCATCTCAGGATTTGATATAGCCTCTAAATTTTCCCCTCAAAGTGCACCAGATTGATGCATTTTAATTCAAAAGGCACAAATTTTCTTCCGGGGGGGATGCCCCCGGACCCCCCAACAAGGACCAGGGTCCCTCCCACAGTATCCCTAAATCCTGTGAGAAAAACTGACTTCATTAATATGTTTTTACCATTAATTGTATATGTGCTGAAAAGTCAGTGTACCTGACTGGATAGGTAGGAGTGGGGGGGGGGGGGGGGGGCCTTTAAGAGTCTGCACCCAGTGGCCCATCATCTTAGCCTGGAAATCCTGACCCTGATATCTTGAACGATAGAGGGTCTGGCGACGATCAATAGTAATTTCCAACTCTAGGGGCGGCTCCTACTCGTGCATTTCAAATGCCACTGCACGCAGTTGGATAGCACTACAACCAATCAGAGCGATGCACAAGTGACGTAAGCCCCGTTCGTTTAGCGAACAGCTGTTAAACTGTTCAATTAAACGTTTGCCGTTGTCGGTCGGCAAAACAGAACATTCCACTTACTTGCTAGTGAAAGCTATGAGTCCCGTCTTCCAATTCGTTAAGGGTCGAGGCCAAAGCAGTCTCAAACTCACACAACATATCCGCAGCCATCTTTGATGTTTACTATCACAGCTTCGACGTCGCATGCACGTCACTGTCGTCATCCGGTTACGTCCTCCCCAGAGCACCATATAAAGGGCTCTGGCGCGCCCATATTAGATAGAACCAATTGAAACGTTATACCAGATTTCTGGTAGTCTTGATAAGCTTCAACGGAGCGTCTCCAGACCAACACGCGCAGCAAATTTAATTTGCCTGCGCCTAGTGGCAGGTCTGGGAATGCCAGGCTACCATCATCTCATAAAACTCTACAATCTGTTTTCTTTTTGCGGGAAGCATGCACAAGCATGCATGCACAAGAAATATGTATTAAAAAAAATAAAAAAATTACGATTTATTTTTTTCAAGAAAATACAAAAAAAGTGGGGGGCCCCACACTAGGTCTTGAATGGGGCCCCCAGATCGTTAAGGCCGCCTCTGGAGATAGACCAACACAAAGTGGCGCATATTTGTGATGTGGAATGAAAATTATACACGTTTGCAGTTTACAAAATTTCAAATTAAAAACTGAAAAGTTTGGCTTGCAAAAGTATTCAGTCAATACTTTGTAGAACCACCTTTCGCTGCAATTATAGCTGCAAGTCTTTTGTGCTATGGCTATGATTTGCGAATCTAGAGACTGACATTTTTGAACAGCAATTTGCCAGAGATTCTCAGTTGGATTTAGGTCTGGACTTTGACTCGGCCATTCCAACACATGCATTTGCTTTGATCTAAACCAGTGTTTCTCAAAGTGTTGTTCGAATGGAGTACATTGGGGGAGGGGGGAGAAAAGGAGAGTTTTTTTTATTTGTATTTTTGGCAGTCTCTAAACACACCGTGGACCCATATTTATGTTAAAAACATTGAAAAAGTGCAATTTGCATAATATGGGACCTTTAAAAGTGGTTAAAAACAGTAGGACTGACTTAATTTGATATTTTTTTGCTCAGAATCTGCGTATCATGAACATTTTGAAATTAAATCATGTTTTGGAGGCAAAAAAAGGTCAACATTTTCAGATCTGTCAGGTGTTCTAATCATTTTGGCCACACTATACCCTGCATATTTGTGTGTATACATACAGTGTCAACACTAAATACTGCAATTGTAAACTTAAGACTCTTTATTTTGAAATAATTATGTTTGTCTTTATAACCACTACCCCTTAATCTTGCTTCAAGAGCAATAAATGGAACCTTTCTCATTTATGTATGATTAATTTTCTGTGGCTCACATGTAAAAGTTATTTCTATAGAAAAATTACACACAATGTGATGAGTTTCTCCTCTGGTTTGTGTTGCAGTTCAGACTGAGTGTGCCTTACAAAGAGGAGAATGTGATCTCATATCTGCAGCCAGGTGTGGAGTACTGTGTGACCGTCTCTGTGACCGTACTATTCAACTCCAACCCTGTCTCCAGTAAACCTTACTGTGCCTTCACCAGCCCCCCTCCGCCCATAAGCTCACGTATGTCACTGTTGTTTACTGTAATACTCAGCATCTCTTCTGTAGTGATTTAAACTGTTCATTAAAATATTTATTTTAAGTTCTATGTAAGCCATGCTTCTGATGAAGCCATGAGGACAAACGGGGATGACTGAAAAACAAGTGATAACTGAATGTCAAAAGATAAGATTCATTAGCTGATATACCTACCTATCTACCTCTGAGTCAACCAGCTGTTGAACTTGGCATGTTGTCGCCGAGGGGGGTCATCCCTATGTTCCCACAGCCCGATAGTCCTGAAATTGGGTTCAAGTATCACAGCTGGGTGGTTAGGGTAAGGGGACAGGGAGAGGTTGGAATAGGAGTGACACACATGTAGCAGTTGTGTACTCTCTCTCTGTCTCATTCGTTGTGTAATTTATAAGAGAATTTATCATAATTTAGCACCAACCCGCCTTTTATTCTGGCGATAACAAAGTAAATACAGTAAGCTCTCACAGCCAGCTCGACAGCACTGGAAATTCACATGGGATGGTGCATCACACTGGTAACAATATGTGGGGTGCACCCCTCAAGTCTGCAGGGGTTCAGTAGAGGGCGCTACTGCTACACACCAATCCCAGTGGGACCCCAATAACATACAGGTAAGATTGAAAACAATATTGTAAAATATATTAAATAGCACCGCCATGGCTGACAATGCTCATAGTGGGGAATAATGGCAAGTGGAATCTTTAATTAGCCATGGAATGCATGGTGAGAAGGAAGATGCTAGACATGCCGAATGTTGAAATAACCATGATATGATTATGACTCATTAATGAAATAAACTGAATGCTGGAGATATGACGCAAGATGTTGAATGTTTGAATTGACTGCCAGCGAAACCACACGATTTGCTTGGTGAAAAATTGCCCCTCTGGGATATGACGTATCTCACTTTTTACTTGCTGTAGAAGATCACAGGGGTTAGTAAGACAAGTTCGTACAACAGAGGGGTATACTACGAAGCAAACTCAACAGAGCCTGGCTCTCTTTTCTCGATCTGGTTCAACATAACACAAACCCTTGCTCAGAGTAGACCGGTATCACAAAGACGGTTATCAACTTCCTATGTTGAACGAGGGTTTCAGCTTCAGGCTCTGTGCGCATCCCCATGAAAGGGGGCGTTGGATTCGCATTTGACACTGCTTCCGTACAGAATGGACTGATCTTGTGCCGCTAACTTTACACAAACAGACTGATTGCGAGCAGCTACTAAAAAAAAAGAAGTGCGTCGTTGACTTCACTCAAGAAGAATAGTTTCTCATTCTGAATGATCACAGAACAGCAGAAAACTGAGAGCTTAAAAAACTTACTGCCAATACGGAGTGGAATGCTGTCAGAAAATTACTGAATTGATTCATTTATTTTACAGATCGTTCTCTCAGCGATTAAAAAGCAGCGATTAAAAAGCAATTAAACATTGAACTCAGCGGATTTAAACACTATACCATTTAGCTTAATTGATTTGAACTATGATTGTTAGGTAGGGATGTCAAAATTATCGCGTTAACGCAGGGTGATTGATTTCTGGAATTAACGCGTGTGCAGAATGATCCGCCCCGTGCATCCCACCCGCTCTGTACTACAGTCACTCTAACGTTGAGGCTGACCCAGGATCAGTAGCGTGGCCAAACATAGCAGCATGCTAGTCTGTGTTATAAACTGCTAACGGCCACATCTGTATCGCGGCTGGCAGTTGCTCTTGGAAGCAACAGGAGAAACATTCTGCTCCGTTCACCGGAGGAAACAAACATCTGCAGTTTTCAGAGGTGTGATTAATACGTGACATCAACATAATGTCGGCTTTCTGTTACAAATGAACAGTCCCATGAAACGTGGTCGCGCGTGCAAACACACACACACACACACACACACACACACACACGTATGCACGCACAAACTGCAATCGGGTTGTATTCAGGGATGCAAAACCATGGATTCACCAAATAAATGCCATTATATAGCCTATCCTATATTTGCTCAAAGACATATAGGAATAGAGACAGCCACATTGAAGTATGGTGTGGTAGCATATGTTTTAGTTGATTATAATTTATTTCCAGTATTTACACCATCATTTGGATTTTCAATGGATAAAAAAAATACATTTAAATGTATATATTCACCTTCTGTCCTTTTATCTTTCCATTCATACAACAATATACAGAGAAAATGGTAATTTTTCAGGCCTATTTCTAATGAATTAATCGTGATTAATCCACAGAATCCTGTGATAAATCTGATAAAAAAAAAAAATTGTAATCTTTTGACAGCCCTATTGTTAGCAGTGGCGTGGCATGGGGATTTTTTTTTGAGGAAGCCAAGTGAGACAACACCTTTAAACTACATGTTTATTGGAAGGTGGGGGAAAGAAAAGAGTAGGCTACGTCGCAGCTTGTATTTAATGTAACTACAAGAGCTATTATAGCGCCTGGTCACTTTACCAGGATTTACACACGCCTGTAATCTGTCCGACACCGCTCGTTCGCTCTCTCTCTCTCTCTCTCTCTCTCTCTCTCTCTCTCACTCACTCTCTCACTCACACACCTCCTTATAATCTTATTAAATTATACATTTTATTATAAATTCACCCCCCCAACCCGACCGGAATGCACAACTAGCCGCTTAATGCCCAATGAAGATTCGAATTCATTCACAACATGATTAGGGGACGTTTTAGGCTATTTTAAGTTTCACGTTCACGTGAGACACGACTCACACAATCAGTTGTAGGTGCTTGACATACACACATACTTTCTATACATCCTTTTTGTTTAAGAACTAGGCCAAATGTTCATTATACAACACTACTTAAGACAACCCAGAACAACTTCAGTGGATATACAGTAGGCCTACCAATGCAACTTAATCCAGTCAATCAAGGCACAATTAGCAATAAAATAACACAAAACACAACACACATAGCTACACAGACAGTTAAGGGAACAGTTAACCCGCGCCGGGAGAAGGTGTGTATTTTACTCACTATTTGTAGAGGAAGGCCATTAACTGAAGTTTGCCGCTACCAGCTAGCCACTCGGTGCGGACATAATTCATGAGTTCTCCTCACGAAAAGTGCGATCAACTTTCTTTCTCTCCACACGCATTGGCCTGCTGTCAGATTTGATTTATAATGGCTTCTCAATTGGCAGTTTGGTAAAATAATTTGTTACTAAATACTCAAAATCTCCACCCTCCATAACTGTTCTTGCTAATATGATAACAATGCAAACATGCTAATCTCCCGCTATTGTTATTGTTGTTAAATTTCAGTGACGTTGATAATGATGCTTTGATTTAATTGGTGTGAAGCCAAGGGCCGAGTGGCTTCCCTTGGCACGCTCATGACACCCTCCTGACCAATCACAGGAGGGCAGTGTCAAGACAACAGCCTCACCTGATAGGTCAATCCTTCTTTCTTTTTTTCACTAAGGGATGCCAGCCCGGGTTGGCTTCCTCGCGGACATACAGTGTGCAGTGTTGTGTTTCGCCGCGTCTTCAGTATGTAACTTTAAAGGGGCGCTGTTTCGCGCATTGTGAAATGCTCAATGAGAGGAGAAAAATGGGGAAGAAATGACAGGAGCACAGCACCAAATAATTACCGAAACTGTTAATATAAATGTTTTTATTGGATGACAACTACAGCCTAAAAAACAGGGAAGCCTGGCTTCCCTTGGCCTCCGGGAGAAAACGCCACTGATAGTTAGGCTACTTTGCTATATTTATAGCACTAGGCCTATAGTCCCACACTTAAAGCCACTACGAGTAACTTTGTCCGTTGGCGGCCCCTTTGGACAAAAGCGGTAGTATTTTTATGACGCCAGCTGTCGTAAAGCTCTTTTCTAGCGCGTGACGGTCGTGCCAGTCTCAATTGATTAGTACGCAATATAAGTGCATGTCCATGTGTTGAAAGCCGTGAGGGCACGGACTCTTTTCGGCTCCGTGAGAGTGGTTAGTGACTATGCATCAACTAATGCCGGTCAGTGCCACACACACCTGATTGCAATGAGTTGATGCAGTGTCACCTAACTATTCTCACGGAGCTGAAAGATTACGTGTCCTCACAGAAAGCGAGAGACGGCAGTTAGTATGGATCATGATGAGGTAATGTGTTTTATGTTGTTGTAAATAATGACTATTTCAGATGAATAATGGTCATCTGATGATGGTGAAGCAAAGTAAACTTTGTGTTAGTACCGCTCATTCATTTAGGAGTAAACACTGCAGTCTAGTTCACTCCCGTGTAATTGTATACACGTTGCTTGGCAACGCCCTCGCCTCCTCCTGCCCGTCTATCACTCTCCCTTTTAGCTTTTCTTCATTGCATTTTCTTTTTTTTCTTCACTATGACGACAAATAACTGTCTCAAACAAGTCTCCCGCTCCCCTTCCCTCACCTGGTGGGATAGGCTTCTCAAATCGCGTTGCAGCGCTACACTGAAATCTGCGACCAATACGGATATGTGACCATGCGCAAACCGAAAATCGGACTGGGTGTGCGACCAGACCAAACGCAGTAATAAAAACTATATAAAAACGTCTTTCTTTGCACTGATGGTCTTGTTTGCTGTTAAAGGTAATTTATGACTATCAGAGGAAACATGGGGCTGTTTAAAAGATATTTAAATGTTACTCGTAGCTGCTTTAAGACTGTCTTTTAAGTCTGACACTGTCCCAAAATGAATTGCTTTAGTGGAAAATCACATAAGTTTTGGGCCACATCAAAATGAAGACAATTTTAATTTAGGCTAATAGCCTTTTATTTGGATCATACAAATAATACCAATAAATCAAATAGCATAAATACAAAACCTGTAATCTGTATTTTCCAGACAAATATGAATCTACTGTGAGAAGCTTAAACTGCGAGTCTGCAGCGATGTCCTTTTTGTAACACGTCCTAAACAGTTTATTCATAATGTCATCGCCCTTATCCTCCCTCGATGTTCCAGTGATATTTAGATGTGATGTAGGCTACTGTACCCATAAAGAGAAACTGAAGGATTGTAGGCTATAGCGCTTTCATATGGTAAACGTCATACGCTACTGATGAAAAGAAAGAAGCCCACAGTGAAATAATGTTGCAACCTGTGATTTTATAGAACGCTTCATTAACAGCCAGTGTGTGTAGATCGCCAGGTAAAATCATTTGAGGTGAGAACATAGAGTGGCGCTGCATACAGTAGGAGTAGGTGTAAGCTATTTAAAAATGTTGCATCAATAACTGAATGCATGTGGCAAAAAGCTGCATGTTACAGTTCACTCTGCTGTAAGCCTAATGTCACAGCTTTGTTTAATTCATTAACTTACTGGTCAATAAGTTTACTGATTTAACTAGTTTTCTCAGTGAGAATGTATCGCTCAGACAATATTGTCATGTCTGCGGGATTTCCAAAGGTGTAATTTCCTTAAAGGGCAGCGCTCTAAGGCGAATTTAAGCTCGGAGCAGGTTAGCCGTGCAGCCTCTGTTACCACGGTGATCTATCCAGGTAAAAAGAGAGCCACCTTTCGTGATACTGAAAACTCTGGCTTTAGACTCAACAGACCTTGCGCAGGGTTTATAACAAAACACTTGTTACCCTAAGAAAGTGTGACGGGTAAGCTATAGTTTAGATTGTTGTTAGCAAGCTAATTATTTGTCAGATGGTTGTTGACCTTGATGCTAGCAAGAAATTCAAGTTGGGGTTGGTCGTCACATGTTATCCAAAGGCTGCAGCCAGAAAAGGAACCCAATAACGTAAGAAATTGTCAAGCTGTATCCTCACTGACACTCCAGAGAAGGAAAGAATAGAGCAGGAAAAGGCAGCTAGCATCCAAAAGAAAAAAGGGCAACAAAATCAAAACAACCCAGTACATCCCAAACTAGACCAGCTGCAAAGGCTACTGCACCCCAGTGCACTCCACCCCAGCTGGAGAAGAAGAAACAGTAAATTATGTAGGCCCATTTGTCAACTTGACAATGCAATTAAAACTTTCAAATTTAGTTCTGCTTTCTTGCCTTCTTTTTAAGATTATTCCCATTAAGATAACATTGTGACAACCCCATAGTGTGTGTCAACCGACCCCTTGATGGGGTTGGTTTTTACAATGTGTAATGGCGCTTTTCCACCGCATGGTATCAGCTCAACTCGACTCGACTCGACTCAACTCGCATTTTTGGCGTTTCCACCGCAATTTCATGGTACCTGGTACCTGGTAGCGGCTGCTTTTTTGGTATCGCCTCGCTCTAGGTTCCAAGCGAGTTGAGCCGATGCTAAAAGGTGACGTCGGCAGACGGCCGGCCACTGATTGGCCAGAGACTATTGTCTGGCCAATCAGTGGCCGGCCGTCTGCCGACGCTTCTGATAGGCCAGAGACTACCGGCTTCATTCTGTTGTTTATTCTCCCCAACTCTCCGGGACTTTTGAGTGTATTTACGCCGCGTGCAGCCTACTCTGGCTCTCTTTCATTTGATTTGCATCACAGATCCGATTTTTTTTTCCATATATTCGCTAAGCTCACCCAGTGTTGGTTGTTGGGGAAGTTACTTTTAACATACGAGAGGAGACATGTAGGGCAGCTAGCAGCTACGCTAAATAGAATATAGTAGCCAGCTGGGACAGACATGATAGCGAGCGATTACATTACAAGCCTCGGACTGAACTGATTACCTCAAGAAAATATTCAGGCTGAGACACGGCTTGCATTTGAAAACACGTATCCTGAAACAAACACTAAACAGTCAACTTTATCATGCCCGTGTTTACGTGCATAGGGATGTACGTGACGCATCCCTACAGCTGACTGTGTGGCAGAGTCACACATCGGGACAACAACCATCCCTTTTAATGGCCCGTAGCAATATTCTTCTACTTCTTTTAGCAAACAGATACAAGGGGGGTATTTCTTAAACATTTTTCATCCGTGTTTTTGGTGGTTGGTTCAGTTAATAGTGCAACAACTGTTCGTAATTTCTGCTTTGCTACTTTGCTCCGGAGTAGGCTTTCAGCCCCTTACGACAACCCCGCCCACGTTCAGGAGGTACTATTTGCGCTGGAAAACGACCCGTGCTGCTACCAAACCAAGTTGAACTGAGTCGAGTTGAGTCGAGTCGAGCTACATGTGCGGTGGAAAAGCGCCATAAGGTTGTCTGATTATTTCCTTTCTTTATTACAATAAGTTAGAAAAAGTGAGGGGTACACATTTCAAGCCAACACCTAAGCTTCAATTTGATAATAATGACTATTGAAAGATGTTTAGGTGATGAGCAATTCTCACTAGAGTAAAAAGTGTGCCTACTAGCCCGGTCTCCCCTATCCATTAGACCAAAGTCTATGACTTAATTGACTGAGGTTATACCCGATAGAAATAACCCCCCAAAAACTACTGGACTATGCTGTCAGCGTTTTTAGAATTAGAATAAATACATAGATGATAAATCACAGAGATAAATAGCTGACATGGAAAAATTGTATTTAATTTTTTTATATATACACGTATACTGTATATGATTGAATGATGATTTGACTGCAATGCGAGGAGTTAGGTCAGCCATAATAACCATGATTTTACCGAATCATCAATGATACTCAGTGTGTTTACATGCAGTTAAGTCAAGCTATGTTTATAGTTTGACAAGGACATTTAATTTCCCTATATACAAACACGGGAGGAGAAGCGGTTTTAGACCGCCGTTTGTCCGACTCTGCTACGATATGCCTCCTTTCCGTTTGTTAGTGTTCAACCCTTTCTGGTTGACCTACTTGCTAGCACGTGGCTAATGTTTAGCAGCTGCTTACGTTTAGAGACACACTACTGTTATCGCGCATCTCGAGCTGTGATATGATGACTTTGCTGCTCTGAACATCGCGTATGTGCTGTATGCGCACAGCTTCTATTCTTCCTTTGTTGATGTTAGTATGAATGCTTCAAATTCCAGGGTCAAAGCCCTGGCGGGACACTGGAGCATGCTCGGATCGCCTAGGCCTCTCACGTCTGACTGACCGTATACATGCGGGAGAAGCTCGGTTCCCAACCAGATTATCTGGGTGTGTTTATTCGGTTTTGAGAATAGATTATGTTGGACTACTTGTTAACTTGCATACAAAAAGGTCCAGTTTCAGTCGGATTGACACCATGAACCGATTTTCTCTAACGTCATGTGTCTACCTCATCATTGCATAATGCACTACGTCTGTTGTGCATTATGCAATGATGAGGTACTACTACTAGGATTGTCAGAATTGTCCGTGTACTTTTTGTTAGTTTGTATTAAAGCGGCTACGAGTAACATTTAAATATCTTTTAAACAGCCTCATGTTTCCTCTCATAATCATAAATTACCTTTAACAGCAAACGAGACCATCAGTGCAAAGAAAGACGTTTTTATATAGTTTTTATTGCTGCATTTGATCTGGTCGTACACCCAGTCCGATTTTCGGTTCACGCGTGCATGCTCTATAGTCACATATCCGTATTGGTCACAGATTTCAGTGTGGCGCAGGAACGTGAATTGAGAAGCCTATCCCTCCAGGTGAGGGAAGGGGAGCGGGACCCTTGTTTGAGACAGTTGTTTGTCGTCATAATGACTGATAACGGGGCTGAACCATAAAAGAAAAAAAAGAAAATGCAATGAAGAAAAGCTAAAAGGGAGAGTGATAGTCGGGCGGGAGGGCGTTGCCAAGCAACGTATACACAATTTCACGCAGCGAAACTAGACTGCAGTGTTTACTCCTAAATGAATGAGCGGTAGCCTACTAAAACAAAGTTTACTTTGCCTCACCAGCATCATCAGATGACCATTATTCATCGGAAATAGTCATTATTTACAACATAAACACATTACCTCATCGTGATCCATACTAACTGCCATCTCTCGGTCATTCGCTTTGTGTGAGGACACGGGGACTCGTTCAGCTCCGTGAGAGGTGACAATGCATCAACTCATTGCAATCAGGTGTGTTTAGCACTTACTGGCATTAGTTGATGCAGTGTCACCCATAGACTCACGGAGCCGAAAAGAGTCCGGTGCCCTCACACTTTCAACACACGGACACGCACCATATTGCTTCCTGATTATTTGAATCTTGCACTCCCTGCACGAGCTACAAAACAGCTTCACGACAGCTGGCGTCGTAATAATACTACCGCTTTTGTTCAAAGGTGTCGCCAACGTGCCGACTTACTTGTAGTAGCTTTAAGGGTTGAATTCCAAGTGACAGAAAGGAGAATACCACTCCTATTTTCGTTTTACCTTTTTCCTGCTGGATTGCAGAAAGGAAAATACCAGCCGAATTCTAATTTTCTTGCTTATTGGTACAAAACCAAAAAAGACTATTACAGAAACAAGAAACGGAGAGGTTTTATGTCCAATCCCCTACATTCGATTCTGACAGTAAAACAAATAAACAAGACGCATTGGCTTTTCCATCTGTGGGCGGACTTCTCCTGATTGGTTGCAGCGCTCCGTCAGTTGTGCCACTGAGCTTCCTACTTCTGTATTTCCAGCGTAAAAGTAACCTTTATAATAGGACTGAAAACTGATACATTTATCTTCAGATTGTGATCAATGCTTACAATAAGAAAGTAGGGAACTCAGAAAGCAGCACATAATAAGCCTAAATAGGCTATAATCAACCTCTAAATAAAATGCATGGTTGGACATATAATAAAAGGTCGGAACATTATTTATTTATTCAGGGTGTGTTCCTGATTTTTTTTTTTTTTTTTTTTAAAGTCACGTTTTGATTTGATAGCGTCCATAGCAACAGGGGTGAACACCTCGCCAAAGCGACATCATACGCCGTGACTATAACCTGCTGGATGGTTAGACCTAATCTGAGTTTGTTTTCACTTTACGCTGCAGCTCCGACTGAAGAAAGAGTCACTGTCACAACGCCTCCCTGTACAGTTTAAAGCAAAATCACTCCATGGAAATCTCCAATGGGATATTTTTCCTGATGATTTTACGTTTGATCGATCATTTATCTGATCAGTAGTTCTCAGCCCTCTTGTCGTTAATGTATTTCACTCCCCATTTAAAAGAAGCGAAAGTCTGTTTACTGCACAGTTTTATAGCTTGCCTACATATTATAAAGCAAATATAAAACACTGTCAGCAATGCTGCTGTGTTACGCAAGCTTAATACTTTTGCTGCTGGTGATATGCATAACTTTTTAAAATAGACTAGCTTGCTTCTCATACGGAAGCGTTTTGATTCTCTTGACAAAAAATGTTTTCACCGTTTTTTCTGAATTGCCGAGGTGATTAGATCAGTTATGAGATAATATCCCCGTTAATTCTTCTCCATACCATAAGCTCATTCGTTAATATTTCTTACTCTAGTGGGAGGAACAGAGAAGCTTTTTTTTTTTTTTGAGAAGCGGATAAGTGGGAGGATCAAGCATTTGTTTCTCCTGTTTCCATGGTGAAACATGTTATCAGCGATCCATTGACGATGGTTTTTACACACACGCTCCACCCAGAGTGAGCATGCTCAGAGTTGATTGACCCAACGCTGATCCACTGTTCTGAAACCGATAACCCAGAGTTGCTCCTCAACCCTGCGCTCTGAGTTGGTCAACTGAGTTGGTCAGCTCGACTCGCTTCCAATAATTTCCAAGCACTCGCGACTTCAAAAAATTATTGCCTTTATTTTAACTCAAAAAAGAACGAAACTGTCTTCTAAATAAAGTGAAATATAGGGGAGAGTGGCCTAAGTTGTGCCACTTTTTACTCAAAGTGACTTTAAAGTGAGGCCTTGACAGTAAAGTCTCCAACTCAAATATTTACATATATTTTAGGGTGTTGTGCATCCCTGGCAATAAAAACTTTGGATCTGGAATAAACTGTTGAAGAAATATAGCTTTCGGAAAAAAAAGTTGTCTTGTGGCACAATACCATGGGGTGAATTGTGCCATTGATATATATCTCATAAACTGTAATGCAAGATAAGTCCATTAGACAATCACTTATTTAAAGCCACTACGAGTAACATGGCACGTTGGCATCCCCTTTGGACAAAAGCGGTAGTATTTTTACGATGCCCGCTGTCGCACAGCTGTTTTCTAGCTCGTGCCAGGCGCGTGAGTGTGAACTGAGAAGGGAGCAATATAGTGCATGCGTGTGTTGAAAGTGTGAGGACTCTTTTCGGCTCCGTGAGAGTGGTTTTGACACTGCATGAACTAATGCCTGTCACTGCCACACGCACCTGATTGCAATGAGTTGATGCAGCAGTGTCACCTCACTACTCTCTCTCACGGAGCTGAAAGATTACGTGTCCGACTCCTCACAGAAAGCGAATGAACGATAGATGGCAGTTAGTATGGATCACGATGAGGTAATGTGTTTATGTTGTTGTAAATAATTACTATTTCAGATAATGGTTATCTGATGATGGTGAAGCAAAGCAAACTTTGTGTTAGTACCAACCGCTCATTCATTTAGGAGTAAACACTGCAGTCTAGTTTCGCTCTCGTGAAATTGTATACACGTTGCTTGGCAACGCCCTCGTCCCCCGTAGCCTATATCACTCTCCCTTTAAGCTTTTCTTCATTGCATTTTCTTTTTTTTCTTTGATGGTTCAGCCCCGTTATCAGTCATTATGACGACAAATAACTGTATCAAACAAGGCTCCCGCTCCCCTTCCCTCACCTGGAGGGATAGGCTTCTCAATTCACGTTGCTGCGCCACACTGAAATCTGAGACCAATTCGGATATGTGACCATAGAGCTTGCACGAGCGAACCGAAAATCGGACTGGGTGTGCGACCAGACCAAAAGCAGCAATAAAAACTATTTAAAAACGTCTTTCTTTGCACTGATGGTCTCGTTTGCTGTTAAAGTTAATTTATGATTATCAGAGGAAACATGAGGCTGTTTAAAAGATATTTAAATGTTACTCGTAGCCGCTTTAAGGTGTATTTAAAGTAAATATTTGACAAAGTTTGAAGGACAATTTTCGTAAACAAGGCCTAGCAGATCTAATGGTTTTACCTGCAAAGCTCACAATGACAAAGTCACCATCATCATCTTTCTGGCCATCTGAACTCTCATCAGTGGTGTCGTTAAGTGGAATGGAGATGTCACTCTCTTCTGAGCTACTGTAGACAATCACTTTCTTTGTGAGACAGCAGGGGTGTCCAAACTTTTTTCACATACAGAAAAATCTACAAAGGGCCGGGCCACTTTGCAAAAATAACACATTTATCAGGACATGATCTGATGTTTAGTTTCATAGTGTCTTTGTAAATTGTAATCCTTCTTCACGGCAACACTTTACTTGCACATTAAACAGACACATTCCCCCTCTTGTTAAATGCCATTGATACACCCAGTGTTTTCTGCTTTTGCGTCCAATGTCCAGCTGGGTGAAAATAGTAGCCAGCCGAGATCCTGCCCCTCAAAGGGGGGTCCGGGGGTATGCCCCCCCGGGGGATTTTTTAAAGTTTTTAAAGTGAAATGCATGAATCTGGTGCACTTTGAGAGGGAAATTAAGAGGCTAAAGCTGAAGAATTTTGTATGAAAAAAAATGGAGACACTGTCAGATGAATTAGATGCTATTGGAGAAGGACACATGGATTTTCTATGATAATTTAAAATTAAATATTATGCAGGGTGCTCTGGTATGGGCTTGGTGCTCTTTTTCTTTTATGGGACATATTTCTCTGTAATATAATGAGTGCATTTAAATTATTTAAAAATTAAAAGGGCCATATTACATTATATTTTTAAAATGTGCCACGGGCCAATCAATCAGTTTTGACACCCCTGCACTAGTGGGTTAACTAAAGGGCCATATTACATTAAGTTTTTAAAATCGGCCGCGGGCCAATAAAAAGCAATGGCACAACTCGCAGAAATTTACTTTGCACTAGCTGCCCCGCCCTTGTAGAACCAACTGCCACCTGGCATATGCGATTCCCCCTCCATTTCTGCCTTTAAATCAAGGCTCAAAACCCATCTGTACACCCTGGTTTTTCCTCCCCATTAACTATCTTACCTCTGCACTTTTATCTTTGTTTATATGTGGATGTCTGGGCTTTATGTCTTTTATTTTGGTTATTAGGGGGCCAAGCCCGAGAAGGGCCTGGGACCGCGTTTTGCAGAGCAACGCGGTTCCATAGCCCTGGTCTATAACTCCCAAACCGAGCATCCCACGTTCAAAAACTTTACATCCCGGATTCCGTGAAGAATCCGCGGACGGCGACGCCCGATCCCGAGTCGCGCGGGAGGCTTGGCCCCCGTTCACAACTGCTCGCAGTTCTAGTTGTTATTTTACCTTAATTTTTGATCTACTGAATGTGTATGTACAGGACTTTGGACAGTGCAAACTGTTATAAATGTGCTTTTATAAATACATTTTACTTACAGTCATATGAAAAAGTTTGGGAACTCTGCTTTCACACAAAAAAGATAAAAGTGGTATGTCTTTCATTTACCAGGAACAGCTAAGTACTGGGATGTTTTCCAAACAAAGGTTTTTTGAACAGCAGTATTTAGTTTTATGAAATTAAATAAAATGTGGAAAAACTGGCTGTGCAAACATATGGGAACCCTTGTGGTTTTGCTGATTTTAATGCATGTAACAGCATGTAAAACTGAGGACTTTAAACACAAAATTGGTTGGATTATGTTGTTAAGCCTAGAACCTCATATAAAGGTCTGTTTAATCATGAGAAAAGGTATTTTAGGTGCCTAAATGCAAGTTGCACTTCTCTTTGACTCTCTGCAGAAGTAAGACAGAATGGGATCATCAAAACAGCTCCCAAAAGATCTTAAAAACAAAGATTATTCATTGTCATGGTTAGGGATGGGCATTTTAAGAAATTTCATTGATCGATCATCGGGAAAATTAACGATCAATTATCGAGTAATCGTTATCTTTTTACATATTAAAAAATGCCAACATCCAAAATACAGCGTTTTTACCAGACTGTATACAAGAGGTTTTTACTCAATTACATCTTTATTCCAAGATCTTCTAGGCAAACAACAATCTATTAAGACAAAGCAACTTTTAAAAATAAAATTATAATAAAATGCGGCGCTGGTTAAAGCCCGAGGCTATGAGCCAATAAGGAGCCAATGCTACGATACCTTTAAAGTTTAAACACATATGCGCCTCCTAAGATGCTGCCAAAGACTGCATAAGGACACGGCACGTTTCTCTGAGTGGTAAAGGACCTAACGTTACTTCTAATCATCATCTAAAATGTGCAAATTAGTTCCCTGATGAAGACGAAGTAGGAAAGCATAGACGCTAAAGTTAGCCGCTAATGCTAGCGGCGCTAACGTAACACGTTAAACAGGGTCGGATGTAGGCTTCAATGTACAAGTGGTACATAATTCAGTTTGTTTAAGTGTTGTACTTATAGAAGGTTTCACAATGCTTAATGAACTTAGTTATTTTCGGTTCTAAAGCTGTCCCATGGACCTGTCTGATGCCAAACTTCGCCTTAACTTCTTCCTGTTTACGTTTTGACATCTACGGTAGCTTGCAGGCTGCTGCCTGAGCCTGTTCTGTTGTCTCCTACTACTAGTTAAGTATCTCCCCCTGCTGGTAGGATGTTTAATTGCTGCCCATACAGTCTTTGGTGCTGCCACATAGTGAAATTCATTGCTGTGCTGCCGGACTCACACTGCGCAACACAACGGCTATCTGATCGATAATAATTTCACGTGATCGAAAATATTCTTAACGAACAATGATCGATTAATCGATTAATTATGCCCATCCCTAGTCATGGTTTAGGGCAGGGGTCGGCAACCCGTGGCTCTTTCATCCTTCTGTTCTGGCTCCCTGTGACTTTGGAAAATAAATAATGAGTATTTTATTAAAATTCAATTTTATTTTAGTTTGTTCATTTTAAAATATAATTATGAATTTGAAGATTATGGTACACTTGTAACATTAAAATAAAACGTTTTTCATATTTTTATCGCGGCCCCGAGAGCAGTCGCTGGAGACAGGGGAACCACGGCGCACTCGTGCGTTGCGGTGCTATGAGAATCATAGACAGCCGCTCCTCTTGGACTCGGTCCAAGACTTGGGGAATCAGAGGGACGGGTGGGAACGCGTACAGGAGTGTGTTTGGCCACGGTCTGTGAGCGAACCTATCCACCCCGAGCAGGGGATTGTCCTTCGCGCTGAGAGAGAACCACAGCGCGCACTGTGTTCTCCCGTGTGGAGAATAGGTCGACTTCCGCCTTCCCAAACTCGCTCCATATCTGATTGATCAGATCGTGGTGCAGAGTCCAGTCTCCTGGACGGGGTCCCCCCCTCGACATTATGTCTGCCCCTCTGTTTAGGACACCGGGGATGTACACTGCTCTGATGGAGAGCAAGTGTGTGTGCGTCCAGCATAACAGCCGTCTCGCTATGCTCAGCAGCTGCGCTGAGCGCACGCCCCCTTGGCGATTGATGTATGCTGCTGTCGCCTTGTTGTCCGTGCGAATCATTACATGTTGATTCGTTAACATTGGGGCAAAGTGTTGGATTACTTTCCACACAGTGAGAAGCTCCAATGCGTTTATATGCATGGTCACAGGGGCCGGCCAAACGCCGCCCACTACGTGTGACTCGCATGTTCCTCCCCAGCCCGACAGAGATGCATCCGTGAATACTGAGATGTGTGACGTTGCTCTGCCCAGCGGCACCCCTCTCGTGAGGGTTCGGGGATCGCCCCAGTGGGTCAAATCGGGGCCCACTGATGGGGTAATGGACACTTTGTGCCACCGTTGGCGCACTGGGTCGATGCGCAGGCGAGAAAACCATAGGTTAAATGCAACATGGTATAGTTTTTTGTACATAGCATACAGGTTATATATATATATACGTATATATGATGTCAAAATGGGTTGTGGCTCCGAGTGCTTTCTTTTTATTGGGAGGCGGTCCCAAATAGCTCTTTGAGTAGAAAAGGTTGCCGACCCCTGGTTTAGGGGAAGGCTACAAGAAGCTTTCCCAAAGGTTTCAATTGTCAATTTCTACTGTAAGGAATGTTGCCAGGGAATGGAAGGACACAGGCACAGTTGCAGTTAAACCCAGGTCTAGCAGACCAAGAAAAGTACAAGAGCGGCATATGCGGCGGATTGTGAGAATGGTTGCACACAACCCACAGATCACCTCCAAAGACCTGCAAGAACATCTGGCTGCAGATGGTGTATCTGTACATGGTTCAACAATTCAGTGCAATTTGCACCAAAACATCTGTATGGCCGGGTGATGAGAAGGAAGCCCTTTCTGCGGCCACGCCACAGATACAGTATTCAGATTCATAATGGAAGAAAATGCTTTGGACTGATGAGACAAAAAATAAGTTATTTGGTCATTATAAAAAGTGTTTTACGTGGCGAAAGGAGAAAACTGCATTCCAAGTAAAACACCTGCTACCTACTTTAAAATTTGGTGGAGGTTCAATCATGCTGTGGCCACTTCAGGGACTGGGGCCCTGGTTAAAGTGGATAGTCGGATGAATTCAACCCAGTTTCAACAGATTATTCAGGATAATGTTCAAGCATCAGTCACAAAGTTGAAGTTGCGCAGGGGTTGGATATTCCAACAAGACAATGACCCTTAACACAGTTCAAATTCCTGCAGAGGGAAAAGTACAATGTTCTGATATGGCCGTCGCAGTCCAATGACTTGAATGTCATCGACAATCTATGGGATGATTTGAAGCAGGCTTTCCATGCTCGGCAGCCATCACATTTAACTGAACTGGATCGCTTTAGTATGTAAGAATGTTAAAAATACCTACATCCACGATCCAGACACTCATCACAGACTACCAGAGGCGTCTAGAGGCTGTTATTTTTGCAAAAGGAGGCTCAACTAAGTACTGATGACATTTTTCTTTTGGGGTGCCCAAATTTATGCACCTGTCAAATTTTGTTATGATGCTTATTGCATATTTTCTATTATTCCAATAAACAAAATGACACCGCTGAATTGCTTCCGTTTACTTAAGGTATGTCATATATGTAAAGGAATTTGCTTCTTTGAAATCCCAGCTAATGATTGACAAAAATCCCCAAAATTAGAAGGGGGTCCCAAACTTTTTCATATGACTGTATGTACTTATAACTTACCCCAGGCCCTCTGGCACAAATCACCCCAACCCCAGAATTTTGGATAATAAGCATGATGCAGCAGTTTAGGGCTGACATTGTGCTAACTATATAGACGCCAAGTGTAGCATACTAAAGTACTAAAACGTGTCAAATGTTTTCAAACATGTCTATAATTTTTCAGACATAATAATCAAAAAACCTTGATCATGGAAATTTTACTTTGAAAGGCAAAAAACTGTTTTTTGAGCTTAAATGTGCTTATATCTTATTCCATGTTTCTCCCTTCTTTACAGGATGAGTTAAATGGATGGCTCTTCTTAAATATGTGGTCACATTTCCAATTTCTTCTATGGTTTTCTAGAAACAAGGGGTGGCACAACTTCCCCACCGGCATAACTTAGGCCACTCTCCCCTACTGGGAAACGAATAAACCATTGTAAGCAACGAGTGAACTTAATAAGCGATCGAAAAAC
This sequence comes from Ammodytes marinus, assembly GCF_949987685.1. Lineage (NCBI taxonomy): Eukaryota > Metazoa > Chordata > Actinopteri > Uranoscopiformes > Ammodytidae > Ammodytes > Ammodytes marinus. Next base: position 639,856 of record NC_137216.1, on the reverse strand, counting down.
TTTTTTAAACCACCGCCACTTTCCCTTGACATTTAGTTTTTTATTTTATTTATTTTTAAGATATTTTTTTGGCATTTTTATGCTTTATTGATAGTGTAGAGACAGAGTTGAAATGGGGCAGAGAGGGGAGTGACATGCAGAGTACGACCGCGGGCTGGAATCGAACCCGGGTCCGCTGCTGGCCAAGGCCCATGGGGGGGACGCCCTACCAACTGAGCTAAGGGCGCCCCGACATTTAGTTTTCATCATGACAAACACACACCTGGCCTAAACCTGGTCTGTGGTGCGGAAAGCCCGCCCACAGACCCGTAGAGGTAGCAAAAAACAAAGCAGTCTAGGCATAAACAGTACTATGTAATATGCTAAATAAACTATTCAAAATGTAGCTTTCATTTCAAAATGTCTATTTTCCTAAACAATAAACAATTCAGACATCTTTGTAAACAGAAAATCAATAGCCTCATTAAAACGGCTGCGACAACCATAGCGTTACTAGAGCCAGGTTGCAAATCATCCTGGTATACCGCTGTAATGGCCATCGTAGCGGACTACTGTCTCTTAACCAGACGAGAGGAAAGATTTGTCTTTCTTTCCACAATGTGGACGAGTTGGGGAGAAATGTTGAGTGAGAACGTGTTCTTAAATAAAGAAAAAATAAAATATGTGGCCTATTATTTTATTCAAAAATGTAGACTATACATTTTACAGATTGTGCTCAATAGGGCATAGGCTATGGGTCAGTGTATGCTATGATCCTATTATAAGAGGCGACTGTGGCTCAGGTGGTTAAGCTGGTTGGCCAATGATCCTAGGGTTGGCGGTTCGATCCCAGCCCGGCCACTTGTGTCATGGTCGTTGTGTCCCTGGGCAAGACACTTCACCCACCTTGCCTCGTGTGAATGTGTATGACTGCTGTATGTTTGAGGTGGTGGTCGGAGGGGCTGATGGCGCTGAATGGCAGCCTCGCTTCTGTCAGTCTGCCCCAGGGCAGCTGTGGCTACTATGGTAGTTTACCACCACCGGTATGACTGTGTGTGAACGAATTGTCTGGAACCCTGTAAAGCGCTTTGAGTATCATGAAAGGCGCTATATAAATCCAAGCAATTATTATTATTATTATTATTATTATAAAGGCTACTTTTACGCTGTAAATACAGAAGTAGGAAGCTCTCAGTGGCACAGCCAATGAGGCTCGTTTATTTGTTTTACTGTCAGACTCGAACAAAGGGAAATCGCACGCAAAACCGCTGCGTTCTCCCGTTTCCTTGTTTCTGTAATAGTCTTTTTTGGTTTTGAACCAATAAGCAAGAAAAGGAGAATTCGGCTGATATTTTTGTTTCTGCATTCCAGCAGGAAAATGGTAAAACGAAAATAGGAGTGGTATTCTCCTTTCTGTCACTTGGGATTCAACCCTTAATACAAACTAACAAAAAGAACACAGACCCAGAATACGTCCATATTGTCCTCCCTTTATAGTCCGCTGCGATTGTAACGTGGGCTGACGGAGGAAAGTAGCACTACATTTAATAGACACTGGCTGCTAAGATAAGTGCTCCATACGGCATGAAAATACCCGGCCGTTATTGATGTAGGGCAGTGGTTCTCAATTATTTTCTGTCGTGCCATTTCCAGGGGACAGACATTTTTTCGCGCCCCCCCCTAAATTGAAATACTATTGAGAACCTGCTAATATTTATTTATTTATTTATTTATATGTACAAAACCACTGTATGAGTTTTGCAGCAAAAAAATTCAAAGTTCAGTTTATTAGCTCAATTTGTACATTTAAACAAGACTGCTCAGTCTGTGTGAATCTCAGGACAGAGAAACAAGAGCAAATGATTCACTGAGGTTTGAAATTCATTCAAAACATTTTTAAACTGTAAACATAGTTAAGGTGGTGTTTTCTTTATTATTATAGGCCTTCTGTGATGCGACCAATAATTCATTAATGTTATTATACTTGCTTGATTTCTTTTTAAATAGCCTACAGAGACACATGTGGATATTTATTTACTGCAAATCGCGGCCTTTCGCGCGGATATGACCATACACAAGCACACATCGCGCTTGCTAGCACTTAAAAAAACAAAAACTTTTTTTTTTTTTTTGTCAGTTGGAAATCAAGGCAGCCCACGCCCCCTCCTGCTGCAGCATCGTGAAAGGGCCTCTTTTTGCCATGCACCTGGCCTGGTTTTGGGGGGCTCAGAAAGCTCAGTCTAGCTCAGAGTCAAGCTGAATGTAAGCTTCCACACACGTGTTCAGAAATGTTTTACTTAATTTACTTATTTAAAACGGTCACATTGTGCCAAAAAGTGATCGTGTGCCATACAATTATTCAAGTCCACCATGTTAAAGCTATTGCCCAGTTACACTGTAATTAGGGAGGGGGATCATTAATTTCTATTCATATTGATACCAGGGCCGGCGGTAGCCAGGGGCCAGGGTGAGCCGTGCCCACCCAAATGTGGGCTGTGCCCACCCAATCAAAAGTTTAGATTTTTTTTTTTTTTTTTTTGGAAGTCCAGACCCACTATCGGACTGACCTGTTCATTCACTGTCCAAGAAAATGTCAAATGAAATTCAGACAATTAAATAATACTAAAGAATATACCATTGCTTCTAATTGTATTATTGGGTGGGCAGGACAGCCTGCCTCCAAGTTACCCACCCGCTTATAGTGGTCACTGGTTAGCAGAGCCGGCCCGAGGCATAAGCAAAATAAGCGGTTGCTTAGGGTCCCGACTGCCAGGGCCCCAAATTTATATTTCTATGGAAAATCCACGTGTCTTTCTTCAATAGCTTCTAATTAATCCGACCCAGTGTCTCCAAATTATTTGTTCACATAAAATTCCTCAGATTTAGCCTCTTAATTTTCCTCTCAAAGTGCACCAGATTCATGCATTTAACTTTAAAAAGGTAAAAAAAAAAAACTCCCGGGGGGCCATACCCCCGGACCCCCCTAGCAGGGTCGTGACCTCGGCGGTCTACTATTTTCCCCCAGCTGAACATCAGAGGCGAGTGGAAAGACTATATATCTATGTAGTGTGTATAGTATATAGCTCTGGACTACCACCATCCAGGTTGCCCAGTCCCAAAGCTTTCACAGTTAATACTGCGACAAAAAAAAAGATACATTATGTTGTATATAATGTATATTATATGTTATTCATTAACATTTGGGAAAAAAAACATGCAAGAATCAGATCTCCCACACAGCAACACTCAAAGTTTATTTGCATATTGTGTTCTACACAATTCACAGTAGATGTGGCAAAAATCAGACGCAGAGATCTTACAAGGGCAAAAGAATTTGGTCTCTTTGCCCAGTGTGCCCACCTAAAATTTCTACCGGCCCACCCTAATCTAACTGTCTAGAACCGGGCCTGATTGATACCATTATAAAGACTCCACAATCCAAATCTTTATCGATACTTTTCTATTATTTTGTTTAAAGAGAACTGGTATTATTGCTTTAATTGCTTATAAGACTAGAAGAGCTAAGGATATGACTTTAAACTGGTCATAATTCCATATTTAGGCCTACTATTTATTTTATATTGCTGGGAAAACAAGTTTTTCACCCAAGCTTCTCGCGAAAAACTTATTATTTTCTTGATGTTACATTTGAAAACATCATGATTTTATTGACCTTTGCCGAATAATCATTTTACTGAGCCGACCTGAACACATCACATTTGAACCGTTTGCCATTTTTTTAAGCTAACTAGTTCTTATCCTGCAGATTTAAATAGCCTATGGATTTAAAAATGTATCCATTCTTTTAACTGCGGGACTTGCTACACAGTCTCTCGTTTGTTGATCACCGCTGCATTGAATGAATGATGAGACGGTGTCGAGCCCGTCTGCAGCGGCAGCAGCTCAGCGGACTAAAATTATTTGTTTTTGTTGCGGGGAGACGGAGTTGAAGCGGGTTGAAGGAGTTTCTTCAAGACAGTCGAATGTAGAACACTTTTGCAGTCCATGATGCGGACCAGTGATGGATTAATACGCCGAAGTAGGCCTAAATAGATGAAGATGATCCGACTCTACTCGATATTTAAAATTACATCATGTGACCTACTGGACTCCATAGCGGTATCGATAAGCTCAAACGTTATTGATTTCTTGGTTTTGAATATAGCGGAACCAGGTCCGTAGACCTAGAGCCTTATAGAGCCGGCTTTCGGAACGTAGACAGCGAAACTGCGCGCACACAGGCTTGTGTGTGTGTGTGTGTGTGTGTGTGTGTGTGTGTGTGTGCGTGCGTGCGTGCGCGCGCGCGCGTGCGTGCGTGTGTGTGTGTGAGAGAGATAGAGTTCGAGAGAGAGCGTGATGCTGCTGGGTGCCGCGCGCAGCTGCTCAATTGCAAATATAGCCGATCTATTTTGTGTGAGTTAGCGGGGAAAAAAAATAGTTTTGCAGACTGTATAACATGAATAATTAGCCTAGACTACTGACAACCCTTCTAAAAGCCACTTTCCCGTTCGGGCAACCAAAAAGCAATCTCAACTTGCCCGAACATTATTTTCAGTTGCCCCGGGCAAGCGGGAAACCGTTAGTGTCAACCACTGCCCCAACATCACCATCCAGTAGGGAGCCAACTGTAGTTTCAGTGGCCAGACCACTGACACAAGAGCCACCATCTTCAGACTCAGTTGTAAAGGCAGGAAATTCCCAGGCATTATTAGATTCCTGTGCAGGGCCGCCGCTCCCTATACGCAGAGTACGCAGACTGCGTAGGGCACCAAGTTCCTGGGGGGGGCACCCCAAAAAAAAAAAAAATTATATGTATATTTTTTTTTTATTATTATTTTTTTATTAAAAGGAAAAAGAGATGGTCCGGGGGCCCCCCAAAATAGTTAATTTTTTTTAAAGTTCATGATAATCATTACATTACAAAAAATATATAAATTAGTTATGAACAGGCCCATCGTTGTTTTTTCTTAATTGTGTAACCTATCCAGGGGTGGATTACTGCACAGGCACACCGGGCACAGGCCCAGGGGCCCAAGGGCTCAGGGGGGCCCTTAGCCAGAGATACTGATAGTAACTTTTCATGTTGCATAGTCAAAGAGCTCAGTCACTGATGTCAATAACAGGGTCCAAAAAGGAATAGCCTAAATATAAATACTCATTAAAATGTAACAAGATAGAAATGTGTATGGTCTATAAAATTTTAAATGGTTTGGCCCCACAGTCATTATGTGTTTTTGTCCACGCTCGCTCGTCAAATTCCATCAGATCCACTAGAATATCCTCCATACGAGATTGTACCATACCATTTCGCCGCACTGTAGCGGGGCAATCTGCTTTTTCTGTAAGAGCCACAAACCAGTGGAATACCTTACCTGACGCCGTAAGGGGCAGTAGCTCTCTCAGAGTCTTCAAATCTAACTTAAAAAATCTGTTAAAAGCTGCTCAGCTCTGCAACCACTAATTTGGTCCTTAGACTTGTTTTTGTGTGTGTGGGCGTGGGTGGGATGAGGAAGGTGGGGGGAGTTGCACGCAGACGTGTGTAGCCATGTTGTTGTGGTGTTTTATCCCTGTATACTAATAATCTGTCTTGTTACTGTGTTGTATTTTTGTGACCTGCCAAGGGACTACAGATGCAAATTAGCTTAAAGCTATAATCTGGTATAGTGCATCAAATGGCAACATTTATGTTCTAACTGTACATTGTCCCTTTTAAATAAAGATTTTAAATTAAATTAAATTAAATCATCATGGGCCCCTCAACTAGTAGGGGAGAAATACAAAAGCAAGTTAAAAACAACAGCATTAGTAGCTCTGTCTAAGGGGGTTGAAGGCCCCCTCACACATACACAAATAAACTTTATATGTGTGAATTCTAAATTGTTCATATCCACCCTTTATCTGTTGAAATGGGCCCCTCCATCATAGAACATGGGTCTGCAGACCAATCTACTGTTTTTACAGTTGCAGAGTAAAGAGTGCTACCTGTTTAAGAAAAATCTGAAAAATAATGTTCCTTCTGCATCTCAGGATTTGATATCTCTCTAGTCTCTAAAATTTCCTCACAAAGTGCACCAGATTGATGCATTTTACTTTAAAAAGGTAAAAGAAATTCCACCCACCCCCCAACAAGGTACAGGGTCCCTCCAACAAAACCCCAAAATCCTGTGGGAAACACTGACTTCCTTAATATGTTTTTGCCATTAATTGTATGTATCCGTGTAGAAAATTCAGTGTACCTGACTGGATAGGGACAAGTGGGGGGCCCTTTAAGAGTGTAAGCCCAGGGGCCCATTATCTCATAATCAGTCTATGATCCTATCACTCAATTCCTTTGCAAAGGCAGTTTTTTCACAAGTTAAGCTGTTCTTTCTGTTAGTAAATGCTGGCAAATGTGCCAAAAAGCAGTCGCAGAGATCTTGCAAGGGCAAAAAAATTTCGCTCGCGCCCTGCGGACGCGAGCTTCTGGGTGTTTTTTTTTGGGGGGGGGGGGGCATCACTGATAATTTCTGCTTAGGGCACCCAAAAGCGTAGCAGCGGCCCTGTTCCTGTGGACCAGTTTTTCCTGGTCTGTTACCCAATTCCTGATCCTGAAGGTATGTGTGTTATCATGTCTTTCAACAACGGTGTAGAGGTTGCTCTCCCAGCGATCGGCCGATTACCTTTTTCCTCGTTACCCTTTGTTAAACAACAGGACTCTGTCCCCAACATCCACAGGAGCACCCTTCAGTCTCCTGTTGTAGAAATCAGTCTGCTGTTTTGTCAAGTCACGTCTGAGACACTGCACATATGTGTCATAATCCACCACTTGTTCATTCAAAAGAACAGATCCAAACATCAGGTCAACAGGTAGCCTGGGGGTCCTGACAATTATTAGCTGAAATGGGGCAAAATCTGTGGTCTGTGTCATTATAGGAGAAGGTGCGAAATCTCAGCAGCTGGGGCCATATGTGCTTGGCCTTTGGCGGAAGGGCTCTGATCATATTTCCAAGGGTGTGATTGAATCTTTCAACTGCCCAGTTGACTATGGGGTGGTAAGCTGTTGTATGTGTTTTTTGAACACCAGCAACCTGGAGCATCTCCACAATCAAGCTGCTTTCAAAGTTGGCACCCTTATCAGAGTGTACGCGCTCAGGAAAACCCTACACATAAGTAGTTGTTCAAGAGTTGTTGGGTTAACAGCTTTGGCTGTCTGGTTTGGACAGAGGTAGGCCTGTGCCAGCTTAGTAAAATGGTCAGTGACCAAACGCACATCCAGAGACTTGTTGGAGGAGTCGTCAGCTGACCAGAAGTCAATGCAAACCAACTCAAGAGGTCTTGGAGTGTGCTGAACACACATCGACGACAGCAATGCACATACTCTGTCACGTCCCTCTCCATCCCAAACCAGAAGTTCCTTTGCTCCAAGTTCCAGGTAGAGTGTTCGTTTTTGGCCTTGATGACCTGCCTCATCATGTACACCTCTGAAAACGTCCTCATTGAGTTTAGAGGGTATGACATAATGATAGGTCTTCCTTTTTTGTCACAGTGTATTTCGAGACACGATAAAGCACACCTGTTTTGACTGTGAGTTTTTCCCAATGTCAGAGAAGCCTCAGAGCCTCAACCGGCTCATGTGCACACTCTTGTCTTGATGGGCATCTCTGACATTCAACAAACTATAGCACACAACTCAAAAAGAGGTCAGAGTGCAGCATAGCCATCAGGTTGTCTCTTTGCAGAGGGCGGACATTAGACAGTTCAGGTGTCTAAACAAACTGAACAAGCTGAGGAAAGAGGCAGCTCCAGGACTGCAGATACTGCCTGCCATGAGATGCAGGGATTTGAGGGCAGCACCACTGTATCTTTTGAGGCTGCAGGTGAGTGAAGCCGCCACATCATCGCAGTTGGATCACAAGACAAGATGGAGCATTCTAGGTTGCACAAACGGCTCACGGCTGTGGAGCGACAGCAACCACATTCTTCGTGCCAGGAATGTATTTCAGTTCAAAGTCAAATGGAGCCACCTTTGCCACCCATCTCTGCTAACAGCCTTCCAACTTCGGCTTACTAAGAATTTTAGTCAGTGAATTGCTATCATTCCAAACAGTAAATGGGTGACCTCTCAAACAGTGGCTTAACTTATTACAGACTGTCCATTTCAGTGCAAGGAACTCAAGTCTATTGGCCAAATGGCGTGACTGGGCATATTTTAGTGATTTACTGGCAAATGTTATTGGTCATGCAACATTGTCACCTTCAGCCAGTTGAGACAAAACAGCACCAAGACCATTGGAGGAGGCATCAACACACAGCAGGAAAGGCCTACTAAAGTCAGGATGAGCCAGAGTAGCATTGTTCAACAGAGCCGGTTTCAATTTCATGAAAGCCTCACTGCATTCCGGCATCCAGTCAGCAGGGGTGAGTTTCTTGGTCACAGGTGAGTTCTTTTATCCTTGGCATATGGTGGCTTCTTCATACCAGATGTCAGAGCGAAGAGGGGCTTGCTGATACTAGAGCATCCTTCCTTTAATAAAAGGAATGTAAGTTGAAGTACATGGGATTTCTAGTTTTTTTTTTACCGTGGTATCGAATTAGGTATCGAGGATCATGGTATTTCGCTGGTATTGGTATTGACTACAACATTTCTGGTATCATGACAACCCTAGCCTCCTGTCGTGGTGTGGTACTCCCCATATAGGCATATAGTCATGCCCGAAATTATTCATACACCTGGCAAATTTTTACTTAAATTTACTTTTATTTTTTTTATGATTTATATTTTTATTGAGTTTTCAACATCCATTTTGCACAAACATACACAAAAAACAAACAAAACAACAGAATGGCATGTAACTAGACAACCTAATTATAGCCGTGGCCAATGAGAATATACATGAAAAAGTTATACAAGAAGTAAAGGAAGAAACATACACACAAATACGGTTGTATTAAGAAAACAGTAATACAAAATAAAAATAAAACAACAAAAAACAACAAGACAAACAGTAATGGTCATGTTAAATCAAATTAAAAAGCACCAAAAAGCACAGCACAAGAAAGGCAGCAATACACATTTAGAAACACTATGATGCTCTATCATCCATGTAGGCGTGATAAAGCCCCCACTTCTGATGGTACTTGTCCACCCTATTAATCAGCCTAAATGACAACATTTCCAGTGCAGCTAATTTCCCCAATTGGAGGAACCACAGGGACGATGCAGGTAAAGTAGAGGCTTTCCAATTTGTTATAATGAGTTTTCGTCCTAGCATAAGTGCCGTTTGCACCCATTCAGCGTTAGATGGCGTTAAATCCTGTAATACCATAGGATCCCCTAAGATATACAAATTTGGGGTGAAAGGGATATCATGGCCAGTAATTGTTTTAATATAATCGTGGACACTGGACCAGAATGACTGTGCCTTTGGGCATCCCCATAGCATATGCACCAGGGTACCATTATTGACAGTACACCTCCAACACCCTGCATCGTCCTTCAACCCTGCTCTGTGTAGCCTGGACGGGGTCCAATAAACTCTATGCAATGTTTTAAATTGTATTAGTCTTGTTTTAAGTTCTCTCGACATTTTTTTTGAGTTTTTAAGGATCAGACTCCAGTTCTCCTCTGAGAAAGCAATATTAAGATCAGCTTCCCATGACAGTCTGAGGGCTGACAAATTGTCCTTAGAGTTGAGAAGCAGTATGGAATAATATGCTGCTGCCTCATGACCCTTCCCAAAAATATCTAATATGCGATGCCAGATGTCCAAACTAGGGGGAGCCACAGAGGCCGAACCGAAGGTCTGTATCAGCAGATGTCTCAGCTGCAAGTAACACCAGAACTGATTTTGTGGGATATCAAATTGTCGTTTTATATTTTCAAATGATCTAATTATTCCCTCTTCATACATATCAACTAGAACTTTGATTCCTTTTCGGTACCACAGTTTCCAAAAGAAGGGTTCTTTGTCAATACGAAGTTTAGGATTAAACCAGATTCCTGCATGTAAATGAAGATGGGGATTGACCCCGTGAACCTGCGCGACCCTCCTCCAGGTCCATTGTAAATGTGAGACAACTGGATGTGTGTTTACTTCTGAGGGCAACTTAGCTGTGATGAAGTGCACTGGGGAGAGTGGGTCACATAACCCGCTCTCTAAGGCAAACCAGGGTGGGGCTCTTTCTGGGGGCAAAAACCAGTGTGCCATGTGTCTGAGACTGAATGCTAGGTGGTAAAAGCTGAGGTTTGGGACTCCCAACCCACCATGATCCACTGGCCTCTGTAGTGTCCGTAATTTTAGTCTTGGGCGTTTGTTATTCCATAGAAAAATGTTAGAAATTCTGTCAAATTGTTTAAAGTATGTTTGGGGAATTTTTACTGGGAGAGCTTGCAACAAATAGTTAAATTTAGGGGCACAGGTCATTTTTATCACATTGGCTTTGCCCCACAGAGATAGAAAAAGTGGAGCCCAGCGCTCTGTGTCAGTCCGAAAGTTTGCCAATAGAGGTTCAAAATTACTCTTGACTAAATCAGACAGATTTGGAGGAAATGTTATCCCAAGGTATGTTAAGCCTTTTTCAGGCCAGGAGAAATTGCAAGACTGGAAGAGAGATTTAGGGCAATATGCTGTCAGGGGGAGTGCTTCTGATTTAAGCCAATTAACCTTATATCCAGATATTCCTGAAAAACTGTCAACTATTCTGAGTAAAGAGGGCAAAGCGTGTTCTGGCTCGGACACAAACAGGAGAATGTCATCTGCATATAAAATTAGCTTCTGGGCAGTTTGGCCTATCTGGATGCCTTTGAAGTCTGGGTCCTTTCAGATGGCCTCAGCTAATGGCTCGAGAGCCAGCGCAAAAAGAAGCGGAGACAGCGGGCAGCCCTGTCTTGTTCCCCTACCGAGGTCGAATGAGGGAGAAAAAAAGCCATTCGTGGAAACTGATGCTTTGGGTTGGGCATATAGAAGTTTGATCCAGTTAATAAACTTACTGCCAATTCCAAAGGTCTCTAGGGTAGAGAAGAGATAGTGCCACTCCACCCTATCAAAAGCCTTCTCGGCATCTAACGAGATAGCGGCGGTAGGGGAGTTAGCATTCTGTTGGGCCCACATAATGTCAATAAGGCGCCTAACGTTATCAGCAGAAGAGCGTGAGCGTATAAACCCGACTTGGTCGGCGTGAATCAATGACGTTATGACCCTATCCAGTCTGTTAGCGAGGATTTTGGATAATATTTTGCTATCGCATGAAATCAGGCTAATAGGCCTATAGTTTTTACAGTCTAGTGGATCTTTGCCGCTTTTCGGAATGAGCGAAATAAGAGCCTCTGATAATGATGGTGGCAACCTACCCTTCGCCAAGGCTTCATTATACATATCCAAAAGAAACTGGGCTAGTTCTTCCGGATAGGCCTTATAGAACTCAGCTGTAAACCCATCTAAGCCAGGGGCCTTGCCTGCTGGTAGATGTTTAATGACCCGTAGTATTTCCTCTTTAGTAATTGGAAGATCGAGATCTTCCATTTGGTTCTCAGATAGCGAGGGAAGTTTGAGGGGGGCAAGAAATGACATTATATTTCCTGTATCAGCTTGTGATTCAGAGGTGTAGAGTTCAACGTAAAATGTTTTAAAGGTTTCATTTATCTCCCTGGTGTTTGAAAGTAAGTTGCCAGTCTCATCTCTGATGGCTGGTATAGTACACATCATTTCCCTCTGTTTGATGTACCTTGCGAGAAGTTTGCCAGCCCTATCGCCTTCCTCAAAATATTTTTGTCTTGCCCTAAAAAGAGAAAATTCTGCTTTCTGAGAAAGTATAGTATTCAGCTTATACTTCAACCTAGTCAGCTTTGTCAAGTTACCGGGGGACATGTTTTGTTTAAATTGAGTGTCGGCTATCTTGATTTGTTTTTCTAGGTCCAACTGTTTGGCCATACGTTCCTTTTTCTTAAAGGAGGCGTGTTGGATTACATGTCCCCTGATAAACGCTTTTAAGGCGTCCCAAGCAACTCCCAGTGATGGTGTAGAATGCAAATTTGTCTCTTTAAAAAGGTTAATTTGGGCTCTCAAAGATTCCCTAAAACTAGGATCCAACAAGAGGCTAGAATTAAACCTCCATCTGGGTGATCTTTGTGATTTGCTAAAGGGAACCATGTGGAGAAATACAGGTGCATGGTCTGATATTATAATGTTTCCAATGTTACTCGATATTGAGGAGGAAATCACAGAATTCGATACCAAAATGAAATCTATTCTAGAGAAGCTCCTATGAGGTGAAGAATCTAGTCCTTGCTAGATGGGTTGTGTATGCGCCAGATATCTACCAACCCATATGTTTTACACATATCCTGCAGGGCAATACAAGTCCTTGTAGGACGTTGCGTAGGTGTGCTGCGGTCTAATATCGGATCCAATACTTCATTAAAATCCCCACCCATAATTATTGGGAAGTCGCCCATATCTATGAGCTTACTCTCCAGCAAACCAATAAATGATGGGTCAACTGTATTCGGGGCATATACATTAGCCAGTATAACTTTATGTCCCTGAATTTCTGACAGTATAAAAACCATTCTTCCCCCCTCATCTGAGGACTGTTTGAGGCATTTAAAAGGCAAATGTTTGTTGACTAAAATGGCCACTCCCCTACTACTCTTACTTCCACAAGAGGCAGCAACAAAACCGACCCAATCACGCTGTAGTTTTTGTGATTCCTGGGCTAATAAGTGGGTCTCCTGTAGGAAGACAATGTCACATTTTTTAGATTTGACAAAACTCAATACCTTTTTCTTTTTAATTGGATGGTTAAGGCCCTTAACATTCCATGTCATAAAGTTTAAATCACTATTGCTGGCTGACATAGTTTTGGTGGGTGTTAAACGTATTTAAATGCTGCAACTCCATGGCTAAAGAAAAAAGGTGCATCATTACCATTAGACCAAACACACATAAACAAAAAAAATATATATATAAAACAAAAATAAAACTTCAGATGACCTGTCGTCATCAGCTGGCATCTCCTGAACATGATGCCAGAAACACGAATTATTCTTTGGACCGTGACCCTTTAACTTAACAACTGCTTTCCAGACAGAGCCACCCTGCGGTGACGTCATCATAGCCGCTCTCTCGGCACCACGGAAAAACGCAGCACAGAGAGAGGGAAAGTAAGCGAAGTCAGATTAACTAAACATAATGAGCAAGCGTCAAGCCATATAATGTTTAACACTTATAAAAACAAAGCCTTAAGCGTTTATCTGTCTAAAAAGTGAGGCTCAAACACCACTACAAAGAATAGACTATTACTATATGCATGAAGGAAAAGCTACAAAATAATAATAAATAAATCCAACCTTTTCCCCATATGTCCGTCGATTGGGTAATAAAACGTCCACTTAGTATTGTTCTAGGACCCATCCTCTTGCGCGATCCCAAAAAGAAAAAAATATTCCATTTGTGAACAAAGTTCAAACGAGAACGTAAAGGAAAAGTAAAAAATAGACCTGACTCATCCATAACCGTATTCTCCCCTCTTCTTGATGAGACAAAGGACATCCTTCTTAAACGTTCAAGCATCAAATAATAATCCCAGGACGAGTAATAAAAAATAAAAAAGAACAAAAAAGGGAGAGATAGAAAAAGTCTGTGGTGAAATTGCAATAGAGTCATAGCAGTAATCCAACCTTTTCGTAGGCTAAATTGGGGGGAGAGAGCAGGATCGCAGGAGGAAAGAAGGGTGAGTGAACCAGTTTGCACGAGAAAGTATTCCAAAACATTTTGTTAACGCCACAATCCGATGGCAACATCACGGCCGTCTGGCCATATGCGTAAAGAGGAGCGCGTTGCGCTAACCCAGGGAGTGGATGTAGGCGCGTGCCTTCTTTGGATCATCAAATTCACGGCGACCCTCCGGCGCCCGGATGATGAGCAAAGCCGGGAATACCAAGGAGAACTTCATCCGTCGGTCATGGAGCAGTTTCTTGCATTCCTTGAAGCGCAGGCGTTTGTCAGTGACGATCTTGGAGTAATCGGGAAATACCATTATGTTATGCCCGTTCCAGGTAACCTTCCCTTTACGGGCTGCTTCCACGATGCGCTCTCTGTCCTGGAATCTCAAGAATCTGGCAATAAGGGCCCTCGGTCTCGGTGTCTGGCCCGGTTCCGACTGACGCCTTGCTCCCGTCCTGTGTGCTCGGTCGATCTCCAGCCTCTCAGCGAAATCGATGTTCCATGTTTTTGGAATATTATCACAGAGGAAAGCCCGTGCATCGCCGCCCTCGCACTCCTCCGGGAAGCCGACAAAACGTAGGTTGTTCCTCCTTTCCCTGTTCTCAATGTTATCGAGTTTTTGTCTAAGCAGCTCGACCTCCTCTCTGGTAGCGGGGGGGATTCTCTTGTAGCTCCTGGTTAGCTTCCTCGAGGAAGGTTAGCCGGGCCTCGACGTGATTAAGACGCTCGGAAATCTCTGTAAGCTTGTTTTCAACTGCAAATGTGGACCTTTTAATATCTTCCAGTTTCTTGTCTTGTGCTTCGGAGGTATCTTTGATAAGCCTGGACATGTTGGCAAGCTCTCGCGCCACTATCCTATCGGTGGCAGTGGGAGTGTTGCTAGCTGCTGGCTCCTGTTGCGTGGAAGTGTCCGCATCGGCTTCATTAGCTTGTTCGTTAGCTTTCGGGCTAGCCATGGCAAAACTCGACAGCAACTGCTGGTTAACATTTTTTTTGTGGCCGCCTTTGGGCATTTTGTCCTCCTCGATCACAGAGTATACTAAGGTCCGAAAAAATCTGACTTTCGCAGTGTATTTAAAAGTTTCACCGTCAGGGCAGGCGGAGCATGTCTTTCAAGCAGCCATCTACATTACCTGCGTCACGTGACTCCTAAATTTACATTTATTTAACCAGCAAGTTTTTTCTTGATTGGAAATGACACAGGCTTCTCCCAGAAGATAATAAGACGATGTACAAGAGGCATCATTGTGGGAAAAAAAATTCTGCTTTTATTTACATTTGAACAAAAAGTAGCATGTCCAAAATGATTCATACCCTTCTCAATAATCAATAGAAAAAGCCTTTATTGGCTATTACAGCAATCAAACACTTCCTATAATTGCTGGCCTGCTTTTTGCATGTCTCCACTGGTATTTTTGCCCTTTAATCTTTAGCAATGAGCTCCAACTCTTTCAGTTTGGAGGGTCTCACTGTCATCACCCTGATCTTTAGCTCCCTCCACAGATTCTCAATTGGATTTAAGTCAGGACTCTGGCTGAGCCACTGTAAAACATTAATGTGTTTGTCCGCTAAACATTTCTTCACCACTCTTGCTTTGTGTTTTGGGTCGTTGTCCAGCGGAAATGTCCACTGGTGCCCAAGGCCAAGTGTCTCTGCCAACTGCCTGATGTTGTTGAGAATCTTGATGTATTGCTCTCTTTGCATGGTGCCATTTACTGTGATTAGGTTCCCTGGTCCATTGGCTGAAAAACACCCCCCAAAGCATTAGGTTCTCACCACCATGTTTGACAGTGGGGATGGTGTTCTTAGGGTTGAAGACTTCGGCTTTTTTATGCCAAATGAAGGATACATCATTGTGGCTAAACAATTACATTTAGTTTCATCTGACCATAAAACAGAAGACCAGAAGTCTTCTTCTTTTTCCAGATGAGCATTTGCAAAGGCCAAGCGGGCTTTTGTGTGCCTTATCTGGAGGAGTGGTATCCTCCTTGTTCTGCGTCCAAGGAACCCAGCATTTTGCAGTGTCCATTGGATTGTCTGCAATGAGACGTTGCCTCCAGCAGAGCCAAGATAACCAAGATGGCCTTGGTGGTGATCCTGGGATTATTTTTCACCTCTCACTATCCTCCTGGCCAGTACAGGTGTAACTTTTGGCTTCCGACCACGTCCTCTGAGATTTCCCACCATGCGGAACTTTTTGTATTTTTTTAATAATACGACAACGACCCAAAACACAAAGCAAAAGTGGTGAAGAGATGGTTAGCGGACAAACACATTAACGTTTTACAGTGGCCCAGCCAGAGTCTTGACTTGGCAGTGAGACCCTCCAAACTGAAAGAGTTCAAGCTCATTGCTAAAGACGAATGGGCAAAAATACTAATGGAGACATACAAAAAGCTGGTCAGCATTTATAGGAAGCGTTTGATTGCTGTAATTGCCAATAAAGGCGTTTTCTATTGATTATTGAGAAGGGTATGAATAATTTTGGACATGCCACATTTTGTTCAAATGTAAGTAAAAGCTGAATTATTTTTTTCTCACAATGATGCTTCTTGTACATCGTCTTATTATAATAATAATTTCGGGCATGACTGTATGTGTTGCTCTCTGTTGGCTGTATCCTCACACTTTAATGTCTCATCTTCTGTGCACAACTGCTGCTTGTTTCACTAATTGCTGCCCTGGATCAGTTCAAGGGCTGTTGGAAATTACTGCATAAACATGCATTATACAAAAACTGACCGTCACATTTGTTCCACGCTTTGTTCCACCTGTGAGAGCGAGACATCGTCCACCTTTACTAGCTATTTTTAGACATAGCCCTAATATTACATGGAGTAATTCCAAGCATATAGCTTGCTTTCTCTCATTTTGAGCCTACTTATGCTCTAATCAGTAAAGCAAAAACATATGTGTGGGTATGCAAACCACTAATGTTGTGACATAATGATAGTATGTGTACTCCTGAAACCTCCCTGCTACCCGTTCTGTCTCAAACACTACAGATGTGCACTTGGCTGCTACTGACTCAGTTGCTCATCTCTTAAACTGAACATTAGGCTTCATGATTTATTGCAAGCTGAAATTGAGTAGTCTGCTGTCCTTTCCACTGTCGGTTGCTCCTTGCTCAAAGGCTGAACGGGGATCTTAATCTGAATTTTGATTTTGATAGCTCACCCAAGAGATATAAATGTGCAAGATTTGTTTGACCATAATTCCTGCATGATTCTCAACTTCATGTGTTCAATTTGCTAATTAGTAGTGACAATTTAGAGTTAATTGAATTTCCAGTGTTGCCGCAAGTAATGGGATTTCTGACATAATGAAGAGAGCAAAGGCTTGGGAATCTAATATACATTATTTTCCTCCTGTTTTACAGTGTGTGTGGTCTTCAGCCTTGTGGGTGCTTCCTGTGCACTGGGGTTACCCCTCATTGGATTGGTTGTCTACAGCGGTCGGCTAAGCATCCAATTAAGAAGACAATGCCTACCTAGAATTCTGGTAAAAGAGCTGACTGTATGCTTGGACATAATACATCTCCTCTGTGTTCAAAATACTGTGAATGGGCCTCAGTTTTCCAGACACTGATCAATTGGATAATTTTGTATGATGAGTTGTTTAGTTTGATTATTTAAAAAATAATTGTGCTAATTAGATCACAATGATTATTGGCTGTTAACACTTGTGGTGTCATGTTGCCAAATTTTTCTCCACACACTGATCATCGCACATAGTGGCCAAATCCACAAAAGGTTTTGCTTTTGTGGCACAGTCCCTTGTATTATCTTGATGCAACTTCTCTCTTTCTCTCTTTCTCTATCGTGGTGCAGCTTCCATAATCTGTTCCTCAATGTTACCAAGACAAAGGAGATGGTGATTGACTTCAGAAAGGTCAGCAAGCTTCATCACACGCCACTGACCATCGGTGGTCCTGCTGTGGAGAGGGACAACATTGTCAAGTTTCTGGGGTCCACCTGGCGGCGACCTGTACTTTTACTACCAACACCATGGCCGTTCCGGCGTCTGAAAATGGCAGGCCTCCCTGCCCCCCACCTTACAATCTTCTACATGGGCACCATTGGATCCCTTATAATTTATGGCCTCACCTACTGGTTTGGCAACTGCAATGCACTGAAGTAACATCAGCGGAGCAGGATTGAGAGGAGAGCCAGCAAGATCATTGGCGCCCCTCTCCCTTCCCTGCTGGAGATTTCTAACCAGGGCAAACCTCCATCATATGGGACCCTCATCTTCCTGTTCATGGCCGGTTTTCCCACCTGCAATCTTGGAAAAGGTACAGAAACATCCTTGCCAGAACCAGGAAGATGCTGAACAGCTACTTTCTGCAGGCTCTCTGGATCGTGAATAAACTTTGCCTTCTCTCCCTGACATGAGGCTGTTACGAGGCAGTGATGCTTTGAGCCAAATGCTAATGTTGGCAATGATAATATACACAAAATAAAGTTTAATCCATCCAATCCAATGCAAAAGTATATTAAATTAAGTTGCATTTCCTTACACTGCTGTTATGTGATTATTGGTTGATGCAGATATACTGTACGGAGCTTATTTTCGAGAAGGAAATGACGAGGTGACATCTATAAAGGTTGGGAAAGACTATCTGTTTTCATTTTCTTATTTCAATATAGCAACTCTTCCAATTCATCCAAGTGTAAAACAAATATTGCAATATTTTTAGATTCACTTTTATTTTCAGCGTTTCATACCAGGTGTAACAGATGGATGTTAACCCACCAAATGCCAACATATATTTGTTTACCAGATATAAATAAAAGCATATTATTATATATTGACCAGCTCTTTTCAGTTTGGTAGGGTGTGGTCAGACATTTGCTGTGTTGCACCAGTAAACACAACAAAGAGATGTTAAACCATTGGAGGGGTCCCCACCTCGTAACTGAATTTACATCCAACAAGTAATCATGTCATGTTCAAGTTTTTAAGTCCATAGCAAACCAACTTTCATCAAAATCAGTTCAAAATTAAGCATGTTACAGGCAATTTTGCATTGAAGTCTGCATCTCTCTTTCTTTTTGGGACAAAGTATTTACAACGCTACAAGAATTGTTGCATTTTAACAATTTACAATTTTTATATTTATCAGTGATTCTTGAGAACCGGGACAAAAGGCCGTCTTCCATATGTAACTGCTGTTATCTTTTAAAAAAAATATCTAAAATTGTAGATGTTATTAGGGATTAAGAATAGAATGTCTGGAGCACAATTGTCCCCTTTAATTTAATTTTATTATTATTGTGTCAAATTTATGACACTTGTTATCTTCTCATGACGTCAAAAACAGTGTGTCCACGGAGAAGGTTTCAATCTTTCATATGCAATAAAACCTATTAAAAATTTACTTTAATGATTAAAAAGAGCTTTTTTCATCAAAGGCAGCACAAAATAATCTCATATCAATAAAAAAAAAATTCTATAACACATTCATGTTTTATAAGGTTTCTAAGTGGGGGGACACTTTTTGTCACCACCGTCAGAGATTTCATTAAAATGTAATAAAATCACGCAATATGAGGGGCAGCTGTCTCCGTGAAGGACCTATTGTCACAAGCTATCTGTGCAGAGTACATTAGAGTCAGACAGGCTCTGATAAGTGTTGTAGTTTTAAAATATTTTACATTCCAAATCTTAAAAGTCATGCGTCACAACCATGATATGTCAACACCGACTTACAATTTCTGAAGAAGTTATTTGAAATGTTTCAAATAATAAGTAGTTCATACTGGCACCAATCAACAGAAAAAACATGACTAACTAGATTAATAAAAAAAAATTGTTTAAGAAACGTTAAATATGTCAACACCGTCAGATGTCAACTCCGTCAGATTTCCTGTCTGACGTTGGTGACAGGCAAATGACGGAAGCTATATCCCAAGGATGCGGTCTACGAAGGCTATAGCCTGTGAAGGCCGATTCGAAGGCCGAACAAGCGTTGTTAAACGAGACGGTCTCCGCAGGTCTCTGTTTACGAGCATTTCCGGTTTGCATGACGACTCGCCGCTCCTGTGCTGCCTAGCAACCCTGATTGCTTCCAACGGAGACAGCCTTGTCAACGGAGGAAAAAAGAAAAAGAAGTTGCCTACTAGACGAAAAGAAAAAAAAGTACAAGAAAAAAAGAAAGGAAGATAAAAATTAAGAAGATGGAGCAACACGTTGCTGTTTTGTTATTTTCTATTTTATTTTATGCCATCTCTGAAAAAAACGCAATGAATCTTGGGATATGTTGGGCCGCGAAGGATCCATCTGTTGCAGCCTTCAAAACCGTGAAACGAAGGCTGCATTTCTTGGCCGCATATGAAGAAGCCTTGCAAATGGAACAAGCCTTTGCGCGCCGCTATGACGCAATCGGTCTTCAAATGCAGCCTTCTTAGGCTGTAACCCCTGAATTGAGATTCACCCACAACTGACATTCAATGTGAAGGCATCATATTTGGATGGTTTTCAAGTTATTATAATTATATTAAATACAGAAATAGGGTTTAGTTTTTCTAATACTGTATTTATGGAAACTCTTACAATCTTCTTTTGTCATGGATGATTCTTAAAAAAGTACAGGATGATATAGAGCTAGTCTGATTGAAAGACTGTAATGTGAATCTTTGAATTAACACTCAACCAATAATATGCTGTTATAAAATCACTGTTATTGATTATTCTACATGGTTATCTGGGTTTTTGTCACCATCGGCAGATATGTCAAATTCATAAGATATACTTGTCAACTCCGTCAGATATGTGTCAACTCCGTCAGATTTATATTATTATGATAACAATACATAATGATATTTCATAGTTGTTGAGGAATGGTTGGTCATATGTGAAAATCTAACCAGTCACCTAACATGAGAATGTGTTTTGAAATTTGAAACACATCTTGATTGCTGTTAATTTTAAAGTAAACATTCTATTACACAGTTCAACTGAAGAACATAGAGGAAAATCGATATAAAATATCTATAGTCATATACATTTTGAAAATATTTTGTGTGGCCTCTGTCAGTCTTTTGTAGAATACTTGTGATCACAATTCTTCTCATGGGTCTAGCATAAATTGAGGGAAAATTAATTTGTGATTTTGGTGTCAGACGGTGTTGACACAAAATAAGGAATAGCAAGGTAAAAAGCCCATTTTGATAAAAAGGATAAAAGCTGGGAGGTTGTATCAAAGTGTAGCTCAGTAGCTTAGTATATGTTGTAATTTAATTTTCCTAAACATAGGGTTTGTATTTTTTCAACTTTGCACCCTGTTTTGTCCCGGTTCTCAAGAATCACTGATTTAAGAATTTTCCAAAGTATCCTTATAGCCTTTTTTAAAAAAAATATTCATGAATTTTAAGGACGTAGGTTTTGATTAAATGTGGGTTGTGACAATTTATACGTGGGGATCTGGGGGTACTCCCCCCGAATTTTTTTTAGCATTAAATGCTTAATTTCCTGCAATTTGTTCCTTTTCTGCATACATATTTATGTAAAGTAAAAGACAACATCCATGTTCCAGCTGACATAAATATACCGTATTGGTCCGAATACAAGACGACCCTGATTATAAACGACCCCCCGTTTTTCAAAACTCATATTTGGAAAAAATATTTGAAGACCAGGGGCCTCATTTATAAAGCTTTGCGTGGGATTCACGTGGAAGCTGGCGTACGGAAGAAACTCAGGATGTACGTGCAAACAAAAATATTCAGATTTATTAAACAGTGCGCACTCACGTCCTACGCCTGTTTCCCTTTAATCAACAATCAACTCTAAGGTTGCGTTCCGAATCGCATACTCTTTCTTTTTCCTATTCTACATACTACATCTGACGATAAAAATAATCTAGTTAGGATGCAGTAGGCATACTATTGGGACATACTTTTCTCTCTTATTTCATCATAACATTGCGCCTTGATCTTGCCTCTTGCTTTTATATCCGTCGCATCCCCGTTTGTTTTCATATGGAGGCTTCGTCGATGTTACGTCACTTCACGTGCGCACTGGATTGTGGGTCAGAATCGCCCAAATAGGATGCACTTTTCAACACTAAGGCAAGGCAAGGCAATTTTATTTATAAAGCACATTTCAGGCACAGGGCCACTCAAGGTGCTTCACAGGGTTAAAATCAAATAAAGAATACAAATACAAAAAAGGAACAAATTTAAAACATGGATAAAAATACAACATTTAAATAAAAGAATTAAAACATTTTACCAAAAAAATTACAGGTTAAAAGGGAAACAAGAACGTTTTGAGACCCGATTTAAAAGAGCTGAGAGTCTCAGCGGACCTCAGACTCTCTGGCAGTCCGTTCCAGACATTGGGCGCATAAACGCTGAATGCCGCCTCTCCCTGTTTAGTCCTAGCTCTGGGGACTTTTAAAAGACCTGTCCCAGACGACCTAAGGGCTCTGGGCGGCTCATAACGTATCAGCAGATCAGTAATGTATTTTGGCCCGATACCATTTAAGGCTTTGTAGACCATCATCAATATTTTAAAATCAATTCTTTGAGTGACAGGAAGCCAGTGTAAAGACCTAAGAACTGGGGTAATGTGATCTACTTTTTTGGTCCTAGTGAGGACTCGAGCAGCAGCGTTCTGAATTAGCTGAAGCTGTCTGATTGATTTTTTAGGAAGGCCTGCAAAGACACTATTACAGTAGTCAAGTCTACTAAAAATAAATGCATGGACAAGTTTTTCTAAGTCCTGCTGAGATAATAGCCCTTTAATTCTCGATATATTTTAAAGGTGGTAGTAGGCTGACTTAGTAATTGATTGAATGTGTTTTTTGAAATTCAAGTCGGAATCTATCACTACTCCAAGATTTCTAGCTTGGTGTGTGCTTTCTAACATAACAGATTTAAGCTGTGCGCTGACTTTTGATTGTTCATCCCTGGCACCAAAGACAATTACTTCAGTTTTGTCGCTGTTTAATTGAAGAAAGTTTTGGCACATCCAGTCATTGATTTGTTCAATGCATTTACTTAGTGCTTGAATCGGACTATAGTCTCCTGGTGATATGGTTATGTATTTGTGTGTCGTCTGCATAATTATGGTAGCATAATTTGTTTTTGTTCATAATCTGAGCTAGCGGTAGCATGTATATGTTAAACAGAAGAGGCCCAAGAATGGAACCTTGGGGGACCCCGCATGTAATATTTGTTCGCTCGGATGTGAAATTGCCTATTGACACATAGCAGGGTTTTTCCTGGCTCAGAATGGGCCTTTGGGGGGTCAGTACGCGACTGACTTTTTTTGGAGTCGCGACTATGTGCAACAGTAAAGGCAAACAGTTTGTGTATTTTAAGAGGGTGTGGGGTTAAGGAGAGGGCAGTTTCTGTCCAGCTCAAGAGCATTTCAGTCAGCCTGTCAATCACTGCGTAACCATGGAGCTCACTGACGCTTATGAAATCACAATAAACAACCTGTAGATATGAAGTCAAAATACTAATAATGACTAGGCCTACCTATTTAATACTTTAATTGTTTCTAATTGATCTAAACCATGGCAATTGCAAGAAAGAAACAATCATAATCATGATTATTTTGAGTAATCACATTGTGTTATCACGATTATTAAAGACAGTTAATCATTATGCATTTATTTTACTTTTAACAAGGTTTTTTTCTAATAACACCATGACTTTGGACTTTAAACAAAGGCCTAATTGAACTGAAAACAGGGAGAATAGAAATAGGCTAAATAAGTGAAACATATTTTTGATAATTGAATAAAATAAATATGTCAAAATAAAAATAACCCGTTGAAAATGGTGTTGATAGGGCACGTCTTTTGATAGCATTAAATGTAAGGGCATGATTTATTTATGTCAAGGAGCAGGGTGGATAGGCAGTTGCATTGTAGTGTTGACAGTTGTGGTGGCAGGAGTAAGGAGCATTAAACTTCCTGTGTTTTTTATTCAGTGATTGCTTGGTCATAGACCACTATGATTCGACTTAAAGTGAATAAAAAAATTGGTCGGGATGTTTAGAGGTGCAGATCAGGTCGTATAACTTTTTTCTCTCTCTCTCTCTCTCTGTCTCTGTCTCGCGGTCGCGTATGTAACGTTACTCGCGTGTCCGCGAGTGACAAATCTTGCACATTATTTTAGTTTGTTGTGAGTCTGAAGTGTTTTCAGACTACACAATTAGTTTTACCTTTATTCTCATCATCTAGAAGTTTTTCAAAACACCCGGCAATGCGCAACATTTCCCTCCTACTCTCTGGACCAGCCGATAGCTAAATTATCAGGTGAGGGAGGGGCCGAGCGAGCGCACCGCTCGGCTGAAAGGGTTTGCTGCATTTAACAGCCAGCATGCCCTGGCGTGCGGAACAATGATAGTTTAATAACGATTATTTTGTTTTCATGATTGAGGGAAGCCGTAATAGTAATTGAAAATGAAATTCAAGTTATTGTCCAACCCCTCAAGAAGGATGACTTAAATTGGGCTGAATTTGGAGAGGTTTTAAATAGCTATATTTATTCTCAATCTTTATCATTTTGGCGCTCCTGATTTTCCTTTGGCGCTGGATAAATCCGCTTTGGCGGGCGCCAACATTTTCTCGATCCAGGAAAAACCCTGCATAGTAGTCTCTTTCCTTTAAGTATGATTCAAACCAGTTTAGCACAGTTCCAGAAAGTCCAACCCAGTTTGCAAGTCGCTTTTGCCACTGTCTGTGTTTAAGTGGATGTCATTGAGGACCTTAACCAGAGCAGTCTCAGTGCTGTGGTGTTGTCGAAAACCTGACTGAAAGACATCAAAGCAGTTATTCATTGCTAAGTAGTTATTTAGCTGATGATGAACAACTTTTTCAATGATCTTGCTTAAAAATGGTAGGTTGGATATCGGCCTATAATTGTTCATGAGTGATGTATCTAGATTTTTCTTTTTTAGGAGTGGCTTGATGACAGTTGTTTTCAAGGCCTGTGGGAATACACCAATACTAACAATCTTGGCCGCATGAAGTAGGACATCCGGGTACTTCTAACCATCCTAAATCTGGCCACAAGAATCGGGACATCCTAAATCTTTTTTCTATATACTATATAGTAGAAAGTATGCGATTCGGAACGCAAACTAAATGCGGCGCTGCCTTTGCGGGCTTCACGTAACGCCCATATTTACCCATAAATAGTCATTGAAACGCCCCGAATTAATATCATTTTCTGAGTGCATGAAGCCGACTGAAAAGGGAAATGGAAAAATTGACTCCACACGGGGAGGTGCCCGTTGGAGAAGTGGCGACCAGGGAGAATATAGTTTGGTTGTGCAAAGAAGTCTAATAACAAACTACTGCTCAGGTTCATATCAGGGAGGCCATTCCTTCCAATAGGTTTTTGTTCTAAGTACCTTTTAAGTAAATGTTCTACACATCTCCAGGTGTCTCCATTATTGCCCATGTGCATGTTGTCTCTCCAGAACTATAACTATCCCTACTGGAGCCCCATTCAGGGTCTCTAAGAAGGCCCAATCCTCTGAGCTGCTGTTGGGTGCATATGTAACGGATCTTGTTCTGCGTTGTGTCTAGTGAGTGAGGCACACACTGGAGTCGAGTTGAGTTGGTTTATTTCTTTTTAGGAGACAAAAAACACGGGCGTCACACACACTCCACAGAATCTCTCTCCACTCAGCTCCGAGCATCCGTGCTCATTCAAGCTTCATAAATTATTTTAGTATTATAAATACATGTGGAAGACAAATAAAATGTAAACAAAGCATAACACGGTCTCAAAGACATTCATTAAATAAAAACACAGTGTATAAAATATATACACTAATACAGTTTTAAACATATAATAACAAAGGTTTTTTACAGTGTATCAATTGTTGTTTTTCTTTAACACTCATCAACTCATTTTCTGTTTTACACTAAAAGAAATGTCAAAAACACATAACACGCATACCTTTTTAGGAGACAAAAAACACGGGCGTCACACACACTCCACAGAATCTCTCTCCACTCTACAAAATAAAGGAAGCAAATGCTTGAATACACATTAAATCACACAGCTGCATTCAAAAAGTCAACACAGACAAGCAGCGATCTTTTTCCCTTGCTAAAACTCTCGCGGCCGGGAAACCCCGTAGTAACTGCCGCTAGCTTAAAGCTAGTTCATAAAACATTAAAACACATATAAAAGTCCGTTTTTCAACAGTTTAACCAGCTTAAAGTGATCTGTACAGCATGAATTTCTCCCGCGTGCCTAAAAGCACGTCATAAAGCAGTTTGCATTATAATATATCATTTAAGAGCAACAAATCAAAGTTTATAAAGAAATCAACGGGAGAGAGATATAAAACATAACTTACCAGCTCCGAGCATCCGTGCTCACTGAAGCTGGACACACAGGTGCAACGCTAAAATTACTCCCCAGGGAAACAAAAGGGTATGCTATGGAAAATAACAATGTGGGACCTATTTACACTTGGAAACTATTTTGGGGAGTTCACAATGGAAAAAGGTGTGGATAATGACCAAAAATAAAATGAAAATAAAATAAAATTTAGCTCGGCTACATACTCCCCTCTGAACTTCACCAAAATACTTCAAGACTTAGCAGAGTACTCCAATACATTCACGTTATGCAACTTATAAGTTACTCATATCACTGAGAAAATGGCCGAGGAGGGCTGTGCAACCCTCCTGGGTACATTTGTAAAAAAAAGGGTGCCTTATACACCACCTTACACATTACTTCAAAGGTAATAGAAAAATATATACCTTTCCCAAAACAAGAAGTACCTAATATTTATCACTGCTACAGTAATACATGTGCTACCCAAACACTGGATTAAAGAACTGTCTTATGATACTTGATGGTCTACAGAGGTTTATTACTCAAACTAGTATTTTCTTCTGGGTCATGTTCTGAATAAGTCTATCTACAGGTTTCACTAGCCTGCCCACCCTTGTTCTTATACGAGAGACAACACTAATTGCAGTGCTTGGGGGGTTGTTGCCATGGCATATCTCATCAACCACACTTGACACACTCATTGGCCTCTGGCTAACACTTTTGCCCAGATCAACGTCTTCAAGCTCTTCATCAGCGTCAAGACATTCTGATGGTGGGTTGGCAGTAGCACTGTCTAGAACCCAACTGGTTGTTCTGTCTTCTGTGACATCACCAGTCACCACATCTGACGAGCGACTTTGTGTCTCATCATCATGGCTCGACTCAGATGACTCAGTGAACGATGGTTCAACATCCTCTTCATCTTCCAACTCGAGTGGAAGAAAGTTGGCGCACAGGAGGCGGTTGCGATGCACAATCTTTTCACGGCCACTGCTTGTATTCCTTATCCGGTAAGTATGACACCGTTGATCTTTTGAGACCACCACGTACGGGACGGACTCCCATTTGTCAGACAACTTCTTGCGTCCCCTTTCACATCTGTTTGACAAGAGCACTTGGTCTCCCTCAGCGATGTCATGACCTTTGGTACGTTTGTTGTACAGTTCGGTTTGGTGCTGCTGACTAGTGACAGCATTGGCCTGGGCAGCTGATAATGCCTCTTTTAGCTCCTCCCTCAGTTTAAGGACATATTTGTCATAGTCAGCGATGTCACAGTCCCTCTCCACATTGTGGAACATAACGTCGACTGGGAGTCTGGGGATTCTCCCATACATTAGATAGAACGGGGCATAGCCTGTCGACTCGTGGGCAGTGCAGTTGTAGGCGAAAGTCAACGTCTGCAACATCTGGGGCCATTTTTGCTTGGCTCTTGGAGGGAGAGCTCTGATCATGCTTCCCAATGTCCGGTTGAAGCGTTCAACCACACCGTTTCCCATGGGATGATAAGCCGTTGTCCTCGACTTCTTTACACCAGAGATCAGCAGCAACTCTCGGATCAACTGGCTCTCAAAGTTGGCTCCTTGGTCGGAGTGAATTCTCTCTGGGAAGCCGTAGACACAGAAGTATCGATCCCAGAGTTGACGAGCAACCTGCTTTGCTGACTGATCGTGACATGGAAAGGCGTGAGCCATTTTTGTGAAATGGTCAGTCACGACCAGGACATCCACAGTATTCCCATTTGGGATTTCGGCTGACCAAAAGTCAATGCAAACCATCTCGAGAGGGCTTGTTGTTTTGATGCTCTCGAGAGCCGCTCTCCCTTCAGGTTCGGGTGTCTTGCTCACTACACAGCGCTTGCATGACTTGACATATTCACGGACATCTCGTTCCATGTCAATCCAGAAGAACCTCTGCCTCGCCAGGTATAGAGTCCTGTGCTGTCCCTGGTGCCCAGCCTCATCATGGACACCCTGCAGAGCCTGCTTGACCAGTGATGCAGCCACAACATACTGGTACCGCCTTCTCCCAGTTAGTGAGTCTTTAATCACTCTGTACAGGATGCCATCCAACATCTTGAGCTTTTCCCACTGCTTTAGAGTTTTCTGGACTTTGAGAGGCTCTTTGACTCTTTCTCTCCTTGATGGTCTCCTGCCACGTGCCACATAGTGGATGACTCCTGCCAGTATAGTGTCTTCCTGTTGCTTATCTTGAAGCTCCTTAAGGGAGAAGACAGGTAAGGCACTTTCGCCTGGTGGAACGAGCTTATGTACGTCGTTTGCCTGCCAGGAGATCACTCTTCCTTTGGGTCCCTCAGCCCACTCAATCTGACCATCCAGGACTGCCGTCACTTCTCCACTGCTCATCGAACTGCATTCCACTTCAGATCTGCCCAGTTTTACCTCTTGGCAGTTGGTGCTCAGCCGAAAGACATCCTGTATCCTGTCATCTCAGATCTGCTGCGCTTCTTCGAGCAGAGCTTGATACGGCTCTGCTATAAGTCTCTCACTGACCCGTGGCTTGATGAAGGGTTGTCTGCTCAAGGCATCTGCGACAATGTTCTTACTGCCTGGGATATATTGGATGCTGAAGTCGTATGGAGCCAGCTTCGACACCCACCGCTGTTCGCAAGCATCCAACTTTGGCTTTGTGAGGATGTAGGTTAGCGGGTTATTGTCAGTCCAGACTGTAAAGGAGTGTCCCTTCAGCCAATGGCTGAATTTGTCACACACAGACCATTTGAGAGCGAGGAACTCCAAACGATGGGCTGGATATTTGTTTTGTGGGCGAGTCAGGGCTTTGCTTGCGAAGGCGATGGGACGTGCCTTGCTCCCTCCTTCGGGGACTTGAGAGAGTACAGCGCCCAATCCATCCAATGAAGCGTCGGTTGAGAGAATGAAAGGGCGACCAAAGTCTGGATGAGCCAACACAACTGAGTTCAGCAGAGCAGCCTTTAGTTGGTTGAATGAGTTGCTCTGCTCTTGAGTCCAATCACCTGGGCTGAGCCTTTTGAAGTGAGAAGCCCGTTTTGCGTTGGCCTTTCCAGTCGCTGCGGCGGTCAGGGAGAACAGGGGCTTGGCCATACTGGAACAGTTTTGTATGAATCTCTGGTAATACATTATCATACCGAGGAAAGACTTGATCTTTTTTGCTGAAGGTGTGACTCCATCCTCCATCATCAAATCCGCTTCACTCATGTCTGTGATGACTTGTATCTTTTCAGAATCAGTGGCAACTCCATTCTCGTTGATAATATGACCGAGGAACTTGACGCTTCGCCGAAGGAAATGGCACTTCTTCGGAGCCAACTTAAGCCCATGTCCTCTCAACCGCTTAAAGACCATTTCCAATCTTTTGAGGGCTTCCTCTTCATTTGGGGCAAAGACCAAAACATCATCGAGGTAGCACAGCAGGGTCAAGAAGTTTTGGTCTCCAAAGACACTCATCATGAGGCGCATGAAACTTGCCGGGCTGTTGCACAGGCCTTGGGGTAGTCGGTTGAACTCATGGAGGCCAACTGGTGTGGTGAAGGCAGTAAACTTCTTGTCCTGTTCATGCATGGGGACATTGTAGAACCCCGATGTCAAGTCTGTGGCGCTGAATATGGCATTTCCCCCTAACGCAGCCAAACAGTCAGCTTGGTGGGGTACTGGGTGGGCATCCTTCACTGTGCGTGCATTAAGCCACCGGTAGTCCACACAGATACGTAGTTCTCCATTCTTTTTCCAAACCAGTACCAATGGCGAAGCCCACTCACTTGACGACTTGCGTATGATGTTCTTCTCCTCCATCTCAGAGAGGACTTCTCTTAGTTTCTGGTATTGGCTTGGTGGGACACGGCGGTATGCTAGACGGAAGGGGCGCTCATCAGTCAGATGGATCCTGTGGACAAAGTCTTTGGCCAGGCCACAGTCCAGTTTGTCCTTAGAGAACACATCTTCATGCCTCTGTATGAGTTCCACGAGCTGACTCTTCCAATAAGGGGACACTTCACAAGAGTTGATGTCTATATTGTCCAGTCCAAGACCAGCGAGCTTATTCTGAAGAGTGGGAGTTGCAGAGGTGTCAGGGACATGGTCAGTGTTTACTCTTACGCTTTGGCCTTGTGCTTTTAGCTCTGTGTTGGGGACATGGTCCACTCCAAGCTCAAAGTCTTCAAGTGCCACACATGGTGAAACGTCAGCTAGCTTCATGTTCCTCCTTAGTGTTACAGGCTTGTCACTTGGGTTCACGACCTTCACAGGAACCCACCTGTCTCCACTCATTGATGCCACAGTTCTTCCTACCACGATGTTCTTCCGGTTTGAGTGGGATTTTGACGGTTCCACCAGTATGGTACTTCCCTCCGAGATGGGAGCCTTTCCAGGAAGTTTTCCCCACACTATGTGTTCCTGTTTGGGCATCAGTGTCACAGCATTAGTAAGCTTCACCGTTCCAATGACATCTGGGATAATGTCGCCTTTCCATCTTGTTATGCCTGAGAGCATGCTCAAGAACTGTTCGATGCCTGGTTCACCAGTGGAGTCAGCTTTACTCATCACGCGCCAATAGCTGGGATCTTGCTTGAATTGGCGGAGCAGGTGTTTCAGCAAATTGGTGCCTACGATCATTTGGTCACGCTGGCCTGGCACGACTAATGTGGGCACGATTGCTTCTTGTCCATAGATTTTCAACTTTAACTGGTGAATGCACTTGGGCCGCACATGTACACCACCACAACCCACCAGAAAGATGTCTTCGCTGGACTGAGCACCCTCTGACAGCAACCCTGCCTTGTGGAGCTCCTCTTCTGCTTCTTCACTCATTGTACAAGCCATTGAACCAGTGTCTAGCATTGCGTGCAGTGCAACTTGGTCATTCACCAGCACATCAGTGTAGAATAGATCATCTGCCTTCTCGAGCTTGTGTATATTCTGGAAAATCATGGTGCTGCCATTTGGTGCAGTCTTGCAGCTCTCTTCATATATTGAGCGTAGGTCTTCTTCAGTTTTGAGGGTCTGACATGACGCACTCACACTTTGCCCTCTGTAGTGTGAGCGACTTAGTTTCCCAGGTTGGGTGTGTGGTTCTCTACTTGGGTTTGGCGTGGTACGGCTCGAGTGCAATCTCTTCTTGCGTGGCCAGGTTCCAGGCACCCGAAACACCTCTTCTCTTTCATGCAGTGTTCACGTATGGTGTGAGTTTTGTCACCACATACACGGCACGAAGTGGGGCGTGTCCACTGGGTTGGCTGTTGGACCGGTGAAGCTGCTCTGGCCAGAACGCCTTCCAGCATGCTAAGCACTCGTTCTAAGGCCCCTGCTTCTGAAGAGGTGACTGCACTCACCTTTGGCTGTGTAGGAGGTTCTTGAACTCCAGCTCTCATTGCGGTCAGCTCCTCAACTACAGGTTGACAGGTAGTGGCAGCTGCTGTAACCATCTTGTACTTCTCCGCTTTAAAGGGCCTCTTCCTGGCCTGATGCTCCCTCTGGTGCTCGTCTATAGCCTCTTGCACTTCCACAGCTGACCATTTGCTGATAGGTTTACACCTGAACACACTGGATAGTTCAGGGTTGTGGCAGTTCCTGATGAACATCATAGCAATTTGTGCTGACATGTTCTCCATCTTTTCTCCACTTTTCCGCAGATGCCGGTCAGCATGCTCGGCTGCTGTATTGAGCCGGACCCAGTAATCGACTGGGTTCTCATTTGCATCAGGCTGTGTAGAATAGAAATCAGCCATCGGTAAGCTGGACATGGGAGAGTCACTGAAGTATCTTCTGAGTATGTCGTATACCACTTCAGGATGTGTGTTGACATCAGCACTACTCTTCAGCCCCACTTTAACAATGCTCTTAGCCCGTCCCAAAAGATGACTGAGGATTTCATCGACCTGCTCAGGGGCCTCATTTATAAAGCTTGCGTACGCCCAGAAGAGGGCGCACGCCAATTTCTAAGCAAATATTGGGATTTATAAAAAACAAACTTGACGGGAAGAGTGCGGTCCTCCACGCAAACTCTGACCCATGCGTACGCACAGAAAGTGGAGAAAAGAGAAACGGCGACTCCGTCGGCACATGTATGAAGTGCGAGAACGAATGTGTTTGTGTAAAATGAATCCAGATATAGGCCTATTATTATAAGCCATGTAGGTCTATCATATAGGGAGTTCCTTTGCAAAACGGATGAAGCCATTCTTACAACTAATAAAAACAATTCCTCCACGGATTTTTCCATGGAGTGATACCAACAAAAACTAAACGAATTAGGATCTTAAATAGCCTACAAACGGAGATATATGAGTGCAAAAAAAAAACGTTTGAATAAGCTCTGCAGTTATGGCTATTAAAGAATAACCTATCTGCATGTTATTGGATTCATTCTGATAATATTGAGGTGGAATACAGCCTATTACTTTTACACTGACGCTGTTCTCGATGCCTCAGTCAGGCAGACAGGAGTACACAGTTCCACACACTAATCATAAGCCTACTGTACATTACATAGCCTACTGTGCTAATTTTTCGCGGCTTTTAGTCCGTTTTATCTATGTGTTTTTCTTTGTGTTTAAGCACGTCGTAACTGTGTTTTGAAAGGGACTGAAGTTTATTATTAACCCTCCGCCGCCCGTCACTGCACCGAGATGAATTCTCCGAATCTGTATCTCATGGGGGGTCTCAGTGTCCCCCGCTCGTGGCACAAACACTGCTGTGTGAGGATATGCACTTTTTTGCGTCCACTTTTATGTCGGATCGCTTCTTTTTATTTCGACCACAGCGTTCACAGAGATCGCCACAGGCTGCACTCTGACGCCTTTACCCTCACACTGTGCCACCAAACTAAATTTTCCCTGGTCGCCACTTCTCCAACGGGTACTTCGGCGTGACCGCAGTGATCCACACCGTGTGGAGTCTATTTTTCCATTTCCCTTTCATTCGGCGATTGCCACTACCGCCTTCATGCACTCAGTAAATTATATTAATTTGGGCGTGTCAATGACTATGTATGGGTAAATATGGGCGTTACGTGAAGCCCGCAAAGGCTGCGCCACATTTAGAGTGGATTGTGATTTATAAAGGGAAACAGGCGTAGGACGTGAGTGCGCACTGTTTTATAAATCCGAATATTTTTGTTCGCACGTACATCCTACATTTCTTCCGTACGCCAGCTTCCACGTGAATCCCACGCAAAGCTTTATAAATGAGGCCCCTGGAGTTGGACAGTTCTTTTTATGCAGGTAAGTGTCCATCACATCTATCCACTCTTGTATTGTGTATTTGTCTGAGCCATCTCCTCTATACATCACTGGTTCCTTGACAGCTGCCTTTACCATGATGTTTAGTCGAGACATATCTACTGGGGAGGGCATGGGCTCGAGTGGAGGGGGAGTCAAGGGAGGTGGGCAACTGGGTGTGGGGGTAGGTGTTTGGTTGGCTAATAAGCGACTCACAACAGTGTCACCAATGCGAGTTCCTAGCTCCCCTAAAAGGTCACGTAGTTGTGCCAGAGTGTCATTATTAGCAGTGGGAGTGGTAAACATCTGCCTTTCTACAGGCGTATCATTATCTATACTCTTAGGGCTGCTAATGCCTGGCTTCCTAGCTTCCTCTACATTCCCCGCTTGCATCCACCCTCTACCCCGCCCAAATGGTGTAAAATCCATTATATTTCAAACACAGACAATATGATGGAATACAACAGTGGAAATATCACGTTAAAAATAAATTTAACTGTACATAGACACTGTATGTGTGGAGACGTAATCATAAACTGTGGAAAAACACAGCCACAATAGCAACAAAAACACTTTTTATCAAAAGTCTCAACGATCAACGGATCCTTCCTGCTTGCTGTACGATACGCTTACTTGCTCACAGCATAACCTCGGCGATCTGCAGCGGCTGATCTGAAGAATCCGGGTCACGGCACCATTTGTAACAGATCTTGTTCTGCCTTGTGTCTAGTGAGTGAGGCACACACTGGAGTCGAGTTGAGTTGGTTTATTTCTTTTTAGGAGACAAAAAACACGGGCGTCACAGACACTCCACAGAATCTCTCTCCACTCAGCTCCGAGCATCCGTGCTCACTCAAGCTTCATAAATTATTTTAGTATTATAAATACATGTGGAAGACAAATAAAATGTAAACAAAGCATAACACGGTCTCAAAGACATTCATTAAATAAAAACACAGTGTATAAAATATATACAGTAATACAGTTTTAAACATATAATAACAAAGGTTTTTTACAGTGCATCAATTGTCGTTTTTCTTTAACACTCATCAACTCATTTTCTGTTTTACACTAAAAGAAATGTCAAAAACACATAACACGCATACCTTTTTAGGAGACAAAAAACACGGGCGTCACACACACTCCACAGAATCTCTCTCCACTCTACAAAATAAAGGAAGCAAATGCTTGAATACACATTAAATCACACAGCTGCATTCAAAAAGTCAACACAGACAAGCAGCGATCTTTTTCCCTTGCTAAAACTCTCGCGGCCGGGAAACCCCGTAGTAACTGCCGCTAGCTTAAAGCTAGTTCATAAAACATTAAAACACATATAAAAGTCCGTTTTTCAACAGTTTAACCAGCTTAAAGTGATCTGTACAGCATGAATTTCTCCCACGTGCCTAAAAGCACGTCATAAAGCAGTTTGCATTATAATATATCATTTAAGAGCAACAAATCAAAGTTTATAAAGAAATCAACGGGAGAGAGATATAAAACATAACTTACCAGCTCCGAGCATCCGTGCTCACTGAAGCTGGACACACAGGTGCAACGCTAAAATTACTCCCCAGGGAAACAAAAGGGTATGCTATGGAAAATAACAATGTGGGACCTATTTACACTTGGAAACTATTTTGGGGAGTTCACAATGGAAAAAGGTGTGGATAATGACCAAAAATAAAATGAAAATAAAATAAAATTTAGCTCGGCTACATATATGCAAAGACAAAAGTCAGAGAGAGGGAGGGTACCCCGTCGCTTTTTCTATCAAACCCCGGCCAGCAGGCACTCAACAACGAGCTATAGCCCTGGCCACAGAGGTGGTTGAATTTGTGTTACAATCTACACGTTATTACCTTTCAAATGAGCTAACTTGAGTGAAATTTTGACTGATTTTGAGTTTTCTTTTTTTTTTAAATATGGTGTTATTAATTATGATGCTAATATGGGCAATGACAATTAGCCAGGCACTTTAATTTAAATTATGATGCTCTCAGTACAGACCATTAAAATACACTTTGACCTACGGGAAGTCTGTGACGGTGTTGTGTTTTCATGCATAATTAGTTAGATATGGCCAAATTTGCATATGTATTAAAAAAATTGTAATACAAAAAAGTATTGTTTTAACAATCAACTGGCAAAGTTTCATGTTGATATTTATAAGGCAAAATGTTTACCATATTCACCTGTCTTGCCTTAAATTAACTTACTATGCTAATTGTAAAAATTGCTCAACATGCAACTTTTAGCAACCAAGCCTTATCTTATTTGCTAAGCCTATACAGCGACATTTTAATCCTAAAAGTTCATAGGAAACAACATTTCTGGGTTCGTGAAATATCCAATGGACTGATCTGTTCTGACTGACACACGTAAATAAATTGCGAGTGGCCACAACGGAATACAAGTCAGATTTGAAGAGGAATGTTCAAGGCAAGGAATGCCCGAAGTCTCATTAAGGAAGCAACATGCATAGTAAGATAAAAATAAAAATAAAAAAATGTGTTAGTGCGGAGTGGACGCTATTGTAAATTGTTATACTTTTGTTTGTGGACTTGTTTGAAGAAGTGTGTGTGTGTGTGTGTGTGTCAGGGATGGAAATTAACACCCGCCACACGCCAAATGCGGGTAGATTTGCGTGCTGGCGTGTAAATTGTGTCACTTTGCCCGCCACTGTGTCGGGTAATACTTTCCCGTCAGGTCCGATCGAATTTGCATATTTAATACATTCGTCATACACATGATGACAGGGCGCTGCACAGTCCCACAGTTTATTTTTGCCTTTCTTGTTGAACTGAACTACGGCGCGATCCGCTCCGCGAGGAAATACTATCTGCGAGTTGACGTGTGGAGGCATGAGTCGACAAATCAATCGACTTACTTTGCCCCCTTTATTTCTTCCCACAGCAGAGGTTGAGGTGTTGAAAATAAAGTGAAAACTGCGCTTTTCCTTTAGGCAGCAGAGCTGCTGCCGTTGTTACAGTATTTGCATCAAAGGCCTAATGGAAATACAAATGAGATGCTTTATTTAAACGCTGTCCGTGCTTAGGAGGTGATTGTAATTGTGTCGGCTGAAAACAGAAACTAACGGAGGGACTCACTGTACAGTCCCTTGAGTCGCGCAGTCAGTTTGCCGACATGGCTTTGTGTTTTAAGGCTCGAGACATTCAAACGGATCGCATACAAACAAGGAAGCCTTTCCCATCGATATCGCTAACGGGGAGAATACCCCTGGTTATTATTTGAGCCTCAAACCACAGAATTCTTCCGCGCGCGGCGGCTCGCTCACTCACTGGTGATCTCACGGTGAAACGCTGCTTTGCTCGGACGAAGGCATCGTATGTTTCTAGGTGATTTAACACTAATGCCTCAGACGAGCGTCAATATGCTGCATCTTTTGCACTGCACTGTTTTTTATCAACAGTGAAAAAATGGTCCCACACCGGACTCTTATGTGTAGCTGATTACTTCATGCGCGCACCTTGCAGAAGTGACGCTCCTGCAGCGCGCTCACGACCAGACGTGAACTCGCATAGGCCTACACGGTGACATCTCCCATTAATAAAACGGCATAACACCCTGATTTTCAGATTTCTATTTTTAAATTCGATTTGAGTGCAAGCGGAAAGCCGGTCAATGGGTCGACACATTCACATCCGTAATGCATATGGAGAAAGTGATACACACTACCACACTACAAAGACTGATCAGACCTTCATCTCTTATTAGTTAATGATATGAAATTGTGCACAATATCAACATTTCATATCATTAACTAAAAATAAAAAAATAAATCTAAAGGTAACTTCAATACTGTATTATAATTATTTACTAAATGATGAAAAAAGGTGTCTGCAGGGCCAGTGAAAATATACAATGGGCCAGTAAAACTCTACTGGCAAAAAAGTAAAAAAAGTTGTATTGAACCCAGAGTATATATGGAGTTCAATTATAAAATGTTTTGAAATAAAGATGGCGTGTATTGTGTCATATATAGTAAGAGTATTTGCAACTCAGTTCCTTGGTAGCACCTACTAACAGTAGAAATCACTTCTGATGGAAAACATTTGTATGAAAAACACTTTTATTAGCTATTCTTACGATGGTATTGTTTAACATTAACGCATATAAAAAGATATTGCGTATAAAAAGTGGCTGGTAAAAAAGATGGGTGGCTGGTAGATTTTTAAATCTACCTGCCACAGTGGCTGGTAGGCAAAAAAGTTAATTTCCATCTCTGGTGTGTGTGTGCGCGCGCGCGTGCGTGCGTGCCTGTGTGTGTGTGTGTGTGTGTGTGTGAGGCAGTGCACACATTTTTCAACACTTGTCGCAGAGAAGTGCGATAATTTGAATACGCTGATTGTTTTTGAAGCACCAGTAGGCCTACTTGTTTATTTCTGTTAGGCTGATTGGCTGAATGTCCCTGACGTTACCGAGAAGGAAGGAGTTTCGTTTCCGCCACGGACTTCGGACTTCCCCGCCTCATGTTGGTGAAAGATACCAGGAAATACAGTGTCTACATCCTCACACACTTTATTAGCCTACACACTGACGGACGACTTTCGGATAACATGTCAGCGAGTATCTGTGCCTTTATTTTAACGTTTTCAGCACTGTGCGGCTCCGGAGGTAATATCATTAAAGTGTATAGCCTGTGCGTAAATCACTGAACAGAGAGTAGTAGGCTACTGTAACTGAAACTGACGACCCAGAGTAGGCGACTGTAAAAATGGTGCAGTTCCTTGGGCTTTAACAGTATTTAGCTGTCTACTGTAGAAATACATTTTAATAATGAGTTGGCCAAGTTCATATTTGGTTGAATTAACATCGTCTGTTTGTGGTTGGGAATACAGTGGGAATTTATTTTGAAAAACTAGATTAGGCTATAATTCATCAACTGGTAAAAATGCAACATACAGAGTACGATTTTTTTTTCTTTTTTTTTTATCAAATAATTCACAGAAATAACAGTTAGGCTACTTCTGCTGGTGTTCCAAGTGATATAGTTTACTGAAGATGGAAGTGCAATGAAAGGGAGAACTGTGGCACCTTTAGTTCACCATTGTAGTTTACATAACTATTTTGTATCCTCAAATAAGTTATTTACTGTGTTTATATGTACTAATGGTGGATTTTTTGCAGTTGTGTCAGGAGCCCTCAGCAGACCCACAAACGTGCGCTTGACCTCCTTTAACATGAATCTGGTGCTGAGGTGGGATTCACCTTACGGGGCAGTTAGCGACCTGCTCTACACAACTGAGTACAAGTGAGTCAACACTATGCTCTGCTTCTGCAGATACTTAATCCTTTGTCACTAGGGATGCACGTTGCCACTAATTTCTCCTACGTTTAAGGGTCATTCTTCAACTAGGGTGATTTTTGTGTCCCTGGAAGACTGAAGGAAAACAAAAGTACATTTCTTATAATGTTTGTCAGTCTTAATATACACTGTCAATATTTTTATTATACAGAAAGTTGTGTTCTAGATTGTAAACTGAAATACTGATATAATATGACCTTAAACATTTAATAGGCTAATACAAAAAGGTCTATTTTAATTAAATGTATGACGTGTTTTGAGAAATATATGTATGTTATGTATTATTATTTAAAAAGAACACCTGTCCCTTGGGTTCACCGTCATTTCCACCACACTGAACAAAATGTGTATTATGGGCGTTTTTTTTAGGGTTTGTGTACTAGGTGACCACAGCATAGTCATTTGACAGTGGCTGGAGGAGAAAGTTAGCTTCATTGATGGAAACAGACAACTGTTTCCCACACATTACATATTTCCTTTAAATGATTACATAAGAAGAAAATAAACATTTTATGGTGTGTAAACCATGTCTAAAAAGGACATTTGCAAGCCAAGATATTAGCAGATACTTAAAAAAATGTGACAAAATGTCATTTCCACAACAGTCATTTCCACCACTTTTTACCATGGCGTTGTTATACATGCATTCCACTTGGCTTACAACTGAAAAATAAGCATATTGAGTTAACATATACAAATGCATGTACACATTATTCAACATGACTGTTTATCATATGTCATTTTCAACACATTCTGTCATTACCATCACAAGACATATTTTGGAGTAAAAATCACAACCGCTTATCCTGATTTGTGTCGCGGCGGAAACAGCTTGAGCAGGGAACCCCAAACTTCTCTTTCCCGGGCCACATCAACCAGCTCTGACTGGGGGATCCCGAGGCGTTCCCAGGCCAGTGTGGAGATGTAATCCCTCCACCTAGTCCTGGGTCTTCCCTGAGGCCTCCTTCCAGCTGGACGCTCCTGAAACACCTCCCTAGGGAGGCGCCCCGGGGGCATCCTTAACAAATACCTGAATTATTAAATTAAAGGTGCATCTCATATTATTAGAATAACATGGAATATCACTTTGTTCCTGTATTTTAATTCAAAAAGGTAACATTCCATATATTCTAGATAAAAAAAATATTCCCTTTCGGCCAATCAAAAGAAGGATTTATAATACAGAAATGTAGACCTTTTGAAAATAATGTTCATTAATCCACTCAATACTTGGTGTGGGATCTTATTTAGCATGAAATATTGCATTAATGCAGCATGTCATGGTGACGATCATTCTGTGGCACTGTTGCGGTGT